>NC_086284.1:145975731-146280553 GCF_963924245.1 Chroicocephalus ridibundus
AATGCAGTGATTCTGTGGCTTAGGCTGTTGCATTCTTAAAACACAGCTATGATGCTGGGGCAGATACAGCTGTTCCTGGGCTGAGCGGTTCCCTGCTTCATTTCTGGTCCCACTGATTTCAGGGGAAGCAGCTTATTCACGGGTCTTCGCATAACATGACGTTGCTGCCTAACAGCTGGAGACATGAAGTTAAATGCTATGTTTAATTTGAGATTTCTCAGTGATTTTTAATTTTGATGCCAGGATCCCAGCAGAACTGCATTTAATTAAGAACCTGATCCATAGCTGTTAGATTTAACTATGGGATGTGCCTGCTTATGGTGTGCAGTGCTGGGGATCCCTAGACAAGCTCCACGTTAACTCATGAACTAATTTCACTAGCAGCATTGTGCAGCTTCCCTTTCTCGTGCTGTCCTGTTTTGTGTTTTCTGAGGCTCCTCTCTTAGCGTTGCATGGATGCACCCACAGGCTCTCGGGTACTGAGTTCAGATTTGGTGTTAAAATTGAGCAGTTGTTTGCTGTTTGATATGCAGATACATTTTTTCTTATAAGATTTTAAGTTGGGTTAAAGGTCGATGCTTCCAAATTTTATTTTTAAAGGAGCCTGATACCTGTGTGATAAATGTGATGAAGCCGATGTCTGAGCAGCAGAACTGCACGTAGCAAGTCACTGGAGCTGACAGATTTCAAAGGGCTGTAGCTGGTTGTGTAAGCCACTAGCTTGGATGGTTTGATGTAATGCTGTTTCCAGACAGCGTGGGGATTGCATGTGCCAGTGCTGTGTGTTGCCAGACAGAAACCGCAGCAATTCACCCTCAACATAATTACCACCTACAGCAAGGCTAGCAGCTTTTAAAAGAGGAGGAGTGGGATTCTTTCTCTAGGAAAACACCAAGGAGTTTATGCCTTGCTGTAAATCTACCTCATCTCTTCATTAGAAGGGCAAGGAATAGCAACAAACCTCAGCCAACAATGCACATAATGAAATATTTCTAAAATACTCTCTGATGTTCAACTGCAACTCAGGCAGAATCCAGAAAAATCAGGTGGCACTTCTTACAACTTGTACAGTGTTAGCAATGGTTTTGGACGTGCGGCATAGCTTCTGTTACATGTGAGGCTTTAATGTGCATTTTCAGTACCTCGTTTCACTCTATCTGGATGCTAAGATTAATATGGTTACAATCATAGCTCTAGCCACTTAGAGGCTTCCTTTGGATGGTTGTTTATTTAAAATACCCAGGAACATTCTTAGAGGGGAAAATACCAAGTTAAAATTTTATATTTAATTCGTTACTTCCTTTTCTTACCTATCTTACTAATTCTTCTCATTAATATGTTAAGAATCATATTGACTTGTGACTACTGACGTTGCTTGTGTGTGGATTTGTTGGGGGTTGTGTCCTTCATGGTGTGCGGATACGCAAAAATAGATACTTGGGGTTAGATTGCTTTGCTGTGCTGACAAGATCAACAGATCAGGGAAATGTAAGGTTGGCTTCCTTTGCACCTGATCCAAATCCCATTAAATCCAGTGAAAAGATTTCTAATTATATTAGAGCCATGATAGGATTACTTCAGCCATGCTTTCCTTGTACCCTTGCCACTAGCATTGACTGCTCAGTGTTTGCGGTGGGCTGGTGTCTGGATTCCCCTCCTTTATTTTAATTGAGAAGCATAAAAGGATCAGTCACAACAAGTAGAAAGTTTTCCACCCTTGCCCACCAAGAAATTGGTCTTTACTGGTTTAGAGGTTTCTTAGTCATTGCAGCTGCTCCATGCTGCCACAAAACTAAGGTAATTGTAGTACAAATGTGATGGGGAGAGCTTAGGTTAAACCCAAGGATTATTTTTTGCCAATAACTCTGACTGTGTGGGGACCTAAGCACCCACACTGCTCTCAGTAAGCTAAGTGGGCCCTTGGCGACGCGTTACTTTCAAATCTGCCTACTTAGTTTGCAGATAGAATCAGTTACTTTGGCATTTATGTGATCTATATTATTCCTTCTTGTAATTATGGGCACAAAAAAAGGTTGATATTAAAAAAGCTATCTCTTATGGTGCAGATCTAGGGTATTAGTCATTTGGATGAAGAGAGTTTAGTTTTTGCGTGTGCCCCTTTTGCATTTGTACGGTGTGTGCCACAAAGGCTGACAGATGATTCTGTGATAGCAAAAACTTAGGGTGCCTTCCATGCAAAATTTATTACAGTATATGGAAACTCACACACTGCCAAAACCATTTGACAAAGCGTGGAAGGAGTCCGCTTTCCTCTGTTAGATAGGTCGGCAAGAAGTTGGAGGAATACACGTTATTTGATTGTGAAACATTGTAGGTATGCACATCTGTATTCCAGCTGAATCTTATGAGCTGAATGCACCTGACAGGCACACCTGTCTGCATCTGAGATCAGCTTCAACTTCTCTGCTTACTTCTTAGTTCGTAACTAGCAGCTCTTCCAGCACGTTGTTTAGCGGACGTGCCCTATGAAAGGGTTTGACCGTTACAGCCTTACAATAAATACATCTGTAATCTTGTTGTAGAAGCATCTTAATTAGTGATGTAAGAGCCAGCTGTAAGCACTGCATTTGATCCATGTGAGCTCCTAGTTGTGGGACAGTTTATATTATCATAAATCTCCTTGAGATGGATTTTTCATCCCCTGAAATGTAACACTAGCCTCACCTGCACCTGAACTTCTTTTGTGTATAATTTAATACTACAAGCAGGAGAAAGCATCTCAAGTGATTTCCTGTGAAGGAGGAGACAGATGCATTTACTGTCTGAAAAATGGTTGACAGTTGTATCAATAGATCAGAGAGTTTGGTGGACAGGGGTGAATATCCTTTCCCACTGTTAGACACAGTCGTATGAAGCAGATTTTCTGTTGAGGGTGCCTACCTGTCAGGTGGAGTGATATTTGGCCAAGAGGTGGGCTTGCAGTCAGGAAGCCATACTTGTCCAGCTAAGAAATCTATGGCATCTCTGACTACTGCAGGCATTCAATAGGCACACAGCTTACTGCCCAACAGGTACGTTGAGCATCTTCCTACAAAGACCCAGTGATCTTTGAAGGATGTGGGAATACTGTATAACATTTCAGGTGAAATAGCTGTCTCTTAATGTAGTCGGTATGTGTGATACCACAAACCCTGTGGTAGATATTTACGGAGTAACTTGTGCTGTTGAAGGGAAACTTTAAAAGGGAAAGCTTTTTGTAATCAATAATTGAGTTATTTTAGCTCTGTCTGTGTCGCCTCCCGCCTGTGTTATGTTGTCTCAATTTTGGAGTCCTAATTTAGGTTAAAAAAAAAATTTAGGCAGGAGGCCAGTATTCTGAGACAAACTGCCTACCTTCAGGTACCATTATCATCGATGAGAACTGAGGACCATAGCATCTTTTAGGAGCAGACCATAAATTGAGGCCTGCGGTATCTGGCCATTTCCTCTCAATCCTGCTTTTGTCTTTTGCTTTATGATATAAGATTTATATTTGCATGTCAGGAAACAGATCATAATGGTTATCTTGGAATTCATTGTTATTTTGCAGTGTTTTTATGAGGCCAGTAGCCTAATGCTGCAAAGTTGTTTGTAATGTTTAGCTTCTACACCTAAAGCAGTGAGGTCTCCATGGTAACTGTCTCGCCTGTACACGGTACCCCAGGCTGCCTTTTCACACAGGTCAGAGCATGCACATTCCCAGATACTGACTCAATTTAGTCTGCCTTAAAGATCAGGTGTTTTTAAAAAGACACTGACTTTTTTTTCTTTGAATAGAATTTTGTATTTAATTAGCCATTTGAGCCTCTGCATTCTGCTAGTGAAAGCAGTATAAAAAGCCTTTGCAACTGTAAATACATCTGTTCCCTGAACCTATTCAAATTAAACCTAAGTCTTGTGCTGAAAATGGTAACGGCTTTGCAGCAAGGAAATTTGAAACGAAAGTTTCTACTTTGCCACCAAAGAATCATACTAATGCGAAGTTTACAATAGCACGATTTCGTCTAGGTCCTCTCTCAGTATACTCAGTTTCCTTTGACTTCTCTTGTAGTTGAGGGTGCTCCGGGATTAGATTCTGAAGATTATCCTCCTTCCTTCACTATGTTCTTGTTGATTTGCAAAACACATGTACAAGATTTGTTTCTATTCTAACCTATAATGATTTTTTTGCTGTTGTCTGAGGTATTTATCTGCATATACCAAAGCCTGGGGAAAATTCTCTACAAGACTGAATGCCATGCTTGGAACTTTTTTCACCTGCCAGCCTACTTCCATCTTAAGCTTGTCCTGTCCTTTTTTTGGCATAACTTTGCTTCAACTTGGTTTGTTCTGTCAGTTCTAATGCTTTTGCTATAATGAATCACCAGGTGTGTTTCTTCTGAGTGTTCAGGTTAGTGATTTGAGTGTGAAGGAGGAGGAATAGGCTCAACTTTTAACCAGATGCTTCTTTCCCAAATGCTCATTTGCCCTTTTCCGGTCTCCTCCGGAGCTGTTTTACCAAACAAGGAGGCGTGATTACCAGATTTACTGAGAGGGAGAAGCTACAAATCAAGTGTCACATGTATTATAATATGTCATTGGTACAGCCAGGGGACAGGGAGGAAAAAGGCAAATTCAGAGGGGACAAGAAGGAAGAAAAAAGATGGAAGACAGCAAAGCAGGAGAGACAAAATCCAGATCCTCTTCTGCTCTTCTGCATCATCCCTTCTGCATTATATAAATCTGTCAAGCTTTTTGGCCGAGTCTTGACAGCTCTGGGTGACACAGCTAGAATACTAATACTTATTTCTACATATAGTGAATTTTAGTCCAGAGAAGGACATTAAGTATGTAGGCAGAGGCATCTGTGTGACACTCAATTCTTAGCAGTCAAAAAACCATTTCATCATCAAGTGGACTTGCAGGGAGACAGAAAGGCGCTTAATATGTATAGGAAACCAATTTATGTAACAAAGTCATTGCAAAGTTGTAATTAATCAAAGGAACTAAATAATGGTGACATTCTGGGCAGTGTTATTTAGGACTAAATGGGGGTTCTGGTGTTCATAGGCTGTCATCAGAACTGAGAAGTTTGATGCTGTGGCTGTCTCTGCCATGCAAAGGCATTCCTTAGTATCTTAGAGGAGGATGAGGTATTTTAGACTTTGTTAGTATGGAACAGAAAAGTCATCCGTGGGAGGCAGAAGGACGAGTTTGGAGTTACCTGGCTGAGCAAGTGAGCGTGAGTATACAGGTCAATACCAGCAGAATGTCTCACTGAAGAAGGGAGCCTAGAGCTTCTGTCTAAGAAGCTGCCTTTTCAAAAGCTTAAGTGTTTCTACCTGCTGTCATTTTTATACAAACCAGTAGTATTTTGCTAAGCAGAGATGAAGACAGGTAGATGAAATGCAGACCTTTTCATGTTAGGATTTTGGTAATGTACTCTCTTGTTATGGCAATTCTGCTTTTTGCCTGTTGGATGTAGGGTTCTAGCTGATATTTTGGGTCACTGTAGTGCTCTGCTCTGGGTATCTCCTCATCAGAGATTTCATAAAAACAATTTTTCTCTTGAATCTACATTGCACTGCACTGGTTTTGGATCCAATACAAATAGACTTAGTACACTTCATGTTCTCTTTTAAACACATGCGGATTGCCAAAGAGGATCAGACCAGAGGATTAAGAGTGCTGTCTCTCTGTGTGGCCATCACCAGATGCTTCAGAAGGTCTAAGAATCCCCACTGTAGGCAGAGTTGAAATTTTCTATTCTTCCTGAAGTCTTGGGATAATCCTTAACAGTAAGATCATAAATCTGTGGCCCCTAAAGCATGAGATTTTGTCTTCTTTCCCATTGTTGTTGTTTTAACATTTGCTATTGTAACTGGTTTCGCTTGTTGTCTATAGAAATGCCCGAATCTTCTTTGAGTCTTGCTGAATTCTTGGCATCAGTGACTTCCCATGGTAATGAGTTCTGCCATCTAATTATATGTTGGTTAACAAGTATTTCTTTATCACTTTTTCATTGACCATCATAACATCCCAGTGATGGTCCCGTCTTGGGTGGGAAAGGAAACGGGAATTCCTGACCTCCCCATCCCCTCACCTTTCATACTTTTCTGTTCTGCTGTCACATCTTTTCATCCCTTTTCCAAGGTGAGCAATCTCAATCTCTAATACCACGGTTTTCCCACACCTTTCGTATGCTCTGAGCACTTCTCTGAACCTTCTAGGAGATGATAACCTCTACTAAACACTGAACTTCAGATGAAACTGCGCCGTTGATCTAACTTAGGGTACTAACTTCATCTATGATATTTCCAACCCTACTGAACCTTTTAACAAGGTTTTCACGGAGATACGCTAACTAAATGCAGCAGCAATGCTGCATTCAGAACAGAGGATTTTACTAATAATGAGGATAGGCTGAGCTGTGAATCATGTAGTCCCTAAGACTGTTGGCGGGCTTTGTTTTATATTCATTGAAAGCACTGACTGGCTGGCATGCATATACGGACTAATTTCCAGTTATAGGAACTGTAAAGTTCATCTTGGTTTTCATAATGCCGTTGAGCCTTAATGTTGGGATGTTGCATGACATTTATCAGAGAGATGTCATTAGTGGGGATATCAGTACTCTTGAAAACACAGTAGCAAAAATTGCAGTCAGTTATAGGACCTCCAGAGCAGGTTTTCTGCAGGCTCACCGTTAATCTATGCTGTACTTAACAGCTCTAAAGACGCATATGACATTGTATTTCCATAGCTACATGCTGTGCATGTAGGAACATTCCAGTGATAATATATTTCTCCTTGGAAGCAATAGAAATTTAGGCATTATAATGGCAACAGCTTCATAATAAATGTATACTAACATATATTATGATGAAACAGCTACTGCACATGTGCAGCAATCTTATCTCTGACATAAATAACTCAGCAATTTTAGCAAATATTAAATATAAAGCGGCAATTTAATATGGGTGAACAGCTTGCATATTAAATTTTATATAAACACGAATCTGTCTTTTAGTAGTGGGGATGTCAAAAGCTGAGACAGCCTCATGAAAATGTGTCTTCTTCCCCTTGTCTCTAACTTCGAACAGCTGATGTAATTTCAAGCAAATTTTGGTCATTTTTTCAACTAATTCTAAAGTTGCCTGAATTTGTGTTTGATTGGGTTTTTTTCTGTTAACTTAGAACTTTTTCCTGATCTTGTGAGGCTTAGCATTTAGAAATTGCTGTTGCTCCTAAAATAAGATGACAGCTAAGAAGCTATTGAGCTCTGGCATGACAGCTAATATACCTCCGAAAGTTATTAAAAACAAAATGTTACTCTCTTAATAATGTTTCAGTTTCATTCAGTGACTTTGGCTAATAGAAACGGTTTATGAAACTTCTGTTGCAGTGTTACGTGAAGTCAGAATTATTTCCATGGCACTCTTCAAAGGACATTATTAGGTTTATTTGTTTGAACTGATGAAATCTTAGACTCCAAGAGCAGAACGCTAATATTGGCCTCTAATTTAAAAGGGGAGATTGAAAACTGCTTTGAAACCAGAGAGGTTTTTCCTGGTAAAAGATACCTTCAAAAATCAGAATGTCTGTCTGTCATTTGGAAGAGATGCTTTGTTATAAAAAATTCAGATATGCCAAGAAAGACCAGCTCCAACACCAAGTCACTGCAGTTTTGTGGATCAGTAGGTAAAAGCCAGCATGTACCCTGACAGCCCCTGGATAGGTGCTTATAGCCTGCTCACTTATTAGTGACATTAATAGGAGCTGAGGTATCTTGCCCTAACCTAGCATCTAAACAAAGATCTTATGCTTCATTCCTGGGGAATAAACCTGCTAAATGCTTTTTACCAGTCTCCTGAGGAATTCGGCGCTTAGGTTATCCTAGAGCCCAACTCTTCCACTATGCCAGAAGAGAAGCAGAGCTCAGATCTTCAATAACTTCACTTTAGTTTTAAGATTACCATTTCTCATACCATGTCAAGGGATCCTTTCCTTCTAGGATGGCCTTACCTCATAATCCTGGGTCACCATTAATTCTTAGTTATTTGGGCTCTGTGGCTGGCAGTGGATGTGCTGATTTGCCATTTGAGAAAGAGGAGATGTGGCGCTTTGCGACAATAGCCAGGTGTCAGCAGCTACATCGTTGCTGAGAGTAGCAAGGACCTGAGCTTCTCTTAGCGTGCACTATCAACAAATATGCAGGAAAAGGTTGCTTAATATTTACTTGATATTTACCACCTCTAGCAATCAAAGTCATGAGTCAGGCTCCTAAAAATTATGAAATTGTTTTGATTTGGTTTCTTAATGGTCAAAACCCCAACAACATATTTTAGTTTCGTTTTTTTCTTTTTGTTTTTCTGGCTACACAGATTTCACATTTCCGAGTACTATTCCTGGGACCAGGAGCACTAGACATTACGGAGGGGTAGAGGGGGTGTAGTTTTTGATTTAGATATTTTTTTATTTTTTTTAATGTGAACTGGAATTTTCATACAAGCACATAACTCTAGATGCTGAACTTAAAGTGCTGGACATCATGAAAAGGATAATAAAACTGGCAGAGTTGGCATTAACGGAAAACTCCCAATTAAGTTTACTGCAAAATTATTCAAACTACTACTTTCTTTTTTAAACCAGGGAGCATGAATTATAAATATTTCCAAATTATTCTTGTCAAAATGGATAGCTAATAAAGACTGAGTTCTAGATTTGTAGTGTTGCCTAACTTTACTTTTCTGTTTGAATGCTTCCTTATTTCATAGATATAGTGAAATCAGTGCAGTAGCTGGCTTTGCTCCGGGTGGGAATTGTTCTCCTCTGCTTAGAAATGGAGGAAGATGCTTGGTTTTCTTTGCCATGCTGTGCAGTGTAGAGCAAAGCGAGAATCTGCCTGTCACTGCAGTTAGCACTTAGGACATCTCATGCTTTTTCTTCACCCCATCTAAGCTATTCTTTTGAGCTGATATGGGCTCATTTTCCAGTAAGGTAGACTATGTTTCCATATACCATTTCCATACCATACATTTTCCATATACCATTGATAACACTGTCAGTTTAAATATTGCTGTTGCCCTGAACTACCACAAGGTTGGCTTCCTTTAGCTGTTCCCGTTTCGCTGCATGGATAGGAGCTGCTTAAATATGTTTTGACCAGCTGTATTCCTTTGCAGTAGCCACAGCCTATGCCAGACCATAGGATTGCAAACTCACTTGGCCCAGCTTTGTATGTTGGACTTCCAAGAAGTTAAAGTAAATTCAGGTCTTTCTTTTTAAGCTGTTGAAGGCCTGATTTTGTGCAGTCTTTAAGCACCTAAAAATGCAAGTATACTTGGAGGTACACACACCCCGTTTTCTCCTTCATGCCTGAAGTCCAAGAAATCAGCAATAATTTGGTATCTGTTTTCATCCAAGAATGCAAGGGACATTTCTCAGAAGCATCAGGCGTGTTAGTCATTTTGTTAGGCTAGTTCTCGGGGCACTATAGATGAGGTTGATGATCATTGTTAAAATCACATCTGTAAATCATGGCAGTTATATGTACTAAATATCGTGGCATTTGGGCAGGAATGAGCGGCATTACAGGAAAAATGGTTAGTTTTGATGAGGTCTCAGAATTATTTTGAGACAAGGCACACATCCCATGATTATTTTGCAAGGTAGTAAATGCTGAGAATTAGTTCCTTTCAATATCATGATTTTTTTATTTTTTATTTTTAATAATACAGACAGACAGAGCAGTTCTAGCTCAGTAATTAATATCAGCTGGGAATATTTGTATATATTGGAGAAAGTGGCACAGGTCACAGTTTAATGACATTTCCACAGGAAAACCCATGAAGTACTCATTTGGTATTGATGCAACCCGGAACTCATGTTAAATCCATTGAAAAATTTCCAGAGGCCTGGTAACCTGGATTGCAAAATAATCCTGATGATAACCTTATTTAGAAAATATATAGGCCCTTCAAATGTAAGCTGTGACATGAGTACCCGGAATGCCTTCGAACAAATTCTGAATTTCTGAAGTGTCTTCATCAGTCTTGACTGGTAGATAAGGATGAAGTCGAGAACTCAGTGGAGCTGGTGGTGGGTAAAAATGAGCAGGTGAAAACTGAAATACAGAAGTGCCTCCTGAGCCATTTTGATAATCCTGAGCCAACAAGTGAAGATCCTAGCCTATCTAATTCAAAACAGGACATGCGATACACCTGTGGTGCCTCACTTATCTACTAAATCGGGTGTCTGTAATGCTTTGGCTCTGAAGTTCAACATGATAGCAACACAGTGAAACAGAATAATGTAATGAAAATACTATTTGGCCACTTCTATTATTTTTTCCCTAGCTACCTGTTTCAAACTGCTCTTAAAACGTCAAAGCACAGTAGTGCTCATAAGTATGCATCTGGAAATTAAGTGTCTGTTTTGGTAAATATTCACATTAGGATACCTAGGGGTAATTTTTTCTTGCAGAGCATGGGGAGTTCCACACAGAAATCCTGTTAACAAATAATAGGATTTGTGTGCGTAACTCCCTGTGCATCACTTTGAAAGTTTACCCCCTGCAGCATAAGAGTTAGATAATTTTAGTCTTTGAAAATTATGCTTTTCAGATCTGGTCTTTTTCTACAGTATGTTATTGATGGTGCAGTCATAAATGCTTCTGAATAATCATGATAAAATCTTACATTGTTTTCTTTCAGTAGTGGAGAACTTGGGTTATTGTGTGTCCCAATGCTTTGTACTGTACTGGAGAAAGTTGTAAAGGAAAAATTACATAGGTGCAGACATGATCTGTTCTGTAAATGCACAATTTATGACTACAGATGGAAACCATGTACCCAAATGAGCAACAGGACAAGTGAGAGATATTAACAATAATATTTTCCCACAACAAAGACCTGTTCTATATATATAAATATATATACACGTATATAGAGATCTTATATTTGGCCAAAAAAAAAAGTATATTTGACAGCTAGTAATATTTTTTGTGCCAATAGTAAAATTGTATAATACACAAAATCCAACTGTATTTTTAGTATTATTTTTTTCTCAGTCTAAGTCTGAATGCCCCAATTCTGAGTTTTCAGTAATCCAAGCAGTTTTTCTCTCCTGCTGTATTCATAATGGAGATACTTTTTAGAGATACTGCCAAAAAAAAATATCTTTCTTTTACTATGACACTTTGTTGAGTTTCTTCACGGTGCAGAATTGGACAGTTATCAGGCAAAAACTGGTTTTCTTGCAAAGTGCCCAGTATTCTTTTCACTATCCATATTGAAAATAGCCTGGGCGATAGCATTTGTTTTGCAATATTTTGGCAGCTAAGCTTCCAGCTTTCTATGGAACCTGGAACTGCAAAGGAAAGAAGAATTAAAAGACTGCTAAAAAGAATGAATTACTTTTTTAAACTACTGTAGTTTGGTTTTAGAGAAGGGTCGCGGTTGTGGTTCATTATTTTATCTGAACTGTTAATGAATCTCTGTGCTACTTACAACCTCAGGTTTATCAGTTAGCATTTGTGATGTAGGCCATTTGTACTAAGATAAGTGGGATTAATACTGGATTTTTGTAGGATTGAACAATGGCACATTTAAAATGTGGGGCGTCTCTGCCTAATGAGAGACAGCTGAGAGGTGTGGGTGGCCAGTCCTTCTCTCGTAGGAGAACTGTGTCATGAAGTCTGGTGCATGTTTTGTTTTTTTTTCTTTTTAGAGTTGTATAAAAACTTTTGCCAGGCAAAGTATGTGTCTCCTCCGTCTCCTACTGAAGTTGCTGGCAAATCTTCCATTGATTTTAGTGGAAGCAGAGCTGGACACCAGCTGACCCAACCTCATATTTAAAAGTGCTTTTTCCCTGGGTGAATAAACGCCCCAGTGTGCAAATAACTCTGCTGTTGGGTATCATATTTTATTGGTGAAAATATATCAGTTTCAACTATCAGTTGGCTATGAAAACGTCTTATTGCAAAAAGATCAAAACCAGGAAAAAGCTCACTCTGTGTGAAAACAAACAACCCACCCCCCAAAACAAACAACATCCCCCAGCTCCCAAACCCCCTGGAAGTTGCTGGCATCATGAAGACAGAATTTTCCACTTTGTGGACCTAGTAAGGTTCAAGAATCTGGGGCTCTCTTCCAAGCTCGTGCTTGTGCAGCACTGTGTGTGGTAGCTGTGTGCCTCAGTTGATCCATTTTGGAGACGAGAAGATGTCTGTGCCATCTTACATTCCAAGAGCAAGTTGAATCTTAATTTAAAGCATTATAAAAATTCCATGCATGTTGTCTTCACAGAAGCCACTTGCACAAAACTACTTCTACCATGTCTCCAAGGGAAATAAGGGAACAAAATAGTTTGAAAATGTGTGAAAAACAACAACAAAAAAATCATCCTGAAGCAGACACTCAGACCAAGCATAATAGAAATTTCATTTATAAACGATGAGAAGAAATGTGTAGAAGTAGGTGTTTTTTAAACAGCCTTTCATAGAAAGCCAGGCTTCTAACCTCATCTATATTTACTACAGGAAAAGCTGGCGTGATGTTTTCGTAGATTATGTGAGATGACATATTTTTGTCACCTAGCTTGTTCTCCTAATGCAGACCACAAGATCTTCAAATAGTTTCTGTCTGAGAAGCCACCTAGTCGTGATTTAGTAACTGCCAGCAATAGAGACTATCACACCTCTTCTTAAGCTGTTCAAATAACTAAATGCCATTACTGTTATATAAAATAAAAATAAAATTCATAACCCACAAACTGAATAACCCAGCTGCCTCTGCTTCTTCTCTAGCTGAATTTGTCTTCAGCTTTTCACCAGTGTGTTACACCTTTCTCTTGTAGGCTGAAGTCATCCATTATCAGATTTCTCATGTAGATACTCAAACAGAGTTCATGTATTTTGCGTTTAGACTGATAAGCTCAGTAGATTGAAAGCCTTGAATTTCTCATGAGGAGGCATTATTTTATTCTCTAATCACTGTTGTGGAGCTTTTCCAAACCTAATCTAGTTTGTCGGCATTCTTCTTGAATTATGGACACCAACGTGTGATGCAGTATTCATTATGCAGATACGGATTTGGTGGGTGGGCTGTTCAGTGGATAAGGAACTGGCTGGATGGTCGCATCCAGAGGGTAGTGGTCAATGTCTCAATGTCCAGACGGAGAGGGGCGACAAGCGCTGTCCCTCCTGGATCCATACTGGGACCTGTGCTGTTCAGTATCTTCATCAACGACATAGACAGTGGGATCAAGTGCACCCTCAGCAAGTTTGCCAAGCTGTGTGGTGCGGTTGACTAGCCAGAGGGACAGGATGTCATCCAGAGGGACCTGGACGAGCTAGAGAGGTGGGCCTGAGCAAACCTTATGAAGTTCAACAAGGCCAAGTGCAAGGTCCTGCACTTGGGTCAGGACAATCCTCGTTATCAATACAGGCTGGGGGATGACGTGATAGAGAGCAGCCCTGCGGAAAAGGACCTGGGGGTACTGGTGGATGAAAAGCTGGACAGGAGCCAACAATGTGCGCTTGCAGCCCAGAAGGCCAATCGCATCCTGGGCTGCATCAAAAGAAGCGTGGCCAGCAGATCGAGAGAGGTGATTCTCCCCCTCTACTCTGCTCTCGTGAGACCCCACCTGGAGTACTGTGTCCAGCTCTGGAACCCTCAGCACAAGAACAACATGGACCTGTTGGAGCAGGTCCAGCAGAGGGCCACAGAGATGATCCGAGGGCTGGAGCACCTCTGCTATGAAGACAGGCTGAGAGAGTTGGGGTTGTTCAGCCTGGAGAAGAGAAGGCTCTGGGGAGACCTTCTAGCGGCCTTCCAGTACCTGAAGGGGGCCCACAGGAAGGCTGGGGAGGGGCTGTTTGCAAGGGCATGTAGCGATAGGACAAGGGGCAATGGTTTTAAACTAGAGCAGGGTAGGTTTAGACTAGACATTGGGTAGGTTTAGATGAGACATGAGGAAGAAGTTCTTTGCAATGAGGGTGGTGAGACACTGGCACAGGTTGCCCAGAGAGGTGGTGGAGGCCCCATCCCTGGAGACATTCAAGGCCAGGCTTGATGAGCAACCTGATCTAGTTGAAGATGTCCCTGCTTACTGCAGGGGGTTTGGACTAGATGACCTTTAAAGGTCCCTTCCAACCCAATGCATTCTGTGATTCTATGATTCCTACGATAACGTGTCCCTGCACATGGAGAAGTAAGATAGTCTCATGAAGCATACATAATAGCTTGTTATCCTTTCCAGAATCGTGTGATTTTGGGGAGTTGTCATTCCACTGATTTTTCTCCAAGAGCTTCCATTCTTCCCCAGAGTCATGGCCTCCTAGAACAGAGTCCTCCATTTTTTTTGGTGTTCTGCATTTTGTTGTTATTATGTCTATAACTAGACATAAAGAGGTTTGGACATAATGAGACTCATATTGTTTGCTTCTAGTCAGTTTAATAAGTGATGCCTAAATTGATATTGGTGACTGGACCTCATCCCCTTTTCTTATTGTGTCCTTTCTAAAAGCTATTGATAATTATTTTCTGTATTCTTCCATTTCATTGTGAAAAAAAAATCAGACAGACAATAAATACTCCATGAGGTTGTCCATTGGAAGCCCATACATTCGTTTATGATTTCTTACTTTAAATTGCATGTTGAATTCTGTCAGTCACTTAGCTATTAAGCTATTAACTTGTGAGGCTACTTAAACAAAAATTTTGCCTTACAGGATTGTGTCACACCACCAGTTTATAAAACTTTACCAGAGTGATATTTTCATTATTAGCAAAACCGGAAGATGATCTTCAGAAGTTTGAGGAGGTCTTTTTTTCTTAATCCCATATTGATGCAATTATTACAACATGATGCCAGTGTTACAACTGCCATCGGTTTATAGTATCTTCCTTTAATTTTGCAGAGAAGGCGGAGTTACTGAATGCCTTCTTTGCTTCAGTCTTTACTGCTCGTCCCAGCCCTCAGGAGTCCCAGACTTTGGAGAGAGTAACAGGGAAAGAGGAAGACTTCCCCTTGGTTGAGGAGGATCAAGTGAGAGATCCGTTAGATCAGTTAGATGGGTCAGGGTGATCAAGTGAGAGATCCGTTAGATCAGTTAGATGGCCCTGGGTCCCGATGGGATGCACCCGAGAGTGCTGAGGGAGCTGGCGGAAGTCATTGCTGGGCCGCTCTCCATCACCTTTGAAAGGTCCTGGAGAACAGGCGAGGTGCCTGAGGACTGGAGGAAAGCCAACGTCACTCCAGTCTTCAAAAAGGGCAAGAAGGAGGACCCGGGGAACTACAGGCCGGTCAGCCTCACCTCCATCCCTGGAAAGATGATGGAACAGCTCGTTCTGGGCTTCATCTCAAGGCAAGTGGAAGAAAAGAAAGCTATCAGAAGTACTCAACATGGATTCACCAAGGGGAAATCATGTCTGACTAATCTGATTGATAGCCTTCTATGATGGCATGACTGGATGGATAGATGAGGGGAGGGCGGTAGATGTGGTCTACCTTGGCTTCAGCAAGGCATTCAAACAGTCTCCCACAGCATCCTCATAGGGAAGCTTAGGAAGAGTGGGTTAGATGAATGGACAGTGGGATGGATAGATAACTGGTTGAAAGACAGAACTCAGAGGGTGGTGATTAGGTGCACAGAGTCTAGTTGGAGGTCAGTGACAAGTGGTGTTCCCCAGGGGTCAGTACTGGGTCCAGTCCTCTTCAATATATTCATCAATGACCTGGATGAGGGGACAGAGTGCACCCTCAGCAAGTTTGCCCATGACACAAAGCTGAGAGGGGTGGTTGACACACCGGAAGGCTGTGCCGCCATACAGAGAGACCTGGACAGGCTGGAGATTTGGGCAGAGAGGAACCTTATGAAATTCAACAAGGGCAAGTGTAGGGTGCTGCACCTGTGGAGGAATAACCCCACGCACCAGTACAGGTTGGGGGCTGACCTGCTGGAGAGCAGCTCTGTGGAAAGAGACCTGGGAGTCCTGGTGGACAACAGGATGACCATGAGCCAGCAATGTGCCCTTGTGGCCAAGAAGGCCAATGGCATCCTGGGGTGCATCAAGAGGAGTGTGGCCAGTAGGTCGAGGGAGGTCATCCTCTCCCTCCTCTCTGCCTTGGTGAGGCCACACCTGGAGTACTGTGCCCAGTTCTGAGCTCCCTGGTTCAAGAAGGACAGGGAACTGCTGGAGAGGGTGCAGCAAAGGGCTACCAAGATGATTAGGGGACTGGAACACCTCTCTTATGAAGAAAGGCTGAGGGATTTGGGTCTCTTCAGTCTGGAAAAAAGACGGCTGAGGGGTGACCTTATCAACACTTATAAATACTTAACGGGTGGGTGTCAGGAGGATGGGGCCAGGCTCTTTTCAGTGGTGCCCAGGGACAGGACAAGAGGTAATGGGCACAAACCTGAGCATAGGAAGTTCCACCTAAACATGAGGAGGAACTTGTTTCCTTTGAGGGTGGCAGAGCACTGGCACAGGCTGCCCAGAGAGGTGGTGGAGTCTCTGTCTCTGGAGACATTCCAAACCCGCCTGGACGCGTTCCTGTGCAACCTGCTCTAGGGGAACCTGCTCTGGCAGGGGGGTTGGACTAGATCATCTCCAGAGGTCCCTTCCAACCCCTGTCATTCTGTGATTCTGTAACGGAGCTCAAAATCAGTCTTTATTTGTTTTTCACAGAACTGATACCAAACTCAATGCAGTGGGTTTGATCAGTAAAAAGTATAAAATGTACTCCCATGTACTTTTTTAGGAGTATCGTTGCTCATTAGATTTCTCCCAGTTGTCTGGGATTTTGTATCTTTTCCAAACTTTCTGAAAACCTGTGTTAGTAGAGCAGAAATCCCAGCCAGCTCCTCTCATATACTTGTCTGCAAGTTATTCAAATCTGAAGATTTAACATGCCTAATTTTCATGCATCCTTCTGGATTAATACTGAAATACACTCACAAAATTGTCCACTGTATCATAGAAATATTTGTTGGACGTGGCTGCCCTTTCTGTGTTATCACTGATCATCTGAGCATTTCCACTTCATTATTTTAACGTAGAGTGAAAACCAGAAGTGATCACCAGATCATCCAGTTCATCCCTCTGAACATCACAAATACCATTCCAGTTCCTTAAGAAATATGCAAAGTTGTATAAGACAGGACAAGTAAATTTTGGCAGTGTTATACAGTGAGCTGATGCAGGTATCTGTGATAAGCCTTACATACCTCTCTCAGCTGTTGCTTCCCTGTGCGGAACACCCCGTCCTTACGTGGATCCAGCCTTTTGCAGGCTCGGAGAAGGAAAGTGAGTAAACCATTGTATTAAGGTGTTTAAATCAAGCTTAAAGACTGACTAGTATAATGAAATACGGACTGAGAAAACGTAATTTGTTTGTGTCTACATGTTCCTATTGGAATAATTTTTCCCCATTGGAAACTTCTGTCTGTCAATCCCTAGCTATTTAAAATTGCAACAACAATAACCAGTTGTTGCTTTCTTCTGCCCTCAGTCTTTATCCTAGCTTTTGTTAGAGACAATACAGTGGTATTCATGGGTAACAATAAGACTGTTATGTTTCATTGTGTTTTTTTTTCAAAGCTATACAATGTCCTAGCCATTAAAGAAGGATTGCAGTCAGCTGAGTGATGTTTACATGCCACTTCCATACCCTAATAAGAGGTATAAAAGAAAGTGTATTGTAGCCAGCAGAGGAGAGATTCAGTTTGGAAGGTCGCGATTTCTGCCACATGTCGAAACCTAGTCAGGGAAGATAGAGCTGTGCTGCCTCGTGTGCTTTTATTTTTGGCCTCTGCTTCAGTAATGTGAGTGTCACTAACAGTTGCTGCAAACTGCTTATTCATGCTACTGCTGTGATCAGTTGCTTTTGGGCAATATTAATTTTGTGGCTGTACTGAGGAAACTGTTTACAAGGACATCAATGGCATGGCTGTCTCGCCCTGGCAGCAGTTTGTCTCGTCCGCATGATGGGGCTGTTCTTGACTATGCTTTTTGGCATTCCCATAAAAGCATACCCAGACACCTATGCCAGCAGGACTAGCAGTTTTTCTGGCAGCAGGGTCTTTCCAGCATTTTCTAGCATGGTGCCTCACACGGTTATGTGCTAGAGGTGACGGGCGTTTCTGATATGTTGCATGGGCATTTGTGCATTTCTCAGCTCCGGCTCCTAGTGCTGGGTTCTTCTGCTCTTTGTAGTGGCAGCTAGTTTCACAAGACTTGGGAAGGACCTGTGGCTGCCCAAGGTCATCACAAAGGGGATGAAGATCCTTAGCTTGCAAATATGTGGGCTTAGTCTGAGGGCATGTTTTTGGCACAGCTGTCAGGCAAAGCAGAGGTTCTACTACATTCCTGCGTTTGAAACGTGTTGTCCTTGACTTTTGACACTTTAGCTTCTGAGAACTGTAAGTGTTGTCTGGATTTGTGGGAGATTGAGAGAGGGAGTGAGAGAGAGCAGGAACCCAAATAATTAAGACTTGCTCTTTGGGACGAGAAGTGAAGTCCATGCCTTAGTTTTGATATGGGTGGAGCAGGATTCCCCGTTCCATAGCGAGCTGGAGAAACATCTTCATATCATTGCTTCTCCTGGTGTCTTTGAAGGTAACAAGGCAGGAAGAAGAGCTGAGATATGCCAACAGTTGCTTGCTTCCAGGCAATAAGACCCAAGTGCTAAATCATTCAGTTTGCTAGTTAAATGCTATTCCATGGTCCCAAGCGTTCTTCCTGATAAAATAAAGGCCATTTTGATTGAGCAGTAAAGCTTGTGACCACGGGTATTATTCTTAACTATATATAGATGGCTTTTGGTGTTTCTTCCCGTGACTGCACTGTGACTGTTTATATAATTTGCTATGGTGCTGTTAGTCATCAACAGACCGCAGAGATTGCTGGTTGAGGATGTTGCCTCAAGCTGAGTGGTTAATCAAGTGGTATGGCAAATGCCAGCCTTTCTGATTAAAAGATCGCGTCTCAATGCAGTGCCCGTTCTGGATCGGGTCCTAGTCTGGAGTTAGGAAGGGTTTCTGCTCTGTGATCCTATTTGTGTGACACAGTTTTATGATTCTGTGATATATATGCCTGAGAGAGTTTGAAAAGGGACTTTATCCTGTTCCTTGGTCTATATTTATTAGTTCTGGTGGGAACTTTGGTTCTCTTCAGTAATATGGTTGTCATCTTCATGAGATAAAGAAAATGAGGTTTGTTTTCCTCTAAGACATGAGTTTGGTCACAGCTAGAGACACAACGTTGAACAGGAGGAGCTGGTGCTCTTAGCCATCTTGAAATTTCTTATGAGCTTCGTTAGCATACTTTGTCCATGCAAGCAGGGTTAAACACCATCACAAACTAGGCTGGGAAAGAATCTGTCTCTGTGTGGGGTCCTCAGAGACTTCTGGTTCTTTGTCTTTCTCTGTAGTGTACAGAACGCTGGCTTAAGCTCACCTGGGGAATCCAACTAATAAATTCCCTGGCACTGAAGATGTGTAGGTGATGCTTTTTATTTTTCTTGCAACCATTGTATTTATAGCTTTTGATATTTTACTGTAGGTCTTGTACTTTTCTTGGCCGTTTGCGGGAACTCTGTATAGAATGTTTTTGACATCAAAACGGGAGAACTAGGAAAGAAGGGCTGGTTTGTGTTGTCAGGCTACACATATTCTGTGTGCCTGCATTCTGGCACTTGTTCGAGGTGCACAAGCCCATTGTCCTTGAGGTTCGTGAAGCCCCACTGTGGGGTGTGGTTGCTCTTGGAAATATTGCTAATTTTACAGAGAAGTGGGAGTGCAAGCAGTGCGTCCTGAGGTGTGTCTGGGACTTGCTTTGCCACTGCTTGCTGTCTGTGGTGGCCACAGAGATGTTTTGATTGCAAAAAGTTGACTGTTGCACTAATGTGCAGGTGCTGGTGAGCTGGTAAGTTCTGAGAATGCTTCTGGTGCACATGTTTTTAAGATCCGTTTTTCATTAAAAACACTAGGTGAGTAAAAGTAAGGAAGAAGTTGTCCCATTTTACTGCCAAGCTGTTTAAGTGAACAATTTTTCCCCTTCTGTGGTAATCATGAGAGACCTTGCTATACTCTTTTTTTTATAAAATTTTAGGTTACACATACACCTATAGTTGTTGTGTCACCTTCTGCCTCTGTAAAACTAAATGTTGACTGCAGGTGTTCCCAGGAGACTGGAGGCAAAATAAAAATGCCAAGTAATTGGTACCCTGACTCTTAATTCAACATGTCTTGTGTTACAGAACATGCCAAGTAATTGGTACCCCTGACTCTTAATTCAACATGTTTTGTGTTACAGAACATAACCAAAATGAGAGGGAAGATCTTCAGTGAGCTGACTGCAAATTTTGACTGGTTGTGGTTTTGGAAGTAAAGGAACAAGGAGATACAGGGAATGCTTTTTAAGCTGTTCTATCAAATGTCATATCTCTGTTTTAATATTTCATGTGATGTGGCTTCTTCCAGATGATCAACTGGATTATCTGAGATCAGAGAAAAGGGAGTGATACTACTCAGCTGCAAAAAATAGGAAGAAAGTACTGCCATGGCAGGGTAGGGCACAGACACGCTGACTTCAGAATATTGACTCTTTGTAGAACTTGTTTCAATATACACATCTTACAGATAGACAGTAAGAAGTATTGAGTTGGAGGTATTTTATTTATAATCAGTAGTTTCAAAGAAACTTCAAAGAAAGTTTATACAACGGTATTTTAGAATTCTTCCCATGAGATTTGTTAGGTAAGACCATTAGATGTTTATACTGTTTGTATACTTACTAACTGTAACAAAAAGACCTAATAAATTATGTATCTATGTTAAACAGCGTGCTTTTCAAACAAAGAAAATTGGCCACAACTCTGATTTCTTCTATTTTTATCTTAAAGGGCAACAATTTAAGGAAAATACTCCTGTATCGCTACTTTAAAGGAGAATATGGAAGTGGTATGAATGGGCCTCTGTCTGCCAGCTACAGCAAAACTGCACAAGTGGGAGGTAAATCAACACAGATAATTTAAAGAGAACAAAATGAGCAGCACCATTTTTTCCTAATAGGCACATTGGAAGGGCTCCAGGGATTCGGTTGGTAAATAAATCAAACACGTACTGTAACCAGTTAGAACAGAGGTAGTATCAGACTTTTCCTATTTTTAAGTTGCATGCATTTGTCTCAGATGGCTGGTGTGTATTTGACAGTAGCAAAGTACGGACTTCCCCATGCCCCCCAGTAAATCTCTCCATTAATTTCCAGTTGATAGCACCATTGTAATTTGCCAGTAAATCCACATCCAGAAATTCAGCAAAGCACAAAATATTTAAACAAAGATGTTGCTGTTTCTGGAAACCAAGAAATTTTTTTAAATTCCAGACCCTTTATTGATATACGAAAAATAAAAGATATAAGGAAAAGCTGCTTGCCAACATACTGGTTAGGCAATGGAACAGATTTCCCCGAGAAGCTGCAGAATGTGTCAGTTCTTGGTACGACTTTACCAGCCAAGACATCTGATGAACCAGCTGTAACTACCATGGGCAGAAAGTTTGAGTAGATGGCCTCTAATTAGGCCTCTTATAACCTAATTTTTTGTATGATTCTGTTATAGAAGCCATGGGGAGTTACTGTAGGGTGGTTTCTAAGAAACCCCAAAATAATGTATGTCATCAGAAACAAGGCAGAAGCTAGATATAGAGCCAGGTCAAAATACTTGCCATTGCATTTTCAGCATACATTAAAGGCATGCCCAGATTTGTGGTCATTTCCAAACGTTACCCAACTGATCTTCCTCGACTATTTCAGTGTAGACACTGGAAATGTTCACAGTCTTAATATCCCGTACACCGAATTTTCTTCCCTAACAAACAGGAGAGTAAAGATTTACTATTTTTTTAGTTCTCTCTCTAAAAATGTTGTGTGTGTGTGTTTGTATGGCTTCATCACAAATAAATTCTCAACCATTTAAATCAGTTTAATTAAAGCAGTACTGACTGATTAAAGCAGTACTATATTTTTTCTAATGAAGTAGATGCAGTTACACCTGTATAAAAGTAAGTATGGCAGGAAAGATGATAATATGTGATAATAAAAGATGGTTGATTTAATGAGCTAATGCAAATTAACAAAATGCCTTCAAACCACACCTTTAATTTGGATTAACTAAGTCTCTGTTCTTCAAGAATGTCATCACGATGGTAGTGGTCTAGGAGTTATATTGGCAAAAGCATTTAGCTAGAAGGTCATACCCGTAACCAGAGGGGATTTACCGGTACCCAATCTTTGTATAGATTAGGCCTGAGACTGAAAAGCAAATTTAAAAGTAGTCTCAGAGCACTGACCATACACACAGTTTAGCTTATGCAGCAGTGGAATTAAAAAGGGGTTTCGGTGGACAAGTCAGTGTCATTTCCAACTTCTTTATTGTCTGAATATCACGACAGAACAGTGGTTCATGGAGTCATTTTATTTCTTATGCTTAGAGCCCAACATTGCGGTTTCACACAAAAATTTTGTTTGTGTCAAGGGGAATTTTGCCTGAAACAGAATTTAAAAGTTAAATTTATTACATTGCTACTGTGTGCATAAGACAAAATTATCGTTACTAATAAATTCATTTTCATATACATACATGAAACAAACATGAATGGTATGTATTTGTCTAATTTGCAGGCGGATTTTCAGGACAAGACTCAGATAAGTCTGGCGTAACCATGTTCGATATTCAGTGCCTTCTGGATAAAGAAGGTGCATCAGAGCTCGTCATAGATGTTATAGTAAACACCAAAAATGACAGAATTTTCTCAGAAGGCATTTTACTTGGTATTGCGTTGCTTGAAGGTGGAAATACGCAAACACAGGTACTTATTTCATTTACTTCTTCACATATTGATTTTCAAATACATGTAGTCTAGAGACAAACAAAAAGAACCTTTTTGCTGTGAGTTCTGTGAAAAGTTTATCACTATAATACGTATCCCTATAATACAAATGTAAATATGCCCTGTTATTATGTAATATAGCATAGACTCTTCAACAGAAGAAAACATTTTTCAACTGTCCCTTTCTGTGTAGTACAGTGCTTCTTTTAATCTGGTCTTTGCCATACAAGCATTGTGTCCAGTTATTTCATATCTCTCTTTGCAAAATTAAAAATTACAATGTTTCCAAGTTTATAATAGAAAAAAAATTAAATTGTTTTCTGGAAGTGTATAGGGACATTTATCAAAATCTCTGAAGAGAGAAAACCCGGCCGTTGAGAAGACTTGTATCCCATTCCATAGCAAATAACTGCTTTAAACTACAGATTCTAGTTTTTGTGAATCATATCCCTCTTACCCAACTTTAGCCAATTAATACCATCTGTGACCCTTAGAGAGTGTCCAGAAAATGTTAAAGAAGTGAGGTTTTGTTTCAGCTTTCCAAAATGAATTGTTAGGGGCTGTAAAAGGCTTCTATGTTAAGACAGCGTTTGTAAATTGTTGCAAATGGGACTGGACTTAATAACCTAAAATATTAATTCCGATTCTGTGTGAAGTACAAATAATGTAAATAATCTAAGCTATAATATTACACATTGGATGTTTCATGCTTCCACTTGTTGTTACATAATAACAATTACTTTTCACTATTGCCTTCAAATGGAATATTAGAGCTCTAGAATGCCTGGAGAAATGGAGAGTGTCACAAAGTAATTTAGCTTCAGGTGTAATATTGTGGCATTTTAAAGATTACAAATAACTGTTCACCATTTTATCCAAATTTACAAATGTTATCATCAATCTTTGTTACCAGCCTTGTATATCACTTTGTGAAAGAACTGGTCAGGCAGTGGCCAACATTTCTTCTGTGTAAGTGAAGTAATTATTCATCATTTGTTTCACGAAAAATAGCTTATTTTTGTATTTCTTCTTCTTTAGAAGACTGATATCTAAGGAATATTTTTTTTTGCAGTATTCAACTTATCAGCAACTGAAGGAGCAAAAAAAGTCAGAAAAATTCTTTAAAGTCCTCTATGACCGCATGAAAGCTGCTCAGCAGGAGATACGATCGACAGTGACAGTGAACACCATTGATTTGGGGAGCAAAAAGAAAGATGATGATAGTGACCTAACCATATCTGTTCCCAAAAAGAGAGGTAAGGAGACACCCACGTAAAAGAGGGGAGAAGCGCATTATATTCAGAGTGCCTGTACTGCACCACTGATAGTATGTTGCACTGATCAATAAGCTTTAATATTAATCATTGCTAATTCGCATCTTTTGCGTGTTTGTCTCTAAATTATAGGCCACCTCTTAAGCTGGTCACAAGGAATTAGCTTTGATGAAATCAGTGAAGCTATGCCAGTTTACACCAGTAGAAGGTATAGAACCGTATTTTTAGAGAAGCAGAAGTAGAGGCTGCTGCTAATGGGCCTATTTCACAAGAGCAAGTGCAGGAACTGATTTCCCACCCTGTGGTCCTTCCATTGTTCTCATCATTTATTGTATATGGAGAGAAATAGTAGGGCTTTTTGTTTTAATGTTTTGTTTCACTCTGGTTTGTGGTTTATTTGGAACATGCTATCCCTGCATGAATGTTGCTTTGATATTCTTTGTAAGTTGCCTAGAGGTCTTTGAAAAGTTAGGCACCAACAAAGACAAAGTTGCATTCATTATTATTGTTTTCTTATTGTTTAATCAAAAAAGCAGAAAGAGTTTCAAAAATGAAGGAAAATTATCTTCTTTTCAGTAAAGGATTCAACCCTGCATCTGAAAGAGGGTATGAAAGGACAGTTAACAGAAGCATCTTCTGCAACATCCAAGGCTTACTCTGTGTATAGAAGAGAAATGGACCCAGAAATAGATCTTATGGGCTCAGGAACAGATGCTGCAAATGCAGAAGAGAAGTCCACAGAAGAAGCAATCATGAGCCCTGCCATTGCAATCATGCAGCCCATACTGAGATTTCTTCAGCTGCTGTGCGAGAACCACAACCGAGAGCTCCAGGTAAAGTGGTTTTGAGCTGAGCTGCAAAAGAAGTATTACAGGACCTGGAACTTCATAAGGGAAGAAAAACATACCTATGCCTGACTCCTGTTGCAGAATAGGGGTGTCTAAAATATTGTGTTCTTTTGGTCCAAGGGATAAAATAATCCTTTTCAGGAACCATTTCCATGCTCTGTTTGAGCTCATGTTTATGTCCTCAGAATTGCTTGGGGACTGCAGCATAGCCACATGGAATTTAGAAGTGTCTAAATGTCCCTGTTACTATGGTTTCTGTTCACAAACGGTGGATCGCTTACCACAGGCTTGAAGACCACAGGAAGTTTTTGGGCAAAGTTTGGATACTGCTCCTTTCCCTAGGTATTACGATTGAAGGCTTTAAGATGCTATGTGTGTGCCTGCTGTCAGTTCCTCTGGTAGAAATTACTGTCCCCATAGCAACCTTTGCAAAACGAATCTTCTGCAAATATACCTCAGCGCCATGTCCAGCAGTGTTTAAGCAGCATTGGGGGTGGTTTGAACTAAGCTACTGTTCTGCAGTGACACAGCCAAAGAGCAGTCATAATGTGCCACCATACCTGCTCAGCCGTGGGCCAAGAAGCTTCCATGAGAAAGGTCATAATAAAAAGATGGACGGGGAATGTATGCAGGACGTGTATAAGACATTTAAGGCCAGTGCAGATGTTTGTGAAGTTCACTTTCCTAAGACCTTCTTTCTCTACTGATTTAATCAGGTAATGGTTCTCATTCACTGCACTAAGGCATAATATATTTTCTACAGTGTAGTGTACTTCAGTACCTAAGGTATAGTGGTCGTGGTTGTACATTGTTCAGAAAAAAGAACGTGTATTTGACTTGACCCTAACTCTCTTTGTTTTTTTGTTGTTTTTTTTTTTTTTGCATTTCTTTTCTCCATCTACCAGAATTTTTTAAGACATCAGAACAATAAAACAAATTACAACCTTGTTTGTGAGACCCTTCAGTTTTTGGACTGTATCTGTGGAAGCACAACAGGCGGGCTAGGCTTGTTGGGGCTTTACATCAATGAGAGGAATGTGGCTCTTGTGAATCAGACGCTGGAAAGCTTGACTGAATATTGCCAAGGTCCATGCCATGAAAATCAGGTAGGGCTCAAATAACTTGTGGATATGGAGGACTATGCCTGAATGTGTGGTGATGCTTAACACGTTTCAAGCTTCCGTAAGACCTGAGCAATCCTTTTAAGTTCAGAACTCAATATAATTTCTTCTTGTAGTATGTCTGCTTACATGGAGGGTTTCCAGTCCTTTTGGAAAGACTTTGTCTTAATGTCAGTGGGTCCATGGCTTAAACCTCACTTTGTGAGACTGGATTTCAAGTCAAAGTTGTGGAAGTACGTTGCATACATAATCTCGTTTTGTTCATTTTCATACATTTTGCTGTTGCTGGTGTTTATACAGGTTGCTAACATTTACTTCCCTTAATTCACATAACTGCCACAAAGTTTAACGTACTATCCTGTTATACTACTTATCAGCATCTTTAATTATGATACAGTAGTGACATGGATGAGACTAAAGATCATGCTTTTAATCTTCTGTGCCTTGCTTGATGCAGTCTTTTTAAGTCGCATGGCTGTGACTTTTGGTAGATGTCTCTTTAGTGCCATGCTGAGGCAGTATAGAAAGGTAAAGAATGTAGTTACTTGCTGCTTTATTTGATCCGAAGAGAACTGTAGTGAAGTTGTCACAATGGATGAAACTTAAGAATTTTTACTATGGATTAGCAATTGGAAAATTGTGGTGGGTGAAATTACAGAGGCAATCTATTCGTGAAACTAGAAATAGATAAAGAAATACAGGCAGTGTTAATGCTATTTCATTAACATGCACAAATGAAGTGCAGAGTGCTTCTATTGCCATTGCTGGTAATCAACAGCTTTTACTTAATACTTTAAAAACAAACAGACAAAAATCCTTTAGTGGACTAAATTTTAAACAGTGGTATTTGATTCACTAATGGATGGGAAAAACTTCTGTAAAAAAAAGAATAATTACAGGACTAGAGATAAAAAAAACAAAACAAAAAACCAACCCAAATGTGTGTTTCAAGTTAATTTGTTCTCCAACAAGTTTACTTGAGTAACCGATAATGGAAAGGAATGATTAGTTACACTTAATTATTTAGACCTACCTGCTGGGAAGTCACTCAGGATTTGAGTTATGCTCGTTTACACCAACTGCAAGTCCGATTCAGTGTATTTCAGAGGCAAATGCTTCACACTTTCATTTTCATTTTTTCCCATCTCTCTGTCTTTCTGGAAAACTTGTCCTATCCACCTGTTGTAAAAAAATAATATAAGCTTGTATAACTGACACTTCTTTCCAAGTTTTAGAAGGTCTGGGACCCCTGCTGTAAAAGCATTTGGGAAGTACCATTGGTCATAATTAGAGTTTTGAATTCCATGTCCAGAAGTGTCCTTTTGTGCAGGACATGTCCGAATGCCTGTAGAAAACCTTAATCTTTGCGAAAAATTCATGCTATAACAGCAATACTAATGCTGGTTGCTGAATGCAAGTTAAGAATTTGAGTGTGCAAATTTGCTTGTGCCTACATTTGAGCAGCCTGGTCTAGTGGGAGGTGTCCCTCACCATGGCAGGGGGTTGGAACCGGGTGATCTTTAAGGTCCCTTCCAACTCTAAACCATTCTATGATTCTGTGACTCAAGCATGTCTTCTATGTCTCTGCATGTGTGTTCAGCTGAATCTGGCAGCATGTCTGTGGGCTGGTGTCTCTAACTTGAACCGCTTGGCGCCAAATCCTGCATGATTCACTGCAAGCACATTTTAGCTTGCAGCACCTTTTTTCCGGTTGTGTACTTCAGCAGTGGCAGCGTTGGGGTTAGTTCCGTACCGCACAAGTCTCCCTCAGCACCTCCTGTGGCACATTTTCAGTCTGATGTGCTTTGGCTGGGAGGCTCATGGCTGTTACAAGGTCTTTCAAGTTCTGCGTCTTCGTTTTGAAAATTTCTGATGTGCGTATTCTCTCTCTCCCTCCCTCTGCCTGTCCCATCTCCCTCTTTTTTCCCCCTCCTTCCCTCCCTCTCACCTCTCACCCCTCCCCCTGACTCCCTTCTCTTCTCTTGCTTTGCAGACTTGCATAGCCACACACGAATCTAACGGGATTGATATTATAATTGCACTCATCTTGAACGACATAAACCCTCTTGGCAAATACTGCATGGACTTGGTGCTTCAGCTAAAGGTACGGTAAATGTAAATTTGTTTATTTAAGTTTGAGTAATAATAGAAGACATACCTATGCAAGAGCTCTAGGCACCCTGACATTTGCTTAATCTTACCATAGCATAATCTACTCAGCAGCCTTTGAAAACAAACGTCGCAAATGAATTCAGCTCAGCTTCTGAATCCTTATCAGGCCCTCTACCACAGGCCTTTTGACACACTGTTGCGTTTGGGAATATGCCCTCAGCTTTTTTTAAAAAACAAGTCCTATCAAACAGACACGATATAGCTAGCATGAAGAGTATATTGTGGGCGTAAAATCTCACGAGATTGATAAACAGCGACACTATACAGACATGTAACAAATCGCACATCATCTGTTTATACTGAACTCTTAAAAATTACTTCAGAGGGAGATGTTGTGAAAAAAGAACAATGTATCAGATGACCTGTAATGTCAAATAAAGTTGAAAACAAGGTTAAAGTAAATTGTATTTTGTTTCCCTTCTTAGTGTCCTCTGAGGGGGAGACAAAGTATAGAGTGGGAGGGCCAAGAGTAGGGTGGGAAGGCTTGTAAATTCGTTTTGTACTCTGTCAAGAGCTGGGTAGGCTCGTAGATAAGTTTCTCTGGTCTGTGTGCCATTGCGTGCAGGGAAGAGCTCTGCCATTAGACTGACTGGCAAGCAGGGTAGAACTTGTCCGGGAAGAGCCTTGGGTTATTGCCTTTTCTTGCCTTCCAAATAAAGTATTTCCATTACAGATGGTCCGTTTCCTCCCCAAAACCAGCAAATAACTTTGTAGTAGCTGCTTTGCATCATACTGGCAACATTATGAATGTCTAATTAAATAATTAATATAGCTATATATCATGTACATCAAATCAACAGTGCTTTACACATGATTTTAATAACTGTAATTACATTTTTGAATGGCATTGTAATTCAGGCCGCCCTTAAGCAAAACACTTAGGCAGACATTTAACTTTGAACATGCAGACAGTTCTTTTGAAGTCCAAATTTCAGTCCCTGTAAAGACCTAGCTACAGTAACTCCAGTGCCATTTTGACTTACCATTATCATGAAGCTGGCAAATGTTTGTAGAACATATTTTACATGTAATAACCAAAAATGGAGTTTAGCGACATGACTGCGAGGACCGGTTTGACCCTATTCATAGGAGACTATATATGCCTTACGCTTACTTAAATAACAAGAATTAAGATAAATGATACCAAAGGTTCAAACTGTGGAAATGGTTACGATTTTACAGAATCACAGAGTCATTTGTGTTAGAAGGGACAACTTGAGGTCATCTTGTCCAGCCCCCCTGCTCAAGCAGGGTCAGCTAGAACAGATTGCCCAGGACTGTGTCCAGTTGAAGATCTCCACAGATAGAGACTACACAACTTGTATGGGCAACCTATTCCAGTGTTTGGTCACTCTCACAGTAGAAAAGTATTTTCTTGTGTTTAGATGGAATTTCATGTGTGTTTTAATTTGTGACCATTTCCTCTTGTCCTCTCACTGGGCACTACTTAGAGGAGTCTGGCTCCCTCATCTTCATTCCATTCCACCAGGTATTTATACACATTGATAAGAACCCCCTTCTCCAGGCTGAACTGCCTGAGCTCTCAGCTGCTCCTTATGTGAAAAATGTTCCATTCCCTTAATCATCTTTGTGGCTTTTGCTGGACTCGTTCCAGCAAGTCCATGTCTTTCTCGTACCAGGGAGCCCAGAACTGGACACAGTGCCAGGCCAGATGCGATGTAAAGAATTAGATCCAAATTAAGAAGCTAGTGGTTTTTATTTTCAGTGTCAATGGATCCAAATGATATAGCACTGAGTTTACCAGCTAATGTTTAACTTTGAAAATCTGTCAGTGTTCATAGGCAACTCCAAAGTTGCAAATACATAACTTTTGCAGTGAAAATACAGAATGCAAGGTATGTAGGCCCACACACTTACAGATACAAACAAGCTCAGACACTGTTTTCAGGGAACATTATATGTTGAACTCATACCCCCCAACCAAAGCAAAGGCAATGCAGAATTATATTTTCCCATGCCATCTTAATTTAGCTTGTTTTGCACATAGTTTGTGATGTGGTATTTAATGACATCTTCATGGATTATATTTTCCACTGGACTCCTGAATCATTTAGTGAGCAGGGTAGACAGTGTTCACTGAGTGCACAGATGGTCATTGTTGTGTTCTGCCTCTTGTTATTTTGAGTATGACCCCCTGGCCTTCCTTACTGACTTATATTTAAGCCCTGGCACACAGTATGACCTCAATATCTGCCACTCTTTATAGCAGCAGGATGAAGAGACGTTATCAGTCTAAGGGTAGAGAGAATCTAATATGAGTGTCTTTTTGGCTTTTCTCATAGCATCTTGCTTTGCTGTATCTAGTTCTTCACACATTAATTTATTTTTCCAAAATTCTTACAGGGAGATGAGATGGGAACCCAGGTAAAGAGAAGCTAAGGCCAGAAATACTTTCAGCTGTCCTGTTTGTAGCACCTGGGAACTGATTTTTCACAGTACTAATGTGTTATTCATAACTTTATACTATATGTTCCAAGTAATGGACCTCTTTTCCTCAGTGATATCTGGGAACGGAAATCAGATCCTAGGGTCTCAAAGCATGCAGAAAATGGAGAACAAGTAGTGAAATGAGCATCTCAACATCGGGGGCAAGTGATCAGAGAGAAAAGAAACCTGGAGGATGTGCCTGTCTGCTGTAATTCTAGGCTATGGCATGCCACTTTTGCTGTGTCAGTAGCAAGAAGCTGGCTGTTGATGATACAAAGTCCTACCCACCTTCTGCCTTTCCTCACTTCCTGGGAGCTGCAGTAGGCTTCTCTTCATCCCCAGGGTTGTCTGCACTGGGAAATAGCTTCAAAGTCCTCCTCACCCATGAGTGAGTAGACTAGTGTCTTCCTCCGCTGTTTCCTCCCTTTCCTTCTCAAGCTACCTCACATTCTGTCTTGCCCCCTTCCCTCCTCCTTGGTTTGAAATCCTGCCGATGCTACCACAACTGACTTGGTCACCATTGTAAGGGAAAACTGCAGCAGAAAAAGAAGCATCCAGTTCCTCAGAGCAGCACCCTGTCAGGTGTCTTAAAATGCTATCCTTTCCCTCTACCTGTTATCATAATGTAGGTTGCAAGGTAAAGAATCTGATCAGATCTTTCTAATGGATGATGCTGGTTTTATTCCGGAGCAAAAGGAAAAATCCATATGAAGTCCCGTTCTCCTTTAGCCAGTCCCAGTCTATTTTTTTCCTCTCATCCGTTGTTCTTTGTCCTTACCTCTTCCTTTTGTTGGCAAGCCAGGCTCCTCTATCCTGGCTTCTCACTCAGCTCCCAGTCTCCTCTCCCAGAACGTCCTAGTTCCCCTGTCAGGTATAAATCCTCATTCTATTCATCCACCCGCCTTCCGTCTTCTCCTTTCTTCTGCTGCTGACTTCTAATCCTACAGTCCTTCAGTTGGAGATGTTCAAATCTCAGCTTGACACAGCCCTGAGCAACCTGTTTTGAGCAGGGGGTGGGACTGCTGAAAGATCAGTCCAAAGGAGAGCCTTAACTGGGGGATTTTGTGATCCAACTTGGATGATTTTGTTGTGATTCTGTGTCCCCCAAGAGAAAACTCTGAGGGCTTTTAGCAGCGAAAATTCCAGCAAGTTTCTACAGTATAGTATTCAAATAATAATTACCAAAAAAAAAGGCTTCTGAGTTGGACAGATTTGGCTGGGATTCCCTGGGGACTACAGCTTGCTTGATTGTGTTATCTTGGCCTCTAGTCCTCCAGATTTTCAGCTCTGCTATCAAAACTTGGAGATACAAAGGCTGCTTAAAACAGAAGTTGCTTGAACATGCAGAAAATAACATCTTTTGTCTCAGTCCCAAAAGCAGCTGAACCCTTTTCCTCCAAAATTGTCCATACTAATTGTCTGAGGCACACCCTTGCTGCAAGAAATTTCAGTTTGAATTGCTGACGTCTGGCAATAAGCAGCTGAGAAGGAGGTTTTATGGTGGGCTGAAAGTTTTACTGGCCCTTACCTGTATCGTGGGACTGCAGTCTACTTCTCAGTGTTCACACAGCTCCGCCTGTAGTAGAGGATGATGAAGGGATGCTGTGGCAGGTGAACCAAGGCAACCACGGTCTGCCGGAAAGCAGTCAAACCTCTAAAACCATTTTTCCCCTCCTGTTCACAGCATCTTATTTCACTGGAAGTCAGACAGGTCTCCAAAGTCTAAGGCACTACTTGGTTACTGCTGCTAAAACTCATGCTATTTAATCCTTGGGAGAGGTCTCGTTGAAAAGCAGCCAGTTGACAAAGTAAAGAATCTCTTTATATGTTCCCCCAGGAATATTTGGTAGTGAAACAAAATTCCAGGAGTGTATGAAAGCAGTTCATTTTAAAGCCTTTCAAATAATAACCAGTCAGACTTTATAAAGACCAAAGGGGAGGGAAACCTACCTGAATGATGAAATCTTTTGTGTAATACATTTTGTAATTACCTCTGTTAAGTATTAATAGAAAGCCATGGCAAAAATTGCTAGGTGGCCAGTAAGAAAAGGAAATGGGATTTCATCTCTTGTGCACAGTATAGAATAAAGCCTCTGTATTTAAGTTGAATATTTTTCAATATTTAAAGTACTTATTCTAATATAGCGTGCAGGGTTAGTTAGCCTTACAGTATGCTGACATTAAAATGGGAGAAACACCCTATAAATATGTCAGTAAAGTAAAAGACGCAAGTAGTTTAAAAATCTTACCCGCTAAAAAAGTGGTCCTCATAATCTCAATTAAAACAAATGCAAGGGTCGTTAATCCATGAAATAGATTTTTAAATTTGCATTAACTTGGTTTTGTATCTCTAGAACAATGCCTCAAAGCTTTTGCTGGCTATTATGGAAAGCAGGCAAGACAGCGAGAACGCAGAAAGAATCCTTTTCAACATGAGACCCAGAGAACTGGTGAGAAAACTTCTGAATATTCATAAATCTTTTGGATGAAAAAAACCCTTGTCATTAAAACATTTTTAAAATGATCTGCATCTAAGCTGAAAAGTGTTGGCAGCATATAGTGACACAATGTATGAGGATAGCACTAATTCACTTAAAAGTACTTTAAAAGGATCAAGCATGCATGATTTCAGTCTTTACGACTTCATTATTTTTATCTGTTCCAAGCACTTTTCTGTAATTGTTTCCTAACTAAATTATCATACTCTGGTAGACTGTCTTCAAGTACGCTTTGTCAGTGGCTTGGAAATTAAGCTTGCACAGTTTGTGAAACAGTGCTAACAGAAGCGTGTGTGTAGACATATAATATATATACTATATGTATGTATGTTGTATGTTATAAATATATGACTCGTGAGCACACAGATAGTTACAAACAGTTGTTGCTGTATTTTGGAACAACCCAAATACTTGTGTTCGGTCTCCAAGAATTTTAAACAGATGGTAGGTCTGGAGATACTGTTTCCAATCCAACTGACCATCTAACAGCAGCGACTGAAAAACCTGGGGTTTAGGATCCGTGGGCATCAGTCCCTGCACTTGTGCAGAGCACAGTGGTCTGCTGGTTTGGGGTAATCATCACCATGGTGGCACGTCAGCATGGTGAGGCCATCCCTAAGGTACAACTGCAGGATCAGGCCCTGCATGGGGAACAGAGGATTTCCCCCTGTTGATCTCATAAGAGGCTTTGGAATATTTTGAAATTACCCCAGCATTCTGCCCAGATCTGTATCTTCCTTTTCTTTTTGGTTTAGGTTTGGGGTTTTTTTTTTCTGTTAAACTCTGTAGAGAAAGCTGAGTGATGTTGCATCCAGCCCTAGCCAGAGATCACGGCTGCAACGCTAAGCGCCACAAGACCCTACCTGTGGTATTTGTAGATCTGTCTTTAGAAGCATTTGTGAATGTACCTGTTAAGAAAGGCTCAGCATCCCTGTTCCTTTCTCACGGTTGCGGAAGTTTTGCTGATGGGAGATATAGCGGTTTGGAGCTTCATTAATACTTCAAGCTTGTCTTTATTCAGAAAGCGTTTCTCAGACTTCTTGCGTGTCTTGCAGGACTGCAGGGCACTCATCCAGGCTTGAGCTGAAGAGCTGAACAAAGCGAGCGTGTTCAAACACAGTGTTCAGTGATTTTTGCCAGAGAATGACAGTTATTTCATCTCTCCTTGGTTGGGTTTGTGTTACAGGTGGATGTGATGAAGAACGCATATAACCAAGGCCTTGAATGTGACCATGAGGAGGAGAATGGAGATGATGGCATCTCCCCAAAAGATGTTGGCCATAATATCTATATTTTGGCACATCAGGTATGTCTTGTTTGCTGTGTGACTGCTCCCAGAAAAACGTTACATGGTTAAACTCCACGCAAGACCTGACTGATCAAAAAGGGGAGTTTTCCCTTCTTGTGATTTCTGGCTCATGTTTGTGCATAATGTGACTTTATCTGGAAGGTTGCTGAGAGCAGGACAAGCGAGGAGTCTCGCTGTAAGAGTAGGCACTCTGTAGGATTTGGTAGGCTCTGTTAGTGTGAAATAATAATGTAGAGCAAAGCAATTAATGTACACTTAACTTTGTCTTCTTTTAATTTTAATAGCTCATATCAATCAAACCATAAGTCAAGTTACCGTTTTTGGTGTATTTAAATAGTAGCTTCAATTGTGCTACCAAGTGAACTCGAATTGAGAAGATTCATATTATTTTAGATATATTAATTATCCAATAAGAATAACTGGACCTTTTCACTGTTTTCTCCTTTTGACTTATGTTGTAGTGCCCTCAAGCTTTTTCTGATCACTTTTACTTCTCTACTGGTAAGGGTAAAATGGACACTGAAGGTTTTTATTTAATGGGATATTAATTCTTCAGAGCAGTTGGTATCAAAAATAGTTTATTTTTCAATTGTGTTAAGAACATTGAAAAAAGTTTTTTAAATGAAAAAAGTAAAGACCACATTTTGGTTTTTTAATTATATCATAAATGACAGCATTTGATATGTCATATAAGGGCGGAATTTTTGAATAATGTTTTTACTAAGTAAGAAAAAATAAAGAGATAGGGATAGGGAGTGTTCCACATTCATTATACTTACTAAGTGTTGTTAGGAATTGAATACTCAATGGAAAAAGGCAAAAAAGCAATCTATAGTTACACTAGTATCATGAAATGTTTCTTTCAAGCAAGGAATGGAAAAATAGTTACTGAATTATGCTTGCGTGCTTGCAGCACATTTACATCAGTAAGTCTTGTTATTATGTTGTTGTTATGGATGACCGTGTTCCACTCTTGCGCTGTATGTACATAAGATACCCACCAAAGATGACAGAATTTTTAGAAAGTATCTGGTAGCGCCTTACCTTGTATGACTATTTACTCCTTGAAAATTTAAATGCCTGTCAGCCAAATTGAAGTGTTGGTATATTATGTCTTGTGTCTACAGTTGGCGTTAGGTCACTTAACAGGACTCATGACAATGGAAAATAAATTTTGGGGAATAGAATATAGTCTTAAAACTATATATGAAGTGACTGCTGGGGTCATTTTACCAGAGAGGTCACTGCCAAGGGCACACGAGCTAACTGAGGTGTAGATAAAGCTCTGTCCCTAGACACATATGCAGGGTGCTGTGGAGGGCCATGAAGCACCTCCACAGCTATTCCAAACGCCTGGTCTGTAGTCAGGATTTTGGTTGCATGAGACTCACGGCAGCAATTTACTGAGCTCCTTCCTGTTCTCTAGAATGAAATGTCGTGCTTGGCTCTGTATGCTGTAAAAATATCCCATCTTTTTTTTAAGAAAGGATTGTTTTCCTCTTCTTGCATTTTGGTAACACAGTACGTGTGTCTGTTTTCAATAGCTTTGCACCCATGTCAAGCCCCATACCAAAACAAAGCAATGGAAGGGCAGGCAATCTGGGGCCTACCTCTCTCCTCTGCTAATGAAAAGCTATGATTCTTGGCACAAGACTGATGATCTTTAACCCCAAACTCTTTCCAAGTGTGCCCTTTTGCTTGCCCTGGGATGGGCAGGATACGAGCGTGGTCCCTCCTCAGTAAGACCATTGTTGTCGGATTCCTTTGCTGGCTCCACTCTCCAAACACCCTCTTATGCTTTGCTGCGTTGAAGTGGCTTTTTAGTGGCTGGGCCTTCCACTCGGCTTAACTGATCTGATTTACATAATATTTCATTGCTGTGCTCCTTACAGTTTCACAGTTCATCTGACTTTATTTTTGTCTACAACCAGTGTGGCCCATCAGTCACTTTCCTGCCACTTGCTTGTGACCACTTGCTCTAGTTAAAGCTTTTTGGTCCCTCTGTAACAGCGGAATCAAGACCAAGAGTTCCTCTTTTTGCTGCTACAGCCTTCAAACACAGACAGTTTATTTTGGGGAGCTCAGACTTTCAGTTTTTGTCGTTGTACTCTTCAGGGCGATGGTGGGTTCTGCATTTTGCCACCACTACATCCTTCCTTGCCCTTCCTGTGGTTGACTTTACCAGAAGCAAAAGGCATTCTTGTAAATGTTTGACCCACAGTGCATAGAAAGTTATAAATATGTCACAAGCAAGGCTGAGATTTCTGTTATTAAATCTCCTTTACAGCCTCCCAACCCCTACCCCAAATGCATACAGAGAAACGTATGCAAGTGCACGTGCACACGCGTACATCACGCAAGCACACACACACACACGTACATTACACACACACAGAGGTGGGCACAGCAGCCTGGGACGTAATGGTAAGAGGCTGACTGTTAAATATGCCATGTCATGACAGTTATCACATCTCTCCCACGTGTTTCTCTGTCCCCTCTTTTCTTTCCTTGATTTCTTAATTCTCCCACAGCCTGCCATGTGCCATAGCTGTGCTGCTTCCCCTGCCCTGACTCCAGGTTGCCTGGACACTGCTGCTCCTCACTTTTGCCATTCGACGTATTATCAGCAGAGAGGAGAAGGGAGCGCCACCAAGAGAAAGCAGAACTGACTTATCCATGAGGAACCGCCCTGAGCTGCACCCCCACTCTGCAGCCTGCCTTTGGGGTAGGGCTCCTTCCAGACGTAGCACTTCTACAGCTGTTTGTGGAGGAGTGACTCAAACTGTTGCTTGAGGTCACATCCTGGAAAAATAGGCCTATTATTGCTAGATAGAGAGCATTCACGATTCTCTTGAAAATCCACGGAGGAGATTCTTTTTTCTTTGTCTTGTTCAAACGTCATGCTCAGAGCCAGGCCTTCAACTTGACTGTTAATTTCTTACAGTAGTCTCGGGTGAATGCCGGTGGCGTGTTATGGATAGTTCCATCAGCTCTTACACCTCTTCCAGCTTCAGTCAAAAGAAATTGGTGTGGTACTTTTATTGCTGTCGCCTCAAAGTTCCTGGTAAAGCAGGCTACACTTTGTTTTGCAAAGTTAGTAAGGCTGTCCACAAAGGGACTTCATCTTAATGGGATGTCTCTGTAGAGATTACAAAAGCTTTTGACATAGTAGCACAAAAAAATTTACATACTTACTCACTTCTTAAGTGCAGTAGTTTTAGTGTAGGAGAATCAAGTTTTTAAATGGCTACCCAAAAAAAAAAATCGTAAAAGGCTAAAGAAATCCTCTGGCTTTTCAGGTGACTACTTGAGCTTACTACCTGTTAGTTATAATGAAGTATTTCAGTAGTTTGTAAACTAAAAAAAAAGCTTTCTTGGAGTTAGCAGTATTTCTATGAGGTTCGTGACCCCTTACGTTTCCTGTGAAGCAAGATATAAGGCACTGGTTATAACCACCAGCTCCTGTAGTTTGCATGCATATATGCATGTGCTTCTGTTAACAGAAAATACTTTGGAGTTTTTCTCTGTGTTTTTCAGCTAGATAAAAACTGTCTAAACAGGGCATGAAGCCCAAGCTCTGACATTGTACCTTTCAGGTGGGGCTTTATTCATGAGGTGCAGAAGAACGTGAAATAACTTTACACAGCTTCTAGTCAGCTTGCAGCATGGGAAGAATGCACTTTCATCTGCCTGGTAAACTATGTAGACATGTCCTTGATCTAGAAAGATGTGAGTCGGCAGGGAGTAGGGAAGCAAATCCTAATACTTTAACAAAATTTTCAAATTTTCAGTGCCCTGTCACTTCCTCCGTCTAGTTCCCAAAGCTGTTGCAGGAGCATGGGGGTGACCCCTTTCCTCATGTGTGTTCCGTGCTCTCAGACAAGCAGAATGTTTACTCAGCTGCTCAATTTTAAGTGTATGCTAAAGTGCCTTGCTGGAGAGGGAGCCTAGGTCTTGGAATTCCACAATACCTTTGTAACCTCCAGGTAAATAGAAGGGTGGGGTATTTTATGAGGCTAAGCTACAAACTTACTTAAATCCCAAGGAGATACCAAAATACTTATACTTTTATAATTTCCTTGTGGCACCAAGGTTTAATGAAAAGTCATTTCCTCCACCTCATAAGGTTAGAAGAAATTAGCAGTGCTCGATATTGATGCAGTTGTACAAGCACATGTTTATGCTGTACAAGCATAAACAAACACAAGCTTGAACCAGGTTATCGTCTGATAGACTAATACAGATGGAAGTGTTCTTCCGTTGATAAGTTCTTAAAATAAACTGAGAGAAAGGTTGCAGGGCTTGCTGTGAATTGCAAGGTTCTTGCTTCAAGTACTACTAAGCATACTGTAGCAATAGGACATGATGAGTAAGCCATATTCCTTCCTCTGTTTTTCAAATAAACTTTCCTGTGCTGCTAGTATTATGGATGGTTAAGGCAAGAAGAGCTTTCATAAGATAACGGATACAAATGTGTGCATGAGCGTAAGGGAGGTATTGTAAGGCTTAAGTTTTTTTGTGGGTAGCTATTTTTGGTATTGTAGCTTGGAGCAGCTGCTGGCTTTCCTTCACTTAGCTGTATTTTAATGTTTAGGCAGATGAACTTAGACCTTGGTCCTCCTCCTCCCTTGTGTTTGTGTGTGCACGCATAAAATAAAATACGTTTATTAAAACATATACTATAAAGTAAATGTGAATTCTCGTACCCATCCATCTGTCTTGACCCACATAGAATTCAAATCAGGACAGAGGATTCCGTGGCAAGACCTTGCTTAAATTGATGAGGGCAAGATTTTCCATGGTTTAATGTATGGAGAACATGAGAGGTAACACTGTGCGTGTATGCCTCCAAATGTGAGATAGGATCACTGCATGTAACTTCTTCCTTTAGCGTCAGGATCCAAAGCTTTCTGAACTGGCTAGGTTTTCCCAGGCAGACAAAACAGTATTCTGCATGAAGTAAGTGTGACTGTGGTCAGGGGTAAATTTGGGGTGAAATTTGATTGTTTAAAAAGAAATGTTGATGAAGAAGGCAGAAGTTAATTACTTAATACTGTGCATTAACAAGCACCTTCTATAAGACACAGCAAAGAAACACCTGGAAGGCTATTTAGGATAGTGAATGGGTGGAACCAGTTACAACCCCCAGTAGAGTGCAGTGGGCATTAACTGGCTGAAATGATAACATCATGGTTATACCATGGAAAAGAGATGAACAGAAGCCAAGTGGAAAAGTCTTGCAAGAACACCTTCACCCTTGATGTTGATGTTACCATTATTGGCCCATAACATTTGCCTAAAAGAGGTCTTGCCCTTGTGGGAGGTCTGAGTTCTTAGAGCATTTTGCTCTAAAAGATAAGCTTATCCTCATCCGGTTGGGAAGCAGCCTTTAGCTCCAGCGAGGATCCTCCAGAAGAGCTGAGATCTGGCGACCACACTGGTTCAGTGAATTTTTAAGCTTGCTGGCCTCTTTCTGCCCATCCTCTGCCTCGGGTAGATGCTTTGCTTAAAAACGGAGCTGTGGCCCATTAGTCCAATAAGTGTCTGTTTTCACAAAACATTAGGTTGTGCCTAGGTTCTTCTGACAAAGATTTTGAGTTGATTCTGTTCTGTGAATGAAATGGCTTGGTTCATTTGAATTTTTATACATCTCTGACTGGTACACTCTAAAAAAGGATTTTGGAAAAAAGACCCAAATACCAAAAGGTCTGGTGTAAATGGATGTGCTGTACCAGAATCACTGGTTATATTGAGTGAAAATACAGATCAGTCGCATTTTGTGTAGCAATGACTGTTTCAAATTTTGCATCTGATGTGAGGAAGCAGCAATTGGTAGATATTATTGGAGATTGTTTTCCCAAGCATGTGATGGCAAATGGAGAAAAATGCTATACATAGTTAAATAAACAGGACTAGCTTTTGAGGCCAGAAAGTGATCAAACCTATCCTTTAGGGTAAACCTGTCCTTCAGGATGAATAGCTGTGAGTTTGTGCAATACGGATGCTCCCTTTCTGCAGGACAGGTAGAATTTTTAGAGCTAAACAATGTAGGTTTTTGCAAGGCTTTGTTGAGGTTTGCAGTTTTTTGGGTCTGGTTTAGTGGGGTTTTTTTGTTTCTCTCTCCTTAACAGAGAAGCTCTTGCTGATAGCAGTGCCAAAACAAAGGGCTAATGGGGACCAGTCCCAGGAACCGTGACTGTCAGGGGACTCATATCCTTGGCTGCCAGACCTGAAACTTCTCATAGAACTTTTATGCTCCACATGTTGTTTTGTAGTTATCATCCTGATGAGACAGGCTATGGCATCAAAATGACACCAGCTAATTAAATGTCAGTAGAATCAGAAGCTGTTGCAAGGCTTCTACACTTAGATTGCCAAGATTGAAACAGAAGTCAATGACGCACATCACCCTCCTTGCAGCTCATTAGTATGGTACATAACTCTACCTTCAGCCAGCTACAGCTACAGTATAGAGAGACAGTATGGAGGCTGCCACAGGGGCTTGACACTAATGAGCACCTGAAAGATTAAACAAATGTCTGTGGCTGCTGTTAGGTCTCAGGTTAAAACCTTGGCAACTTGTGCTTCGTTGTTAGGTCTCAGGTTAAAACCTTGGCAACCTGTCCTTCGATGTTTTCTTTTTCTCCCCTTCTCCTTGGAAGCATTCACCTCAGAATCCTGTCGTGACTTTGATAGGGATCTACATGGGGACCTCTGTTTTCCCTCTGGTGTCCTATTGACAGGCTGCTAGGATTCAGGCTAGAGCTTTTTACTGACCACAAAGGTTTTAGCTTGTCTTAATTTTTCTGGTTCTACTTCTCTAGAGTAAGTATTATATGTATGTGTATGTGTTATTACATGTAATATTAATGAGGGATATATCCTGTTTGGCTGTGGCGACTGTGCATTTCTCTAGCGCACAGGTGGCCTTAATATTTCTGCTTTGTGGGTTTCTTCTTCTATCTTTAACTTCTGTAATCCTGTGTCCTTGTGTTTTGTGGTTTACAAGATTTTTTTGTCATTGGGAAATGTGTCGTATTGGTGTCAGGGCCCAAACGTTACACCAGAAGAAATATCCTTTCTTTGTCAAATGTCTGCATTGTGAAATCTTCACATTAATCTGTGGTTTTACTCTGAAAATTGGCTGTGGGACAATGACATATTGTTTAAAAAATTCTTTGCTCTCAGGCTCTGTTTGCAGTCCTGTATTAGTAATAAACATACTACCTTTTTATTGCTATCTGAAGCAGCACAGGCTGGGGAGAAAGCCTTCAGTTCTCCATCACCAGCAGGGCAGTTTCTTAGCTTCCCACTTCAAGAATGTGTCTTCATTTAGCCATAGCCTCGGCTGGTCTACACGGGAAGGCCACCACTGAAAGAAAGCAAGCAATACTGATTTATACTAGGAGAGAACTGGACCTGTTTCCCTCAAACCGTACGTTTACCCTAGAGTCCCCCACTTGCATTTGGCATGCACAGTCTTCATTAAGAGTGATGATGCATGGACAAAAAAGAGCACAGCTTGACTTAAAGCTTGTCGATTGAATTTGCATGGAGGAGCGTTAAGTAGAAATAAATTAATTTCACTTGTAAACTGAGTAAACTCAATCCAGAAGTCACTGAGAGACCATAAATGTGGAACCACGCAGTGCCATCTTTACAAAATCACTCTTCAAAGTAGACTGTACTTTCAGTTGCCTTCAACTGCGGTGCCCACCTATTTTCTCTTGAGAGATATATGTAATGTAGCTACTTACTTTGTTCAGATTGCAGCAAACTCCCCTTATTAAGGAAGCTGAATTACACAAAGTGTTGAGTTGTAATAGTCTACTGTAGGTGAAGGCTCGCTCTGGAGGCAGAGCTGGGGCTTTTCCATTAGAGGTGACCTTCAAATAAACCAAAGTGCTCTTTTTATTATATGTAAAGCACAACTAAAACATTTTACTCTAAGCTAAGAGGAACTTGGTTTGTTTTGAGGCAAAGTGAGGGTAGCCTTGGAAATATCATGGAAGTGAAGTCTGGTCTTACTTAATATTATCAGATCGGTTCTAATAGGTCTCAGATATCTGCATTGTGAAATCCTACACCTTAATTAAAAACAGGGGGGGAACATCTTTTCTAACAAAGACATACTTTTTATCCGTCTTGATTACAGGTTAACAAAAACAAAGAGTATTAATCAGAATGTCAAAATATGTCTGTTCCTTGCAGTTACTCAGTTTTAACTCTCATCTCCTCCGATGTCATTATTTAATTAGGTATCTCAGTCATCATAGAGTTTTCTAGAATAGACAAGGTCTGAGTTTGTAATCTACAAGTAGGCAGAGCTACCTCAGTTGCCGTCCTCTTTAACACAGCACAGAAAAGTTAAAATGAGGTCCACCTTGCACTTTTTCTGAGGCAGCTTTAAGAGTTACTGATTAAAAAGTGTCCAGCTGTGAAATTTAGTTTTAACAGCTGATTACGCTCTTCTGCACCAAAAGGGAGGTGATCAGTTACTTATGACCACCAGTAGTTTTACAGGAGTAAAACACCTTCAGACCTGCACACGGACAAGCATCTAATCAACCCGGTGTGAAAGAAATGGTTTCTCTGATGTTATGTACAGGCAAGAATTTTGAGAATTTGTTTTACGAATGATGATCTGTGGTAGCCTTAAATGAACTTGATCTTTTCAGCCTTTTCTTTCTATGAGTTTGTCTGCAGAGCACCATTTAGCTGGTATTGGTAAGCAGCATTATTTGTGAATGTCTGATGAGGAGAGAGATGAAATTTTTACCTTTTTTCTCTCCCACCAGGAACTGTTACTTTATAGGTGCCAGGTGAAAGTGCGCTCTGGAGGACAGTAGCCATAATACAGAGTTAGAAAGAGCAACTCACCATTTTACTTTCTCTTTTCTCTATTCCTATGCCCCTAAATTATTTTTTTTAAAAGATATTTTTCTCTGCTAATTGAAGGGTGAGGCAAACATTCAACAGCATGATTGGAAAAGATGGAAAATCTTACCACTGTAATTTTTGAAGGGAGACACCTCTCAGTTCCTCTGTCTCCACATGTGGTAACTGCCCTATTTTGTCCCCCACAAAGTATATACATAAGAACCTTGCAGAAATTAGGAAATGCGTGTCTTTTGTGAATTTGGCAGATTGCAGCTTTAGCTGTTTACTTGCTACTTTAGTCTCATATATGGTTTTGAACCTGAATGACTAAATTATGGTTTTCTGTGTGTTGTGGAAATACCTGTTGAAGAGGTGGGATGCTAACAGGATTGACTATGAACAGGCTTTTTACTTTGCTATTGCTGTGGCAACTAAGAGGACCACATAATGGCCATATTCAAGTGCTTGAATCATGGAGGCTGGGCCATGATACTAAATTGCAACTGAGGACTTAAGCCTCTTTAATGAGCTTCATTAAGATTGGTAGGTTGCTTATCCCAGCCTCTACAAGTGCAGTCTGTGTACAGTGGCCATCTTCTAAACCATACGTGCATGTAGCAGAGCTGGTGGTTATATCACAGTTTGGGTTGGTGAACTGCATCCAGCTTAAGGGGTCACAGTGTGCAAAAGACACCATGGTGCTATACTGCAAACGTATGAGATGAGACTTAAGAGTGGGAAGACAAGAGGAGGGAGCCAGCGATGCAAGTCTCACACTTCAGGTCAGAAACCGAGCAGGTTTCTGCGTAGTTTAGGTAGACCCTGGAGAAGAGGATGAGCCCATTATGGGAGTATCAGCTCATGAGTTACTTTCTGCTCTACTCTTGGTGCCAGTCAATGTCTTCTAGTCTTATGGCTTACTGAAGGAAGTATGTCCATACTTGAGACTTAAAGACTTAAAACTGTGGTTCCCCTCACCACATTGCCACCAAAATAAGTGTCATAAGCAGTTCCCCCTTTTGTTTGTGCTAGTCTTCCTTTTCTTTAGAAGCCACATATTAGACAGCAGTAGATAGCTAGTTTGCAGAGAATCACTGTTCTGAATAAGAGGAGAAACCTAGAAAGTAAAGGGCTTGATAACAAAAGGATTTTGAGAGTTCCTGAAAAGGGTATGCCATTCACAGTTTCTTATCTCAGTTTTATGTATATATTTTGTATGTATATAAAGTGTTGGTGGCTTTTAGGTGTGAAAAGATCTCTTGCTGCATGGATTTGGGATCCATATGCTTGCTGGTCTGTTGCTGATTTTGGTCTTTCACAGACTGAGTCTGTACAATGTTGGTGAGCAATGCCAGTTCGGTCTTACTTTGGTCTTATAAGACCTTTGGTAAGGTCTTACAATGTTTTATCTGTCTTTCATAGAAGTTGCATGTGTCTGGGATCTTCTTCCTTGTTACGCTGTGAAGAAGACTAGTTGCAGTAACGCGGCTTTCTTTTTTCTTCCTTTTTCATTGAGCGTTCTTATTATCTTCCCATAATCATGTCTGACACTTCCATCATCTCCTTATGTCCTTCCATCCTGTACTCTCCAAAATTTTGCTTACAGTAACCATAGGAGGCAGTCTACAAATGCAGTTGTGTTATCCTGTTAGAACACTCTAGATTGCATACTGCTGTCCACATCCTATGTTCAGTATGGTCAGTGTACACTGAAAACCAAACATGACCAAGGTATGCATTGAGCTGGTTTGGCCCATGTAAGCACAGCTGCCCGTGACAGTTTACTCATAGCCTGCAGAGATGTTTCACACCCACCCCCCTCAAATTAATTTTGCTTTGTTGCAATACATTTTATCTGAGCTGAACTTTCCCCACACATACACTTTATTTTTTTGCAAGTGAGCTTTGCCTGCAAAAGAAATTGCAAACACGACAAATGGAAGTAAAGCTCATTGAAATATTAGCAAGTCATTTTGTCTTCTGCTGGCTTTCATGAGGGATAAAAGAACAGCAAAACCACAGCAAAAATAGCAATAAAATTACTATGGAGGCTGCAAACATAATAGTGATAGAGATCACTTAACTGTGGTGGTTTCTCTTATGTGATAATGTCAAGGTGTTTTATTTCTCCCTTCCCTGCGAGGTAGATCACTATTACCCACAATTTGTAGTGTGCACCACGTGTAGGCTGGGGAGGAGAGGTGGTGTCTCAGAGGTTACACGAGGCCATGGAAGACCCAGCAATAGAATCCAAAGCATCTGGACCACCCAGGGCCTTGCTCATGTACCACAAGCCATCAGGGGAAGATTAACTCTAAACCCTTTTGGTTGCTCTGTACAGTATAATCATCTAAATGAAATCAATGAATACTTGATTTGAGAGTCTCCCATTGCTCCATCCCTGCTGTTCCTAATGTTTGTTAACAGATTGCTTTGTGGTAGAGTGCAAAGGTGCCGCTGTATAAAACTGTAATGACTTCTGGAAAGGAAGTTGCCCTGTGTATTGCAGAAAGCACTGTTCAGTTTTGATTGGAACGTGGGGAGTTGAGAAGTTGTTATTACTGTTCGTACAGCCAGTTGGAATAAAAATTTCTGCTCAGTTACGGTTAAGATGACATTTCCTTTTTCCTTGCTTTCTCTCTCTCCTTGTTTACTGATGGAATAGGAGCGTTCTCATTTGCCCTGGGCAGGGAGCTGGCATGTGGTAAGGTCCTGGCATTCCAAGGAAGAGCATCTCATTTTCTGTCTCCTGTCCTCTTCTGTCTCTCATCCATCCTGTTTGCTACTCCCTTGACTTTCTTTTTGCTGTTGTTTCTTGGTCCTTGGGATTTTTCTTGCCAGTCCCCAGGCAGCTTTTTTATCCTTTCTTTCTCTCTAAGCAGAAAATGAAGCATTCAGTGAGATGACTGGGGTTTCCCCTTGTGAGGGGGTTTGGTAGTGCCAGATCTCACACTGCTGTTGTGATTTAGGCTGGACTGGCCAATGATGGACGACAGATGCTCTCCCCCACCTCTCGCTCCAAGGAGAGGAGGAGGCGAGATAAAGAGATTTACGCGTTTAGAAGAAGGAACTAAACTACTTCAATGAAATATTAATAATAAAATAAAAAGGAAATAATAAAATAGATACAATATATACAAAACCGTACCAAGCTTTCAGGATGATGTCACTGGCAGGCACTGGGAAAGTCCCAGACTGGAGTCCGTGACAGACGGGAACTGGATTCCAGATCTGGAGTCAGGAACGCACGGATCAGGATCAAAGGCAGATGAACAGACAGGGTCCTCCTCAGACACCGGCCACTGAAGAAAGAGGGCTGACCTTTTTAATCCTCAGTTTTTGTACTGAGCATGGGGCAGATGGGGTGGAATACCTTGTTGGTCATTTTTTGGGTCACCTGTCCTGTCCGCTCCTCCCCACAGGTATGACCCCTCTACGCTTTTCCATTTCTGACCCTCTAGCAGGGCAAATAACAAAGATGACCTTGTAAGTATAAGCAAGAGCCTCTCTGCATACCGTTCCTTGGCATTATTATAAACATAGGTCTTATCACTCTGAGAATGAACTGTTTTCTGCACAATATGCTGTTAATTTCAGAGAGTTAGAAGAGGCTTAGCTAAGGAGTAAAATCACTGAACAGAAAGTTGGTTCTGTTCTACCTTAAACCAGGACAACTGCCAGGCTCCAGAAGCCAAGGGACTGAAGGGGAAAAAAGAGGAAGAGATTGTGGCTTTAAATGAGCCCCAGCTGCATGAGCCTGTTTTCACAGCAAGGTGAAACTAATCTGAACAGATGCAATTATTCTGCTGTTGCTGCGAGTTAACATTTTGTCTCATTTCTCCCTGGTGAAAGACCACTGGCCTTTGGGCTGGTATGTCTGGTTACTGACAGGGTAGAGATGAAGATAATTTACAGCAGATCTATAGGATGTCATGCATTGGACATCGGGTCTGTACAAACAGCTCTTGCCTCACTTTCCCCCAGGTCTGTAGTTCATGAACTTCCAGGTCTGTGTGGTGGCCTCTCTCTGCTCTGCCATGCTAGATGGGGCTGACTGGCACCCCAGAGGGTTGGCTAGCGAGCTGCAGCTGGGGCATGGGGTAAGGGCCGAGAGAGCACTGTGCAGTGCTACAGGTGCACGTGACACATCCAGTTCCCTCCCCAAAATGAGCCCCAGTCCCCCACACGCTCCTGACTGCTACCTAACCCAGTGTCCTCCCCCTGTCAAGTGTGCCTGTGAGGCAGGTATCTCCCCCATCGGATAACCTTACTGCTGCCTTACAACTGGGAGAAGAAACTCGAGAGAGCCGGTGACAAGACTAATAATTTTTTAAATAATTTTGTTTCTATTTTTTTAGATGTTTGTGATACTTCTTAATAGTAATACTGTAAATATAGTGTTTCAAGGCACAGAAACTCTTTGTGTCTTTGTGCTTCTCAGCCAGTTATCCAGAGCTTATAGTAATACTCCATAGGACTCTTCTAGAAAATCAGTTTAACATGTTTGACGCTTCCAGTGAACTGACTCTTCCGTGAAAACCCTGCTTGCTTACAGGACACTAGGCCTCACCTATTTAGATCTCTTTGTACCATTCTAGTCATAAAAAGTCACCTTTACCCCTCAGGTTTGGCAGTCTCAAAATGTAGAGAGTGAAATAGATCTTACAGAATTTGGGGTCTTCAGCCTGCTCTTTCTAGCTTGTATTTATCGGATTCCTGACGTTTTTGGGGCCTTAAGCAAAGCCTGGTGAAATCAGCAGTCGGAGGTTTGACAACCGCCTCGACTGTGTCCTGGGTTAGACCTCACGCCTCCAATGAGGACTGGGCTATGGAGGAGAGACCTTTGCAGTTTACAAGCTACAACCAGGGACTGACATGTTCCTGTAAAAATACGGAGAAAGTCTGTGTTTTACAGAGATGATGAAAGTGGAGAATTACTTTCTCTTTTCCCAGCAATTTTTCCACACGCACATGCATATGTATATACATACTTTAGCAAACCAACCTAGTATCCCAAGTCAATGAATTATTGACAGGCTGATGACATGAACGTTCACAATTTTAAATCACTTTTTCTTTGAGAACATTTAAATAACTGCATATTTGTTCAAGGAAATCTTGACTTTATAGCACAAAGCCTGCGGGAAATCTGTATATTGTCAGTTGCAAAAGATGGGTTTCCATGCTGCTGATCGTATATGGAATCCCAGATGACCAGCAGATCTGATTTTATAATCATTTTGTGTGAGGAGTTTAGACTGAGTATTACTTCCAATTCTGTCATTTATCTCTGCTGTTTCTTTATTAATGTCTTCAGCGTTCTTGGTCTGTCCTCAATCTTTCACGTTTTGTACTGATGCTTCATTACAGTGTTTTCCAAATTTTTGAAGTAAAAGTCTTTCAAGATGAACAACAGGCCTTCCTTGGGAACTGACTGAAAGCCAAATGATCTTTATTCATATAGTTATTGCCGTTGCCGTACACATCCCCTCTTTGGAAATCACTGTTCTGCTGTATGCTATTGCGTCCTCATCCCTACATGCCTTGATGAGTAGTAAAATACAGTGTTGACATTTAAAATATTGTCACTGGCATGGTTGATGGGTAAATGAATGACTGACAGAGAGTTTTCTCCTCAGACATGATTTTTTGGGGGATCTCTGCAAATTCAGGCTCTAGTGATGGTTATTTTTTATATCAGTTATGCTTGCTGTGCATTTTTGAGCTTTGCTTTGCAAACATAAATGGGACCGTCCTTTTCATTATAGTTGCTATTGTCCATGCCTATCCAGTGTCTTGTCCTTCAGCTGCCCCAAAAGATTTCTGCAGCACTTTGGAAATAATGCTTAACTACATCACAGGAGTTAAATATGAAAAAATGTCATTCAGAGCTTGCACGGCCTTTACATGTCAGTCGCAGACTGTCACCTAGGGTGCATTATCAGCTTGGATAAGCTTTCCATATTTTAGGTTCACAGTTTGTCACTACACGGTTATTTTCATTGCTATGTCTTTGATCTTAGAAAAAGCTCTGCACTGGTCAAGGAATCTGTTGACACAGTCCCCTTTGCCCGTGTGAGCCTTTGAGCTCATTACAGGGTGAAGGAGGGATCATGAAAGCAGAGCTTCAGAAAACATTGTAGTTGCCAAATAACATAGCATTTCTAAAGCTGTTCTGTGTCTTACTGTGGGCCTCTGCTTCAGAGCTGAGCCTTCACAGATTGCTGTCCGTATCATTCATTCATGGGTGTAGGTGTGACAATACAGATATATTAGCAGTACCTCTGTTGTGTCAATGTAGAGGAATCTATGCCACGTAGGAACTGCAATACAAGCAGAAAACGGATAGACCCTTTAGCCCTTGAGGTTACTGTCTGAAGGTCTAGACTACAGAAGGTGAGTGGATATAGAGACATGGGGAAGCATAAAGAAATGAGGTTATAAGGGCTTATTGCCTGGCACTACCGCTGACATCGCTAGGTAGGTTTCCCTCCTAAAATCTGCTGCAGTTCCTCCAGCTTGGTCAGCAATCCCTGGTCATTTCCCATGTGTCTTTGCTGGCAGCCGAGGTGCTAGCACAGAAGATCCTGGCCTGTTCTTCAGATCATTTTGCCTAGTGCTAGTGTCAGGAAGCCCTAGCTGTGTGGTGCTAGGCTCTGTACACATGTCAGCACAAGACAGTCACTGCCTAAAAGCACCGTCTAATAAAGTGTAATGAGGATCGCCAAGTGCACACAGTTTTGAAGTGCGTAGCTGCTGTTCAAATGAAACCTGATAGTAAAATATGCACTGTATCATCGCTGTCTCAAACCACTAGCGGTCTGTTAAGTTAACACGCGTGCTAGTCAGTCCCATTACAGCGCGAGAAGGCTCAGATAGTTTTCCCTTCTAGTCCATGTGATAAGGGAACTTCTGTTACTGATAGTTATCAAGAGGTATTTTTACAGTAAAAGTTACGGACAGTTAAAAGCATATCAGGAAGCAATACCTTGAGATTTCATATGGTTTACAAATGGCATTTCCAATTCGGTACACAAATTCAATTGTGTATAAACAAAGTCTTTTGTGGCAATAATGGAAAGTTCTGGATCCATACATGTCCTTTTCTCCAAACGGTTATCATTTTAATATGAGAAAAACTATCCATACGTCCTTGACTTATCATTTACTAGAAAACTCAAAATCTTAATGGTTGACATTGGAGAAAAAGGGTCAAGATACAGGCAAAGTTCCTCTGTATTATCAAAGATAAAAACAGGGAATATATTTGCTTCTGGTTATGCTAATTCACTGCTCCAAGCAGGGTGCAATTGCATTCTGTCTAGTAAGCTCTTTTCTTCGTGTCTTAAAGAAGAGATATAGCTAAAGTAAAGGGCATTTGGAGATGGACAAGGAAAATAATTGGGTCACGGAGAGTCTTCTGTTTGAGGAGGGATGGGAAAGATAGGGATTGTTTTAATTTAAAGAAGAGACAAATAAGAGAGGATGTGACAGTAGTGTACAGAATGATGAATGATACAGAGAAGGTGAATTTTTTGCCCTTTTCTAAGTACAGATGCAGAGGAACATTCAATAAAGCTGAAAGGCAAAAATAATAACGCTGTTTATTTTAAAAAATTACTACTTTGTTTCCACAAGCTCATCTTGTTTCTCCATGATGCTGGAGCACATATTGAGTGGGATGCAAAAGACCTATAGAAAATGGGTTCAGGTTGCCGCATTGAAATGATGTTGTGCACATACGGCAATGACTACTGACTGGATCAGGTTATATAGCTTGTGTGATGGAGAAGAACTAATCAGATAGTCAGACCCTCTTTTTCTAGATTTTAATTATTTTATAATTCCTCGACTTACTGTGTTATTTCATGTAGTAAATCCTAACCCACCTGTGGTGATCATCACTTCAAAGCCTAATTCCTGCAGTCGTTCCGAGTGCTGCGCCTGCCTCATTTTTAATGTCTGTGTCTAGTCTGTTGTGGTAATGTCTGTGCAGTGATTGAGACCTGGATCTTGTTTGCAAGATAGCCTTTCCTGCCTCAGTTTTCCCCCACCTTAAAGTAGGTGAAACACCTCGGAGTTTCTGGATGAAAACCACTTGCTATGATATAGGGAAGATTGCATTTTTAATGGTGTTTCCTCATGCCTTGTAATTAAGTCTTTGTTCCTCACCAACCTAAAAGACATCATGAATGCAGTTTGCTGACACTCTCAGTATTAAACTTCATGCAGCTATCAAGCATTTTAAATATTTACTAGTCAACAAGAAGAGGTGTGTTTTATGAATCACGTGAAGTATATAATTTGTAAAAGTTTGTAGGAAGAGGTCCCTATTAGTGTGTTTGTGTGTGTGCATATATATGCTATGTATGTAAACTATACAGTTAAGAATGTATTTGCCCACCAGTGCAGTCCAGCTGCCTCTGAGATAGTTATGGATGTTATCTTGGCAGCCCTGAAATACCAACATACAACATAGCGAAGAACAGTTTAGCCGTTCGAAATCGCAGAGAAAATTTAATTGTAAATGTAATTACCTATTCAGAGGTATGCAAATTTTATGGCCAAACTTAAGTGAAAAGAAGCATTCAGTGTAATTTTTTGGCATTTGTTAAAAGCCCTCCAAAAACCATCTAGGCTGCAGGCTAAGCTGCCTTTCATAAATCTCAGCCGAAGACTTGCTGCTGACTTTTTAAGAGTAAATTATTTCTATTGTTCTCAAGTAATTACATTTTTGTTGTTATCTGTGGAAAGAGCCCCACTGGGTTGAGCGTGTAAGTATATGGGAGTGGGGGGAAGGAGAAATTTGTGTTAGTTAAGTGAAGATGATAAAGCTGAAAATATAGCAGCAGGACATAAATCAGATTTTTTTTCTTTTTCTAGTTGGCTCGTCACAATAAAACATTGCAACAGATGCTGAAGCCAGGGTCAGATCCAGATGAAGGAGATGAAGCCTTGAGGTATTACGCCAATCACACGGCACAGATAGAGGTAAAGAATTGCTCACTAGAAGATTGAATATGAGACAAGTTTGCATCTTATGCATGGTGTATTACCTCTTTTTAAGCTTCTGAACAGGAAAGCTTATTCAAATGGTGTAGATTATTTATGAGAAGGAGAAGGTTAAATAATGCGGTTTTGGCTATGGGAGGAAAAGGAATGTACCTATATTAAAAGTGGCTCCAAATAATCATTTTACAGTAGCTTTCCGGTGTGTAACTAAACATGTTTTGTTAGAGAAATAATGACTGTGGATAGTAGCTGTGTCATGAAGTCAAGAATAATCTTGTATGGTACATCACTCAAATAAATAATCATGAGTTTCAAACCAGTGATGCTAACTGATCAAATTAAAAGTCTGGCTGCAGTAGAAAGAGGTTTTGAAGTGGTGTAGACATTCAGTATGGCTTTTGTTTAAAAGACCAAGGCTTGGCCTGGATCATCAGATCTGTTCTCTATTTTAAACTTTACCCCTGCCATGGACTGGATTTAGATCAAGATCCACAGAGGTATTTAGGTTCTTAACCCTTATGTTAGTTCCTGTGCTCTTACAGATTTCATGGGATTAGAGGCATCAAGATAGGAGTTAGTATCCTAGTGTGTAATGTCTCTAGTCTTTAGTGACTTTGTAAGGAGGAGAGTTTCGGTGGCGCAAAGGCAGCTGCTGTGAGAGACTGCAGGAAGAAGAGACATTTAGTTCTCTCTTGGAAATCCTGTATCAATTCCAAAATTGGCCAAGTACGAAACCTGCACAGTATGGTTGCACACAGGCCCAGCCTGAATCTGAGCTTTCATTTTACCTTCAGTGGGCTCCCAGGTTCCGTCAACATTGGACCTGAGCTTGCGTGCATAGAGAGCAGGCCTGGGGCGAGCGTGTCAGGTCCGTATTGTCCTGGCTGCCATCAAGACAGGCCATGGCTGAGTCCTTCTCTGTTTCCCACCATCCTTTTTGCCTGATACTTGTCATGTTATCCCACCACAGGATAGATGGAAGCTCCATGGCTGTAGCTGTCCAGAGAGCAGCTCAGTGCTCCTCTTCACATATTTTAATATTTTGGTTACTGCTGAGGTATCTCTTGGCAATTATCAGCCGAGTTACCTGTGTAGGTTGTAAATTCGGGCATTAAGCAAGCACTGTGGTCTGCTTTTATATGGCAAATAGCTTCTTCCTGCTACAGTTTCTGAAATCTCCTAAAACCTCATGGTTGCAAAGCCTCTTCCTCAAGGAGATACGGTGGCCTCTATTCTCAGGGAGAATAAACTGTTTTAAATGCGATTCTGCAGAGCAGCACATGCAGCTTACCTTTTCGTTTTAGTCCCTGACAGAACTGAAGATGCGCTGTCAGCTTCGGTCACTCACCCTACCGGGTTAGCTGCTAGTCACGTAGTCCTGTTGCAAAACAGCTGGCCTGAGACACAGCTATTTACTTAGGACACTTCAAAATTGCCTGTTCAAATGTCACGTAATGCACATGCCTAAGGGCAGACATGAGCACAGTTATCTTTCATCTCCAAGGCAAATGTACTTGACTATATTAATCTTAACAATGACTTAAGACAGATTTTTTTTTTAGTGTGTTCACATAATAAATATGAATTAACAGAGAGAAGGGAGGGTTCTTTACTGCAGGACCACAACTGGAAAAGTGTAACTCAACCCAGGATTCCTGCTGTATCAAATGGATGTTCACTGGCCTTTCTCTGAAAGTAGTTCTACACCTGTTCGGCATTTCAGATATAGCTCCCCTATATGAGGGTATCTCATTTGTTTTATTTGAAAGTCAAATAGTGGGGTTTTTTGTCACTGGTGGCTGTACAGAGATATGGGTCTAGGAGTCAAGATGAGTTTTCTACCCATTTCTGTATTTTTAGCAATGCAGAGTCCATGATCCGAATGGGGAAGCAATTTTGATGACAGTGTGGTAAGATGGAATAAAATCTAACAACTCACTCACTGGGAGCTCACTAGGCCCTGAAATACAAACAATGCAAAACCTTGAATTTTGCCAAGTAGGAAGATACGGGTGCTGTGTGAGTAACAAGGTGCTATTTTTGCATGTTCACCTTCACAACTTATCTCATCATAGAAATAGACTCAAGGTGAGAAAAGAATTTTGTAATCTGAGCAGAAACCTCCTGAGCTTCTGCAATGTTTACTGGGTTCAGTTTATTGCAAAATTGAAGCATTCTGAATTAGAACAGTTTTTATATTTGGGGGAAGTTTGGATCTAGGTTTTGCTTGAGACGTGTATTTGCCACCGTATTTTCAGGCAGGCTTTTGAAGATAGAAAAACAGTTTTACTTTGTTTTAGGATTGATTGGTTCAACTTCATTGTAATGTTCAAATAATTTAGGCATTAATTTATAAATAAAAGGGGACCTGTGAACAAGAAAAGGTATGAAAAAATGGTTGGAAAGTCACTGATCCTGAAAAAAATGTGTGTTTTATTTATAGATTGTTCGCCATGATAGAACAATGGAACAGATTGTCTTTCCTGTCCCCAATATTTGTGAATTTCTCACTCGTGAATCGAAAAGTCGGGTATTCAATACAACAGAGAGGGATGAACAAGGGAGCAAAGTCAACGACTTCTTCCAACAGACAGAGGATCTGTACAACGAGATGAAATGGCAAAAGAAAATTAGGAGTAAGTATTGCAATTTCAAAAAATAGCTTCATTATGGTAAAACCCTGCTTTTAAGCCTCCAAATGCTTTCATTTTAATAATACACTTTTCTCAGTTCACTCCCATACTGCAACAGGCGATACTGTTCAGGACTTGAGAGTGTAGGTCAGCAGAGTATAGGTCAGCTGAAGCACTTGCATGCCACCATAAGAGAGGCATAATATAGAGCAGCTAGGAATATAAGTAATGTGTTCAAGATGATGTTTTGGACTCCAAAAGTTAAATTGAGGGATGGGTGAACTGGGTGTAGTTCTACTAAACTCAATAGAGTTGCACCTAATTAAGCCAAGGCCCTTAATATTTAACAAAAACATGTGTAGCTGCATATTTGAGGTTTGCAGATTCCTAAAAGACCATTAAAAAACTTGTAAATGTCAGTCACTTTAAAACATCTCTCACCAGAACCTCAGCTGCTTTAAATCTGCCTGACTCCCATGGAGTCAGTTCCCCTCTGCCAGTTCACATCAGCCTTGCTTGACTAGGCTGTACTATGTCCCAGTCTGTAAGCCCATACTGGTACGTGTCCCACGGTAGTGGAAGAGGCATCTGTACCACCTTAAGCTGCTTGCAGGTTGCACATCTGACAGGCACAGTCGAGATTGTGGGGGAGAGATCAAAGCAGGAACCCGAAGAGGAGGTGCAGTGAAGCCAAGCCAGGTACCCCAAGTTCCTTGTTTAGTTCGCTGGTGGGCATTACAGCTGCTGGCCCTCATCAGGAATGGGGGTCCTCATGCTGCCGATTTCTCAGTGATGGGAAGCTCGTCCCAGGTCAGCCAGTGTCAGCTGTGCCCTTTGCTTCTGGAGCAGAGAATCAAGGCTGCAGACTAATTAAGCATCTACATTATTCTTGAGGGATAAGGAAGAAAGTTATCGTTTAGGTATATATATAAAAATGCACAAGAGTGATCGCTTCAGGCATTGCTAAAATGCAGATGCTGCTGGGGTGGCAGACATCGGATGTTAAACAGCTGATGTGTTATGCATTATGCGATTGATCAGGAAGGAAGTGAAGAGTAGGATCTATGGTCAGAGCAGCAGGGAGTTTGGGTAGTCAAAGCAATATGGTTTAATGTAGCATCCTTATGTTGGTTGCAGTTTTTATAAATGTCAATTCCCAGGCTATAGTTTTCAGAGGTAAGTTTTCAGTGTGAATCCTATAGGCCCAGGTCCGCTTCCCTTGGTGGCACGGTGAGAACTTTTCTGTACTGATAAACTTACCAGAGTAGAAGTTGAAAAATAAATTATTCCACAATAACTCCCTATCTGCACGGTTTATTTGGGAATAAAAGTCACTATATTGTAGAAAAATTACTCCAGTAACAAAATCATATCTGTGGTTTTTGCTTAAGAAACACAAATAAAAGAGCCCAACCTTACACTTACGTAGACCAGACCTGCCTAATGCTATAAGCAAAGAAAATTGGTTTATTTTTATTCAGAACAGAAATTCCTCAATTCCTTTCATCAGTGGAATGGCCCGCAAATTTCCGTGTGGGTTTTTTTATTTGAAAAGATAATACGGGTCGAGGCTCGGTTCATTCTTTAGCCAAGTGTCTGTTAGCATGCAGTCTGCATTGCTAAAATTGATACATGTAATTTTCAATGGCTCCAAATGCTTAAATCTCAGCAGCCAACAGCATAAGGTTATCACAATGAAATCTGAATATTTACCTAATCACAATTAAATTCTATTTAGGCTAAAGCCTGAGACAGTCATATGCAGTTGAAGGAGTCTACTGTTTATAAAAATTTATCTGGGTGCAGGCAAGTCAAGAATATGTTCTGCATAATTGCAGGAGGCTCTCAGTACTTTAAAATATAATTAACAGGAATACATCGTCTTCAAATAAACCTCTCTGGCTAGAAATTTCTTCACACCATTGCACATAGAATCTTGTTTTACATGTTCATTTAAACTTATTGTAGTGCAGTCATATATACGAAGTGCTTGCCCGGGTCTTAGTCCTGTCTGATCTTGTTCCTAGCCATTTTGCGGAGTTATGTGACTCGAGACACAAAATCTTAACCCTGTTTTGCCCGATTTCCCTTTTTAGTCTTTTCTAACTAGGTTATAGGTTCTTTGGGATATAGCCTATTTCTGCATATTCGTACAGCATTTCACATACGGAGATCCTGGCCTTCTTTGAGTCGTTTTAAGCAGGTGTACAGAGCCGTTTGTCAGCAGGTAACCGTGGACATCTGAGGATCATGCAGGAAGTAGTCAGCTTTCATAGAGCCAAATCCCAGTGAGACCAAATTTTACCTGTTCTCCAAAGTAGAATAAGATGTTATATTTATATACATATAAATATATACTAATAAGATTTAGTTTGACAGAGGTGGGGAAAATACCACCATTCTGCAACCTTGCCTATTCCGTCATTCTTTGAATAATGTCTCCAGTGTGCTTGGTCCAAACGGGTCATCTGGTTGACTCGTTCCGGGTCTTCTGGTTAAATGGCATGCGGAGTGCTAAAATCTATTTGTTTGCTTGATTTTGTATCTCCATGCACAGAGGCTACAGCTTCAGAGGCAGGTGAAAAGACGCCTTCCCAAAAGATCCAGTCCTAAAATCTTAGCAGAGGCAAAACCCTTATATATAATAAACTGTATTGGGATCTTTGGATTAAAAGCTGTGCTTGAAACTATGTTTTATGGCAAACCTATGTTTAATATTTGTCTATTTTAGTTAACTTCAAAGACCTACGTATTTTCTTCATTAATTTGTATTTTTTAATTACCTTGAGGCCATTACTGATTGAGTTCCTGCCTGCTTTCATTTCACTGATTGCTGCTTTTCTCCCCTTTCTAGATAATCCACCCCTGTTTTGGTTCTCCAGACACATCTCTCTCTGGGGGAGCATTTCCTTCAACCTTGCTGTATTCATCAATTTAGCAGTTGCTCTCTTCTACCCCTTTGGAGATGATGGAGATGAAGGCAAGTGGCGCTTGGTTTTATTTTGCCTTTTAATTTGAGATGTTTTCAATTCTAAGGTAACGGTTGTATAAAACGGTATCTTCAGGTATGCTTATATCTGCAGAAGCCATTTAGTATCTTCAGTATCTTAGCAGGGACCGGGTGAAATGTGGTAGTTGATCTTCTGTGTGTCACATGTCCCGTGCAATATGAAGTAAAATGGACAGAACATAGCTGCCAAGCCGAAGATTATCTAGATGATCCGAGCTAATTCTTTTTCCTTTTTCTTTTTTTCATATTGCCATATTGCAGTGTACTACTGCGCACATTCAGTTACAGCTTCTGGGCTAAGGGAGGATTCCTGGCAGCAGAGAGACAGAGGTTCCTTAAAACTGACCATTTTGAATGACTTGCAGCTTAAAAACATATGGAATGGAATGATTTAAAAACTAGCTTGTTGGGTTTTGACTGTTTTGTTTGTTGGGTTAAAAGGACATCATTGTTGCAGAGGATAAATGCATTATATAAAAGTATGCTTAAAATCTATGATTCTGTCTCTGCTTCATCACAAGTTACGGAAAATATAGCAAATAATAAATTTCATTAAATAAACGCAGCAGACCAGCGGGAGGCCTCTTTGAATCCAAAACAAGCTTAATTGGGATAAAGGAGGCCAAATAGTTCAGAATACTGGTAACGGGAATAGAACCATTCACCTCTAGGACTTTGGTTCATGTCCAGTCCAGTCAGTAATGTGACTGAAAGTCACCTCTGTCTGATGGCATGTGAACTGGGCTGGTGGAAGCAGTCCAGCTTCTAGTAGATACATGTGCTTTTCACAAACACCAGAGTTGGCACCAGCAAACATTCCCGTTGGCTGGCTAAACAGAAAGGCAGCAGATTAAAGTATATTGGCCCGGAGCCACGTTGCCCTTTCACCCGACGGGGTGGTCTCTGCAGGTCATGGCACAGGCATCTCCGCAGTCCTGCGAAGCAAAGTTTGCAGGGCTGTGCCACGTAAAAGGGAAGCATTTGTACTTAGCGCCTTCCTGCTTGTAAAATGAAGAGTCACTTGCAGTGCACACACGTTAAAGCCCATGCGGGATGAGGGGAAAAATAAAGAGTTAAACCTTTTAAGCTACTAAATTTTAGCTAATCTATCCTTGCAGAAATCCTCTGGTCTTCAATCAGTAGGTATTAATGCTTATTTTGAACTGCAGATTTATGTAGTATTAGTTTAAGCGGCCCCGGTAATCCGGTGATTTCAGTGATAGCGCATTTCAGGATTCCAGTTCCCGTTGCTTGTAAAAGCAAAAGTGACTCCTGAGCAATAAACAATAGGTGTGGCCGAATGGGATTAGGAGGTCATGAGGCAGTCTCCTCACTTCCAGCCTCCCCCTCCACCAAAGCCCGATCTCACAGCTGGAGATTTTCTCCCATTTTTCCCCTGTACCTTGTGTAAATCCCCCCACACTCGGATGTCTGCGGCGCCTGAGCTGATCTAATCATCACAACAATGCTGCATTTCAGTAGATTTCTGCAGTTCTTACATCATATGACATAAGCGAAATTGTGCTCCAGATGAGGACTCCTCGCCTCTGGCCTGCATGTCTGCACACGTTACCGGTGTGGGCCCTGCAACGTGAAATAGTTTGACCTGCAGTAAGGAAGAAGGAGAAATGATTTGTTAAAGTAACGCTGCGTGCTTTGGCCTCACCTCTCAGATCCACTTGGAAGTTATTTTTTGGGATCCATTAAAAGTTTCTAAATCTTGCTGGTGAAGAAACTGACAGAGCTGACCTTGAACCTCCTGCCAAGGATATAAACACTCCTGAACTTTGGAAAAGTTCGGATGCCATCTGAATGTTGAGGCTACGGCCCCATCCCATTGTTTTCTAATCCCACTGGTGCTGCTCAGCTGTGTATCCGTTGCCAAAGAGATAGCATGATTTCTATTGTGAGTCTAGATAAATTTTCTATTCCCTTCTCCCTCGTCACTGACCTCTCAGTTCATCTGATAACAATAGAAGTCAGTGTACAAGTGTGACAGTGCCCCGAGATCTGAATGTGCCTTTTACATCACAGCAACATGATGTGTTTCCAGGGCTTTAAGCAGAGGGGAGAGGGAAAACAGGGGCATTGCTCAAAGCTCAGGGAGAGCCTGGAGCCAGCATCTTGCAGAGCGGCAGAAAGACTGACACTGAAGGCAGTGAGTGGCTCACGTGCCCGCAGGAGCTCAGAAAGACCCGGGACCTGCTGCCTCCCCAGGAGCAAGGCACAGCTATCCAGCTGCTCTCGGCAATGCAAATGCTGCTTGTTCCTGCCCAAGTCCCCGTGGCTGCCTCCCGCTGTGGCAAGTGCCTTGCTCCCGTGCGGAGGCTCCTGCTGAACACCCACGGCCGTTCAGAAGAAAGCTGCTTTTCGAAAACTGGGGTGCATCAGTGCTATTGGGGTTCGAAAGGTGACACTGCGGCGCAGTGCCACTTGCTGCGCCACCCCAAGGACCGGCTATTTCTGTAGCTGAGCAATCATGGAATTAGGCTGGAGGAGCCTTAATGATCCCTGCAGAAGGGCGCTGATTAGTAGCTTGTTCGAGGAGAAGGGTAAACTGTTTCATCTCTGAGCGTTCCTCGGATTTTAATGGAAATTTCATTAGCTGCTCTTATTATTACCTGGGCAAAAATCAACAATACTATGATAATAATAGTTCTTGCTGCAATTAGGGCAAGTTGTGGTCAGCGGTTGTGGTGCACGAATCACGCTTTTTGTTAGCTATACTGGCAGAGGAATTGATCTTTTGGATTTGTTTCTTGGTGAAAAACGGACTCTCTAAAGATGCCTTTCTCAAATCTTCCTTTCTCCTCTATACAGGCACACTCTCCCCGTTGTTTTCACTCCTGCTTTGGATAGCAGTGGCGTTTTGTACAGCAATGCTGTTTTTCATCTCCAAGCCTGTTGGTATTCGACCCTTTTTGGTGTCTGTCATTCTCAGATCTATATATACTATAGGGCTCGGTCCTACCTTGATACTTCTTGGTGCTGCTAATGTAAGTACTCTAAAAAGCAAGCAGAATTTCCCTTTCAGCAGAAGCAGAGATATTAAGCATCTCCTATTAAAAAAGCCCTTGATTAGAGCTGTGCAAAGAACTTCTTTTTCTGGTTCACTGGTTAAGCCAAAAAAATAAATCATTTCCAGTCATCCTGAAACAGCAGCATCAGCAAAGTGGGAAGCTAAGAAAAAAGTTGTTTTGGTTTTGTGCATATGCAAATACTTTAAAAATAAAAACAATATGAAATTTAAAGAACTATTGCCAATTAAGATGAATCAAATTTACAGTTTTTCATGTTAGAAGAATAATGTTGTCTACCAATATGCTTGGCAAAATCGACCCAAATTTCTTTGTCAGCTTAAATCTATATTTTTAAGAAGCAAAAAGTTTTCAAAATTAAAAATTCTCTCAGCCCTTTTCCAGATTTCTTAACTTAACCATGTCTATGTTGGCATGTTTACTGAGCTGGCTAAAATATACAGTCATGCTCATAAGTCATCTGTGTAGACTTCTGTCTGATTGTTACACACTAATTCACCTTAGCACCAGGCAGCAAAGTATTGGGCTGTTTGCCACCAGTTCTGTGAGAATTTCACACACTTCAAGCTGCCCAGTCAAAGGTAAAGGCTGTGTTTGCCTACGTCAAATTTGTGAAAGAAAAAAACACGTTGGGTCCTCATTGCTTGTCCTGGACTACCAAACAGATGAGGTTAGCCCCTTTTGTATTTACTTCTGCACTGCTGTTTGCATGCAGGCGAAGCTCAGGAGCGATGGAGAATCTGATGCTGTTGCTTAAATGCTATACTTCAAAAATGCCCCCAGTATTTTTTTTTTTTTTTTTAGGGATTTTATATTGAGAAACATGATCCGAAGGAAACGGTAGATCTCACACACACACCCCACACACTTTCTGTTTTACTACTATTGTTCTCTTTGTAGTAGCATGCTTAGCTGCTTTTACGTAGTCTCGGGTCTAAACTGAAAATTATTAGGAATCCATTCCCAGTTGCTTTTTTAATGCTTTCTGACATTAATCCCACCCTGCCTACTCACTAATGGTGTAGAAATAAATCACAATGTAATGAGGCACGGTGCAGTTTTAGAGGGGTGATGTACTTCAGCTTACTCTCATGGACTCTGTTCCCAGTGTGGCTTGGTAATTCAGTTTCTCTCATCTGACTCCAGCTATCTAAAAGTTGATCATTTAGTCAAAGCAATCTATCTAGACTTTCTGCATGCTGCAACAATGCAAACAATAAATATCAGGATTTTTCTGATGGAATAAACCTAGCCTTTGTTTTCCCGCCACAGCTTTGTAACAAAATAGTGTTTCTGGTGAGCTTTGTCGGGAACCGTGGAACTTTTACCCGTGGCTACAGAGCGGTCATCATGGACATGGCTTTTCTCTATCACGTAGCATATGTCCTGGTCTGCATGCTGGGCCTCTGCGTGCACGAATTCTTCTATAGTTTCCTGGTAAGTATGTGCTTCTGTGGAGGGGAAAACTTTGCAAAAATAGAAAATACCGTTACCCATGCAGCTGTCTTCAATTTCTTCCTGACAATCAAGCCAAATCAGATGTATTTTTAGCATGCCGTTGTGTTGCTGCCCCTTAGGAGCTGCTGTTTTCATTAGAACCTGTTTCTGTTAGGACTTATTCTGTCTGGTTTAGAATTGAAAGATTACTCATTTATTTTCAGACAATCATCATACAGCCTACTCCTTTCTCCCGCCCTTCCCTAGCATACATATATTCTGTGTACATTGTTCCTGTATCCAGTGTCAGTCACAATGTCTTTGGGACAGGATTTGTCCACTGGTGTGTGCATCGTATTTATACCAAAGGATGTCATTCCTCAGTTCGTCTTCCAGCCCTAATTAAAAAATAAAAAAAATAAAAAATTACTTGGGAAACAGGGATGGCATGCCTCGGGCATAGCAGGAAGATCCATCACTTTAAATGTACCCTACTTTCATTTTCTTTTGTTGCCATTATCCAGGTCGAAAGCCTTTTTATAATATGATACAGGTGCAATGAAAATGAATCATACAAAATTATGCTAAACTCAGCTAACTGCTCCCTTCATGCTGAATAGCAGTAAAAGGTGTTTCACTGCGCTTGTTTTCTAATCCTTTTGCCTTATACTGGAGTGTGTGATACTCGTAGGGAGACTGACTAAATTGTGGTCATTTACATGGGTTCGCTTTCCTGTTGTATTTTTCTCGCCTTCCTGAAGAGTGGTGAGCTCCCAGCATTTCACAAAGGTGTGATAAGCACACGAAAATGTTCAGGGGTTCAGTCCTTACTCTGGTAGAGCTCCCATTGAAAGTAGTTTAAGAAACATTTTATGTACTTATTTATTTCAGTGACTGCTATTGACAAATATCCATGATTCATGGATGTTGTAATTGTCCATGTTCCAAAGTTACTTCCAGGTGTTCACTTTGTAGTGGAAATATTCTAAACTCTTAATATTTTTTCCTCATTTTAAGCTTTGTCTTATACAGAATGAACGGTAACTGTCTTTCCTCTTTCTTCCTTTATTATTAATCCTTTCACACGGCTGTGGATTTCAGATCTTGTGGATTGTGACTAATACCTTCTTCTATAGACCATTTTGATAAATCATAGTGTGTCACTTTGTATCTATAATCTGTGTGTTTTGAAGTAGAAATACATACATTATAGATAAGGTCCAAAGCGCTATAAAACATCAATAAAACTGCAAGAGAAAAAAAGCTATAGTGTCTTGAAAAACTCTTAGCACATATAATTGCTGTTTTAGGCCTTTGGCAGTTAAAGCAGTATTGTCTTAATGTATACTTTTCTTTAAAGTTAAGTACCAGGAAAGCATATAGTGCAGGGTAAAGAAGAACAAAGGTTTCTAGTTTTATACAAACAGTGCAATGAAATTAACTTTGTCCTGAAAACAGATGACCCCGTTCTTTGTATATGCAAGTCACTTTTATATGATGCTATGAGCTCAAAGAAACAGTTTACAGACATGTAATTGCTTGCATACGTGAGTGCGGTTTTTAGTTACAGTTTATCAAATGGCAAATAACATGAAAAATTGATTTGTAGATGTAGATCCACTGTATGACGACACTGTTTTTTAATTTTAATTTAGGCTGATTTTGAACATGGGTAAACAATGGATCTTGTTGGTAACCATTACCCGCATCTGGATCAGGCTCATATATAATGTATACTTTGTAACTTTGTATTTTGCTATAATCTCTCTTAAAATTTAAAGTTCTGTGCTAAATTCCTCTTAGAAGCAAGCCTAGCTCCCACTGAAATCAATGTGAATTGTGTGTTTCTGAAGCTGAGAATTTAGAACGTGGCTAGATGTATGTTTCAGCAGTTCAGATTGTTTTCCTGTGTAGCATCTATATATTGCCTCATTTGTATTCATTTTTCCTCTACTCTGTGCTTTTCCCAGCTGTTTGATTTGGTGTACAGAGAGGAGACATTGCTAAATGTGATAAAAAGTGTTACCCGGAATGGTCGTTCCATTATCCTCACTGCAGTGCTAGCCCTCATCCTAGTTTATCTCTTCTCCATCATTGGGTTCCTCTTCTTGAAAGATGACTTTATCATGGAGGTCGACAGGTTGAAAATCAGGACCCCTGTGGCAGGTATTAAGTTTTATATTAAAATTTGCTTCCGACATATACCTTTTCCGTCTGCCTAACCTAACTTTCATCTGAGAAAATTGAATTTTTTTATTTGTATCTGTGGGAGCAGAACTAACTCCGTATACTGTAGGACACAACTACTCTCTGGGTAAAATTTAACGTGTATAGGGTTGTTTTAGCCTAGGCTTATCTGTTGAAATTCTAAAATCTAACACTCACATTCAATTTGTTACGTTTTCTTTTCAAACTCATGCTAATATTTAAAAAAAAAAAAAAATGCTAAATTTCCTAAGTATTTGGAAGCAACTCCAAGTGAATTCTCTTGGTTCTCATCCCACCTTAAAAGCAGCTCATAGTATTTTCTGTGTACTGCATGAGGCATGTAATCTTAACGTGTTCAGTAGATGTATTCATTTGATTACTTTTTAAGCTTCATCCAGCAGAAATTTTTTACAGAATCCACACTTCTGCTGATAGGAGATTTCCTGGAGCACCTTTTAATTCAGTTTGTATTTCACAAACATCACCATTGGTGTATAATCCTGGCTTTAGTAACATCATTGGGAGGTTTATAACCAGTTTTTACACGGCCAGGATTTCAGCTTTCCGGAATGAGATCATTTACCAATATGGACAGAGAGTTACAAACTTGCTCTGCTAGAAAAAAGCCAAGTCTGGTCTGTCGAGACCTTTGTAATAAGCTGCCAGCCAGCCTGCTGGGAGCATGGGCAGAGAAGTAACTGTCTGCATAGAAATACCTGGGAATAGCTTGCCATTAAATTAAGAGGCGTGATTTTCCCAAACGCTGAGCTCTCAAAGCTGTAGGCAAGCACAGAACAACTCATGGAGCCCATCCCGCACTGTGTGCGCTCAGTATTTGCTACATTTTTCCTAAATTTGTTATTTCAGGCTCTAAAGCGTACAAACAAGGAAAAGGTCATTCAGAACTCGTGGGTATGGTGTACCCGTGTAGCTGTTTTGATACCCTGTGATAAAAAAGGAACCCAACGGATTTGTTTTGCCACTGATCATCTTAAAAGGGCTGGGTTGGCTTATATTTGACTTACCATTCATTTTGGGGACAGAAGTTACAATGTGAAGTTTCACTTTGGTGAAAGGTAATTGTGACCATCTTAGAAGAATGGATGCGAGGCTACACGAAGCCCTGGTCTGGTCCAGTGCAGTAGTTCCTGTTTGTGTTTCTTCTGTTGGGATTTTTGGCAGATTTTTGTGGTGTGGGTATATTCTTGCTGGCTTTATACATTGCCATTCCTGATCAAAAACTCATAAAGAAAATATGCTGATGATATACTAATGGCACATTATGCGTTCCAAGACAAGTGCTTTAAATTTTTGCTTTATAAAGTGGCACAAAGAGAAAGTCAGAGTGGACATTTTCTGTGTTACGCAGATTGTCTTAGGCTTTTGCTTTGGTTGTATGGTTTTGCCTTCATTTTTTCTCCTTAAACCTTTTTGTATCTCTGATTTGAAATGCAGGAAGTTGTTGCAAGATGCACAAGATAAAATTGGTTTGATAAAATCAAGCTGATGTACACATTTACCCACTTTGGGAATGTTAAATTAGTGTTTTACACAAACCCATACATATTTACAAATGAGTACCAAACTGTGTTATAATCCTTGAAGACTCTTAAATATTCTACATTCAGGATAACTGAACATCAGCTTGGTGTCCTTCTTGTCAGCTTTTGTGAATAATTTATCTAATTGTTTTAAAACTGACATTATTTTCATATCTGACAGTTGTTTCTTGCTTTGAATATATTTTGTTCTAACCAGAAGTAGCAGCATTTGATGTAGATTCATTAATTTCAGGAGATGAAATGGGAATAGCTGTGATATACAGTAAATATAAAACTGTGGTTTTGTTCCTTGTGATTACTTTGAGCTGTTGAGGCAGACTGCTTGAGGAAGGAGGAATTGGTGGTATAATTTGTTCTGCTTTTTCTTCTCAAGTTTTCAACTCATTGATTCGTTTCTAGAAAATAATGATTTAAAACTTAGTATCAATGTAGTAGCTGTCTTTTTGTCAATATTCTGCTTTTTCTACAGATATTGGCGAAGTCCCCACTACAACCCTCACATCAATGATGGGAGCCTGTGCAAAAGAGAACTGTTCCACAAGCATCCCAATCATTAATCCAGGTTAGTACAAAAGTTCCTCCAAACCGATGATCAGCTAAAACTGAGGGATTTGTGTATGATTATTGCAGAGACTTTTCCTAGCGTGAGAAGTGATGATCGGTGTTTTAAGTCGGAAGTGCTCAACTTCATCAAGGCTTCGAGCTTAGTTTGCAACTTGCCCAGATCCAGGGTCAAGTTACTGTGTCTTAATGAGTTACTGTGGCTCAGCTAAGCACAGGCAGCAATCCATCTGTGCATTCTTAGCTTGTGGCAAATGCAAGGAAATGCAGGCTGTTCCAAGCCTTTTTCGCGATAGATAAGTTGCGTTACTACTTCATGCTTGTGGCAAGTGAAGAGCCCTGGTTCAGCAGATGAGTCCACCTGGTTTCATTTTGATACCTGCATTAAGAATCTGACCTATCTGTCCGAAGGACCCTGCCAACTTTAAATATGCTCAGTTAAAATAAAAGGTCTGACCAGTGTTTCCTGTTGGGGCGGTTACCAGATACCAGTTACCAGATACTGGGTCAGGAAGGAATTTTTCCTAGATCAAGCTGGCAGAGTGCTTTGCCCTCTTCTATAGTTTGAGGCTACAGGGTCACTTGGGAGTTCTGTTGGCCAAACGTGCTGCTAGACAGAGACCTTGGATGGTGGAGCTACTTTATCTCTCTTACTCTCGTCCTGTGGCACAGTCCAGTTGTGGTTGGTCTTTCACTACAGATGTTGTTTTAGTGTGTGGTGGCCTCTGCAGTGTGGATGTGTGCACAGTGCATGGTCTACAGGCTTCAAATGTTCACTGCCGCAGTTGGCTGTGGTTGCTGGGAGCTGAAACCGAGGACCTAAGTCGTCCCTTCCTATCCTATGTTCCAGTATAAGGCTGTTTCACATGCTTTGTTCTTCCACTACTAATTTTTGAGTTTTTACAAGGGTTTGAGGGAGAGGGCTATAAAAGTAGGCTTTTTCTCCCCAGCTGGTGTGTAAACAGGCCTCATAAACAACATGGGAAGCTGTCTGACTAGATAGAGAAAACAGTCTAAGAGCTATTGGCAAAGCTGCTGCATTCAAAGAGTAATCAATCAGTCAAAAGAGAAGCAGTGTGGCTTTTGCCAAGCTCTTTAAATGATAGAAATCTCACATTTCTTATTGTTTGGATACCGTTTCTTTAAAATTAAACAATAATGAAAGGGAGCTGTACAAAACATCTAAGTGCACTGTCACTTAATCTAGGAGAATTGTAATTTAGCCAGTAACACTGAGAAAACAACATTCAGCAAGAACAGTTTTGCTCATCTTAGCCAGTGAATCACCTGTCAAAAAGTACTGCTCTGCCTTCCGTCTTCTCCTGGGACATGTCTCCCTTCTGGCAAAAGCATGAGCATGGTGGAATGCAAAGGCCTGAGATTTGGTGGAATTCACATTGTAGCAGCATGAAGAAGTATGCAGCTGTCTGTACAAAACATAAAATGTTATCAATGGCATCTCAGGTCCAGAGTGGAGACATAAACATGTTGCTTTTTGGATCAGATCACTGCTAATCATTTGTTCTGGTGAGACTGTGCTTGTTCTGGTGGGCCTGTGCTTCTACCTTGAGTTTCACTGGTTGAACGTGTGCTCAGTCATTGCTCATGTTGGTGAGGGAGTTAACTTGGGAGCCAGTCTGCTCTGCTCAAAGAGCATCCCTTGTCTGCAGCCTGCTTCCTCACTGCTGCTTTGAGCTGTCAGCATAAAAATATTTTGTCTCGTCTCCCTTGGAGTCTCCCACTCTTCACTCCAGTGGCATTTCCATATCACTTAAGTCTTTGCCTGGTGAAGCTCTTAGTGACTTAAAGGAACTTCACATTCTACAATATGTGGCTCTTTGTGCCCTGTAGCCCATAAAGGCCTGTGCTAGAAAAGTGTACGGATATCTGCTTGTGGAAGGGGACATTTTCAAAGACTCATTCCACTCCCAGGTCTGGTACCGCTCTTTGCAAGTTCAGCTAGACCCACATGGATTCCCATGTGTGTCTCCCGTGCCTGTACTTGCGTTGGAGATCAGGCCCAGAAGCCACGTAGCTGGGGGCCATCAGTTGCGGATCTTTGATGTAAATCTTCCTATCATCCCACTTACTGCCCTGTGGTTAACATTGTGGGGTGGTCTTAGTGCATAACCTGCATTACCTTTGTCTTCTGATGCAGTTTAATTCAGTCTGCCTGATGCTGTCTAGCCAGTAATGGGCCTCTCACTAGGCTGGAACTAGTTGTAAATAAAACCCCTTGAACCTCAGTTAGTGTCAACATTGGGTCCTTAGCAACGTTTCACTCTACAGATCCACTCCTTTTGGTAGTATGGGCATAGTCTGTGTCGACAGGGGCTGAGTCTGGGCTATGAGTGGTGCTGAGCACCAGGGCAAAGCAGCTAGGGCAGAACATGCGCCTGCAGGGTTATCTGGCTCCCAGACTGAAGGTAGCACTTGTTGCTCCACGTCTGGGAGTGGAAGTAGAGTAAATGCACGGGAGTCTGTACATTCCCCACAGCCTACATTACTGCACTGGAGGTTTCTGCCAACTTCAGACTGTCTGCTGTCTGATTCTCTGACAAAGAGCAACCTGAGCTTGCTTTTCTGGATGCAGTGTGGGATGCCGTTTCTCTGTGTTGTAAGATGTGCCAGTGAGCTGATGAGTGGTATCTTGTGTCTTTCTGAAGCATGGGCTTGCTCTGAATTTGCATCTTGGTGGACATGGAGAGTTGTGAGTTAGGGTTTCTAGCAGATAACTCTCTCTGGTGTTGCACCTTCCAGTTTGTAGCCCTGGTTTATCCTTAACCATTCACCAGAATCTGACCATCTGCTGTCTCCAGCATCTGACCCTGGTCTTGTAAGCAGTGAAAATCTTGTTCTTGTATAAAGGTTTTTAATTTGTCTTGTGGACGGTCATCTTTGCAAGCACAGATGTTAGCTCCAGAAAAATTGATGGAGTAATGTTTAGGAGGAGGAAATAAAGGCAGGGTACAAAAGCAGAGGAGATGAATTGGTATGACTAAGTAAAAAATTTCCAGGTGTGACAGAGAAGAAAAGGTTTTGTTGTTTCAATCCTTTCAGTTTCAATATTTAAGCATTTTTGTAAAAAATCTGGACTTACTAGTGGTAGTAGTGTCTGTAGTGACCGTATAGGTAAGAGGGAAGTGTGTCCTTCTGTCTGCTTTTGCTTTTCTTTTTACTCAGAGTTCCTTAAATCAGGAGTTCTTTCTCATTTAATTGCTTGCATAGCAAAAGTAGTGATGGCAAAGGCAGCAGATACCAGCTCTGTTCTGCAAATACCAATTGTGATGCCTACACCTCAATTTGGGAACCCACGGTTTAAATCCAAATGGCTTGTCTGTAATGTGAGTGCTTTCAGTCAATTCAGTTTATCAAAATCTCAGTGCCCCAGATGTGGTGGTTTGGGGCTGTTAAGTATTCTATTTCAGTTAACTATCGCAGCAGGATGTTGTTATTTATTAAACTCTGTTCCAATAAGTGCATGAAGCAAACCAAGTGAGAATTGCTGCCTTCACTGCTTAAGCAAATGTATCCCTAAAGAGAAAGGAAGGCGGGAGAAACAGCAGTCACAGTCCTGACCCTTCAGTGCAAGCCAGCAGGGCACAGGGAACAACTCAAGCAGGGCTCTTCAAAAGGAGCCTGCTGATGCAGCCACAGCACGGGGCTGAGTGCGTGGTGGGAGGAATTCTGGCCGGGGCGGACTAAGTCCCCCCGGGGACTGGTGTTCCAGCCCAGCTCCTCTGCACGTTCAAATATCTCCTGCACAATAGTACCCTCTGTGGCTCAGCCAAAACCACGCAGAAGCTCTGCAGCAGAGATAAGAATAGAATCCAAGTTTTCAAGCTGAGGTCAGGGACAGTCTTTCATTTAATGTATATCAGACCTGTGCTTGCGCACATGTGCTAGTGGAAAGATCGTGGACAGATTTACTCTTATAAAAGCCAACCCCTCCTTAATGATTTTGAATGCTAACATGACTTGGCTTGTACATGGGTAGGTAGAGGAATGATTTCACTGGAAGACAATCCTTTTACCAATGTGCTTCTAATTCTGTGTTTATATTGCTTCTCCTCTATGTGTCAGCCGCACACTTAGGAGGCTCACTGACAAAGTCATACTGAAACCAGTGGGAGTACTTGCAAGGAAAAGGGCTGCTCCCGTGAATAGAGATGGCAGCTCTGGGTCATTAACAGAGTTACTGGTGGGAGAACTGCTTGGGATTTTCTCTGTCTCTCTTCTGGCTAAGTATGCCTGAGGTGCCTGAGTACATCACCAGCAGTGATCTGTGAATGGATAGGGAAGATCAGTGAAATTCTCGCTGAAAAGTATGAGAGGCAGATGTGTATTGCAGTTGCTTTCTCTAACACAGAATTGTGGCTTTGTCTGATTGAGTGATCGTTAGATTCTGTGATTCCTAAAGCTGCTGCTCTCCTGTTTGCAGGTGAAGAGGAGGAGGATGGGATAGAAAGGACGTGTGACACCCTGCTCATGTGCATTGTGACTGTATTAAACCAAGGCCTGCGAAATGGTGGTGGTGTGGGAGACGTGCTCAGGAAACCTTCCAAAGATGTAAGTATTTTGGCTGAGGAAATGCATTACTCCCTGCGCATCTCATGAATGCCAAAGTCAATTTTTGGAGGTTATATACAGTGTTTGTATCTAGCCTGCTGTAGTGTCACACAGTTGATTTATCCATGTAATTTTTACATCCTAGATGGAATATTTAACGGGAAGGGCTAAGCTTGGTGCGATGATGATATTTGAAGAAAGGAAGTCGAGGTAGTTAACTTTCCTTCTGGAAAACTGGAGCATATTGTAACCTTCCAAGCACTGCTAAGAAGTGTTGCTGTATTGGATCAGTCTCCTATTACACTAGGAATTATAAATGCAACCTTTTGAAAGGGATTGATTGATAAGTTTATGTCAAGACTCTCCACTGTAAAACACAAGGTGAATTTTTAACTGAAACCTGGAATAGGTCCTATTGTTTACTTGTACTCAACCAATATCAAAGTCAAAACAGAATTTCATATATTGTGGTATATGTCCTCTTCCAGAAGTTTCTTCCAAAATCCAATTCATTTAAGGACTACTCATAATATCTGTGTGGTTTTATGGGTTTGTATTGAAGTTCTAAAAGAACATCATAAATAAAGGCAATCTAGCAGCCTTTTGCTTGGTGAGCCACACCATAACACAAGGATTAAATTCACCAGTAGGATCTCAGCAGGGCTTGCAGGAGTCCAGAGACAAATAACTCAGGTCTGAATGGACGAACTTCTTGTGCTAGTAGTAAGAATCTAGGTCCTAAGTCATAGACTGGGAGATACTGCAGGAACCATAGTGCATCCCCATGAAGTCTTTAAACACTTACAGACTTTGAAAGTGACCCTTGCCACTTAGCAGTTATTTAATGCTAACTGCATTAAAGGACTTCACAAAGGGTAGCATTGTTATCCCAATGAATGTGTGAGAAACTGAGAAGGCAGCGACTTCCAAGTCAGTATCATGGTGAAGAAGAGGACTCGGGTTTTATGTTCCTCCTCCTCAACACTGAGTGTCATCTCCTGTTTGCCACAGAACAACTTTGCTATTTTTGGAGGTGTCAGTGGGAGTCCAGTCCAGCCTTTGCAAGACTGAAAGTAGCTACGATGTCAAAACAAGAGTTTGATGAAATGGGGAATATGAGCACTTCATGTGTGTGTACACGTGCAGGTTGTGGTCCTGAAAGACACGAGCTTGGTCTGCCCACCCTGAGCCAGCTTGCAGCCGTATTGACTACATTAGCACAGTGCTAAAACCATCAGCGTGCCTTGCTTGGGTGCAGGGTATAGTAGCCTGGCCTTGGCATCACACAAGCACGCTCCCCTGGTTTCCATCTGTTTGGTGTGAAAACTTGGCATTAGCCTGGAATATTCCACAAGGATGTACTGTAATCATATCCCTGCATGCCAAAAGGCAGTATTAAGAAGAGCTATCATTGCTCTCAGTGGGTACTAGAAACTGTATATCCCCGTTCCTGTACTGGCAAGGCAGTTATCTTCAGTCGAGCACTACACTAACGCATCTATGCTGCATCCGGTACACAAGCTAGCCTCCTCTTTGTGCTGCGTGAAACAACGTAAAGGACAACAGGAGTCCCAAAGCAATAAAAGCATGTGAAGTCAAATCTTCTTTGCTTAGTGACATAGATAGTCCCTCTATATTTCTATGAGTAAGGCTAGCAGAATTTGGCATATGAAAAGAAAGATGCATAGCTTTGCATGAGCTACTGTGAAAATGCTGTTTAATATTTTAGAGGTGTGCTATTTTTATATCTTATTGCAACCTTATTATTGTTTTAGGAGCCCTTGTTTGCTGCGCGAGTTGTTTATGATCTTCTGTTTTACTTCATTGTCATTATTATTGTTCTGAACCTCATCTTTGGAGTCATCATTGATACATTTGCTGATCTCAGGAGTGAAAAGCAAAAAAAAGAGGAAATACTAAAGACAACCTGTTTCATCTGTGGTAGGTGTTACTGAACTATTGAGACATTTGATTGGGAAAGGAGTAAAATGAACTATTCCTCAATAAACAAAGCACGAACCTAAGGAGTGGTTATCTTCTACAAGGAAAGACTGTAAAAATGGTAGAGTTTGGTGCCAAATTTATTCCCTTTCAGTAGGAAAAAAGATGTGGTTTAGGAATCAAAAGCTAGCTTTACTGAGAAGTAGCTTCACAGTCTCCACCCAGGATCTGAGGGAGAAGGGCCGTGTCTCACACGCGCATCATCACCACTAATGGAGATGGTGCAGCTGCTGACTTTATTTCACAAAGCGTGATGTAGATGAAAGTACAGCTTGCTATTTCACAGCACAGTGCATTCCAGAAGTGTAACAACGGCAGAATCCGTCTGTCTCAGAAGGTGATATGAAACGGGGAACAAAAGAATTAAATTAAAATCATCCCCACAAAACCCATGGATAAACCCACTTATTTTGAGGTGCTCTCACAAAGAGAGGCAGACCTTCACTCCCCTGGGAGACTTTAGAAATATTTTCCTTTTTGTAGTCTGGGTGTTGTTTCCATGGTTGTACTGACAGGGATGAACGTTGTGCAGAACACAACGGCTTTAGTGTCTGTGGAAGGCTCTACAAGAGATCCAGGGGGGAAAGCTGTAACACTGAGGGAAACGTTTGTGAATCCTGTCCTTCCTCACTGTGGTATTCTTCTTCAGAGATTTGACTTGTTACAGGGAAAAAAAAAAAAATCTTACGACTGCAGCTCTGTGAACATTGTGTGACTACAAACCTGCGGAGACTCACCCTCACTGCTAAGTTTAAGCGCCACAAACAATCCCACTGCAGCTTAAGTGAGAGTATTCACATGCTTGATGCTAAACGTGTGCATAAATCTTTGCAAGATCAGGACCTAGATTGCACGCTGCGTGCTTACCAGTATACATTTAGAAAGAATCGGAGCCAACACTTGTAAAGCACTTTATAGCCCTCAGCGTAGAAGGCACTGTAAAACTGTAACGTATTTATTATATTGTTATTGTTATTAAGAGGAAATATCACAAAAGAGAATAAACGCTGCACTGAAAGAATTCTGTCAGGAATGCCTTCTGGCCTGGTATTTCTTTCCTGGCAGTTACTGTATGCGGTTATAGCTTTTAAATTAAGATCCTTCACATTTATGATCCTTTGAATTAAGTTAAGTTCCGTTCTCTAACATATTTAACAGATTTGGGTAGTTTCATGTTGAAGTTTATTTTTTTGCATTATGTTCATGTCGTTTTGCAGGACTGGAGAGAGATAAATTTGATAACAAGACTGTTTCATTTGAGGAGCATATAAAGTCAGAACACAACATGTGGCATTATTTGTACTTTATAGTTCTTGTCAAAGTTAAAGATCCAACTGAATACACTGGCCCAGAGAGCTACGTGGCACAAATGATTGTGGTAAGTCAATTTGGGCACGTGCTTTATGCAACTGAAAGATGCTCCTTGCAGCTAGAGCAGGGAATATTTCTTTTTCGCTCTGTCTAAACAATAGGAGGCATCGATCTGTATTTTTAAAGATCTTTTCACATGTCTTAGACAGTCTGCAACAAAGCCCAGTCTTAAACATCATAAAAAAGGTGAAGGCACAGTCCACAGTCTCCAGTTTGGCGTTTGTGCTCTCATGCTCTGTGGGTTCTGCTGCCTCATTAGCCAAACCAGGGGCAGAAGAGCATGCATCGTAACATCTGCTGCTGCTCCGGCTTTGTCCAGTATCTCTGGGCTGCTGTCCAGAAAAATAACATCTCCTGCTGAACAGTGAAACGCAGGGTCAGTGTTGAGGGCTAGTGCTTTTCTCCTATGACTGCTCTGAACAAGCTATTGAAAAGACTGAGAAGAGCTGCTGCTGGGAATTGAAGAGCTAAAGAAACTGCCTCGTGAAGCGGTGAGAGTATGACTTGGATTCCGAGAGAGAAGTTTGATGGCAGAGGGATGTTCGATTACATTTCATTTCTAGCCTGCTGCCAAGGATTGGGTTTGTTCTGGTGAGACAGGGATGGATTATCAAGGCTGTCTGGCTTGGGGTTTCATTTTTGAGGAATTCTTCCTACCTGCTGGGACATTCTGGTGCAGCCTTTTCTTCCCGTGGACTTCCTGGCAGGTATTGCACCGCGCAGGGTCTGTGCCAGGGTCTGTGGTTGCAGAGCTGGCATATGTCTGAATCCCAGAGGAGGCTGTAACTCAACGGCATGAGGCTTTGCTGTTTATGCATGTTTGGAGCCACATTTCTTATTGAGAGTATCCGCTCTGTTATCCCTCATCAGGCCTTTGGTACATACTACCCAGCCTCACTAGTGAGATGACACGTGGCCTTTTAGTCCTCAGTTTAGCCAAGGGGAAGATTCTTCTCCTTTAACTTCAGCTGTCTTCAAGTCAGCCACCTGGTTTAAATCGATCCCAGCTCCCTGCCCTGTCAGTGCAAAAAGCTGTGTTATTTATCCTGCTTTAAGACAGGTATCTAGGATAGCTGAGGTGACTCAGCCTGGCATTGCTTTTCTCACTCCATTGAGAGCCTAAATGATTAGTTTAGACAACATGCCTAATTGGGAGCTGGCTAAAGTTATAGGAGATGACTCCCGCCCACTGTGCAGGCTTATGCAGAGCTTACCTTGAAGAACTTGCATTATTGGAATGGCTCGTGTTTAGACAGGAGTGCATGCTTGAATACTGTGATGAAATGGAGCTTTTCTAAGTGCTGTTACCGCTACATGGAAGGGTGGTGTGGCAGGTGATGGGAATTCAGTGCTCAGGTACAGAGGAGCAGCCTGGGTCCGTGGAAATTTTGAACCGCCAGTCTCATTGCCCAGCTCGGGGCGTTTATACTGTTAGGCAGTAATGGATCTACACTTCTACAGTATGATGGGCAAGATAGAAAAACTAAAACAAATGCTCATGTCCTCTGTTCCATTACAAGAAACTATTCATAGTGGCAAGTTGTCCTCTTACACGTGAAAATATTTTACCTTATCTCAGAAATGCACTTTCGTTCGTGGAATCAATAACATGTCCAGACTCTAGGGCTTGTCCTATTTGTCTGTTCCTTCTCTACTCCTCTTCCTCTCCCTGCAGTGTTTGTATGATTTTAAACTTTGCGACTATGTGTGTTAAGTATTAATGTTTAATTCCAAGGGATGCATTAATATTCATAGTAAGTGTATTCATCCTGTGGCAGCAGCGGTTTGACTTTTCTGATGTAATTCACTAATGTATTTTACGTTTGCATTAATGGTGGGAACTCCTGTTTGAATATCTAAAATATTAACAGAAAAGCACCAAAACACATGTGACCTCAAGCACTGAAATGATTTCTCAAAGCCCCTGTTCCTCTGTGGCAGAATGTTGGTGGTTTAAGTGGTTAATAATAATCCATATTTTGGGATTATTGAGCCTTCTGAAGGAAGACTTGTTTTTTCCATGGGTATGTATAAAGTTACTGGTTATTCTGGATGGTGGGAGGGGTACATATGAACCTAGAAGTGTAAAGGTTACATGGAATGGAAAAGAGAATGGAGGATTGGGGGGGAAAAAGGGAAACAAATGTTTGAACAAACTACAAAGTAGCTGATGTGGGATTAGTAATAGTATTTTTGTGTAGTTTAAATTCCCTGGTACAAATGCTAGGGAAGGTGTGCTGCAGAAATACTAGTGCTGCACAGAAGAAGCCATTGGAAATGCTTAAGTGAACAAAAAAATAGACACTCTCTCTTGGAGCTGGAGAGATTACTGTATACCACATGGTACCAGGAATATTAAGAAATGAAAGCAAATAATCTGACTGGAAGAGTGGAGTATTCTGGAAGTATGATATTCAACTGGAAGAAGAGATTTAGAGATACAGCTTTGCCTATGACCAAAGGAAGAGTCAAAAGGAAGACACTCGAACACCAGCTCATGCTGCTGACAGTTTTGCAGCTGTCAGCTGTATGAGTTGATGTAGCATATGTGTTTGGTGTGTTTCAAACACAGCGTGATAGCAATGAAATTACGTGACAAGCACGTAAGATGCATTCCATGCAGAAATTGAGCCTGAGGTATGATTTTTGTCCTGAAGATGGAGAGAGGAGCTGATTCAGACTTTGTGATGGACTGAAAGCTGAGCAACCACTTCTGTGATGCTGGGAGAGGTGACCAAGTCCCTGGTAAGAGACCAAGTTCTGGTTAGGATCTGGCAAGAGAGTCAGACTTCAAGTTAACCTTTCACAAGGGAACTGGGGCTTTCCAGTGGAATCGCCTCATTGCTGGAGCATGCAAATGCGACAAATAGTGATAAAAATAGGGTGGTTGGAAGAACAGGGCAGTCTCAGGACCTCTTTGAAGGGGACAAGGTGGAATGAGATTTTATATTTCAGGTGATAGAGAATATGGCTGAAAAAAACTCCTTGACTCATACTCCTGGAAAAGCTCTCTTAGCTCTACTAGTTTTTATTATGATTAGGTGTGTCTTTGTGGCCGCTTCTGTAGCTTTAATGGATCAAACCCAAATTCTGTGTTTCCACAGCCGGATTACTTAGGATTTCTACCCAAATCCAACCTTCAAGACTCAAATCCGTCCTTAAATACACATAGGTCAAAATTTTGGAGTATGCTGCAGTAACTTCTTTAATAGAAAGTAGAGTTTAGTTCCATGTACCATCCTCACTACCCCTACACCTGTAGTTAGGAACCAATTATTATTTGTACTTGTCTACTACTGTCTTGCAAAGGATTGCAAAAAGTAACATTGAAATGGTCATCAGTATTAACTACGCACCAGGGAAGAAGTCTACAATTTCTGATAGTCTCTTTTCTCCATTGCCCCGACCCCCCAGGACCCAAAAATATGACTGTCTGTATTATGACTCTCAGTCTTTTTCATGTATCATTTGTCCAGCAAACAGTGAAGCATCTGGTTTGAAGGCTTGCTGATAGCACAACTGGGGAAAAAAAAAAAAAAAAAAAAACAACTAGGAATACAATGGTTTTCTTGTTTTGGAATATTATTTGAAAGGCTGGGTGCCAAAAGGGATGGAAATTATTTACGCATCTAACTTCATTTCCCCAGTTTTCCAGTTCAAGACAGGGAAGGAAACTTGTAGGTGATGTTGTACACACCCCTCGCGCAAAGGCAGTATTTTTACAGGTTTTGAAGCTGACTTGTATTTCCGTTCCAGTAGTGGCTTGTTTCAAGGCATTCCCATTATCTTGCATGTCTCTGGCCTCAAAAGACCTTGCGGCAGAGGACTTCTCTTTTGCTTTCTTCCTCTGGACTGTGGACATCAGCTGCAAACTCTTAACGTTCCCTGTGATTTTGATTTTCCCAGCAGTTCGGTATTTGCTTCAGTGCTTAGCATACTGCTCTGAGCAGCGACAGAAGTAATCAGTAGCTATCCGGCTTTCGTAAAGCAAGGTATTGTTTGGGGTTTTTTTTCTTTTTAGAAAAAAGGATCAAGCATAAAATGTATCGTAAAACAAGACACAGTTTATACACCTCTAGCTTTTCGGACAGTTACTTTATGGAGATGTTAGTGGGAATAAAGCACTTCAGATCTTCCAGTGATGGCCATTTTTCTTGCACACTATCTTATATCAGTTATCAGGTGAAATTTTAATGAATATTAAATCAGGACAGTAGGTTTTTATTATTTGTTTGTTATCCAGGCCTCTTTTATACCTCAGACAGGTATTATACAATATCCAAAAAGACAGAAACTTGGAAAAGCCGGCTACATGCCTTGCATTTGCACTGAGAACCTGTACGAATTATTCCCCTATTGAATTTTCATTCCTGCAGAAAAAAATTTCTTATCTGACCCATTTGACCAGAAATAACATCCCTAGCAAACCCGGAGAGATGCGCATAACTTGTATTACATCGATACAGCAATCTTTGAATGTTCCTTGTGTCCATTTGTCAGAGGAGACAGTTTAATGCGATAACTGGAACAGTGAAGGTTAACGTCAATTTGTACACGCAGATTTCACCTGAGCTTTGGTAGCTGTAAATAGATAAATGGAGGCAAAAAATGTAGATGATTAGCTACTGAATTTTTTGCAGCAAAACAGAGAGATATGAGTTAGCCTATGATTTTTGCCTCCATTCATTTGCAAAAATAAAAGGCTATTGGCAGAGTAATTAAATTAATAATTTTGCCCATTGGAGGAATGAAAGACTTTAGCAAATGAAGCCCTAAAAGTTTTGTTCTCGCGTGCCCTGTCCACAGTTCTTAGCAAGTTTCATAATGCATTTTATCAGCATTAGCGCTACCTGTCATAACTACATAATTACAGCACCTAATTATATTATTACTTATTTACTCTAATTATGTAATTGGATGTAATTGGTGCAATTACATAACTCCTCAATCAGCTGAAAACTGCTCTAAAACCAGCCTATGTTTGTAAGAGTAAAGGATACTGCCATGCGTTAGACCATCTCCCTAAAACAAGGCAATCTGTGGTGGGAAATGAAAGGTTCTGTTCTCCTGCCACTGCAGTCATTTGGACCATGAGCCTTTTATACTGTGATAGTATCTTAAAAGTATTTCCTTTACATCTTGTTTCATCTGTAAATGTATCCCTCCTGAAAGGCAAATTTCTAATCTTAAGTGTCTTCAGGCTACTCAGGATCCCAACACTTCCACTGCAATCAAAAGTGAAATTCCCATCAACATTATAGGGACGAAGTAGAAGAAACAGGTTGAGCAACACCAGCCTGAAATTCTGAACAGTGATTTTATTATTCGGTTCTTTTAAAAGCACTTTTGTCTCACAGCAATGACCTGTCATTGGTAACATGGCCAAATATTTTAACTACTTCACTATAAATATTTTGAAGGTGCCAGCTTTTTTTCATTATTTGTTGTTTGAAATTATTAAATAAAAGAAGAATTTACCAAATATTATGGCCATTTCCATGTCATGAGGAAAAATGCATTCCCCGTTTTGAAAAATTCTGGTTGTTTTTGTTGTGTTTTTTTTAAATACTGAAGTTTCAAAAGTGATCTGAATTTAGTGCTCCCTTGAGCTGGTGCTGTTGTCTATCTTCTTCCTACCTCCAGCCTCGTGGTTTTGCCTTCTTTTTCTATTAGATACCCAGAAGTGGGTATTAAATTCAAAAGCAGCGCTGGGAATAATGCCAAATGAGCCACTGAGAAGTCTCACAATAGTTACTGTTCTGCCCATGCTGTGTGCCTGGGCAGTGCGAGGCTTTTTCCCTTGGGGTCCTTCTGTCTCCTGCCTCACTGCTCTGCGTTTTGCTGTGCTCTCACCTCGGGAGCAGAAGTGTGATGTGAGCCACGGCAGCACGTAGCTGCTCCCCAGGTTCAGGTCTCAGCGGTGATGCTGTGAGGTCCTGGCCAGAGTCGTTCCATGAGGCTGTTGACCCCACAGCGTAGCAGCAGGGACAGGGGACAAGCTCCCTCCTGAGCCAGAGTTGCTTGTGTATAGTCCCTGGCACACCCGTGTGTGGCCTGCAAAGGGATTTTTTTCATTTTGACCAACCTCAGCACAAGTAGCTGACTGTCAAAACAGCAAAAGTGTGAGCCAAGCGGAGCCTGCAGAGCCCGACGGCTGTGGGTCGAGAGCCTGGCTGCCTGTCCTTTCACTCCTTGGGGCAGTGAAAGGTTGCCCCAGGGTTAGTTAGTGAACGTAAAATCATTTCATTGATGCCAAATCCTGGTGTGCACCCCCAGCCTGATGTTCAACGGATTCAGTGGCCATCCCCCAGCAACCCATGTGGAGCTTCTAGAGGAGGCCGGTCCAAAGGAAATACAGACATGCGAGGTGAAAGCAGTGAAAAAGTGCCATACTTTTTCAGAGAAAGAGCATGCTGAAAGCTGGCAGGCGAGGAGGAGCGGGGTTTGTGGAACAAGCTGTTCTTTACTGCTGTCAATTTTTGTCAAAGAATGTAATAAAGTAAAGTAATATGTACTAAGAGGGCGGTTGACCTCAGCTCTGAAAACATAACTTCTTTGGAGAAGAACAAAAGTTCTGATATACAGGATTTTTCTATTCTGTTATCTATCTTCTTTTTGAATTTTGGAGGCAAAAGTTTTCCCTGATAATTTTTATCTCCAGTCTATAGATACTCTTATTGCATCTGAGGATCACTGAACACTGTACGAGTAGAGAGAATGACCTAAACCAGAGAAATGTCCATCCAAGATGACATGAATGCTGCAGAAGGACGCTTGGGTTGTCAGGAAGATACTCAGGGTGTTTTTCACATGCACTCTGGTGATTCATCCTAGACAATTTAAGAAGTTTCCTCCCCCAGATGTCCACCATACCCTTCTGTTGCAATTAACCACAACAATAGCAGAGGGGGGAGGACAAGCAATGTGTTTGTTCGCTCCTGAGCTTCTGCAGTTCGCAGCCCAGAGCACTAATGTGAAAATTGATGGCCACTGAAGTCACGCCAGTCTGAACTGCACTGGTTGAGGAGAGGACACAGTGCTGATTCTGATGCCTCTTTATAGGTAGGATAATACCGGCAGGGAGAAAGGGCACACAGCTGATAGGGGTGACCCCTTCAGCTGCTACAGCTAAATCTGCCAGGCGCGGTGAGCTGCAGTTCTTAAACTGGCTCACTATAAATAAACTGTATTTTTAAGGCTTCTTCATTATCATAAATTCTAGTTCAACATGAAGTTTCTGATCTGGCAAGTCACAGACTTGAAAATGCTTACAGGACTTGTGCACACAAATGCTCTGCTGGAATGGGGCATGGAATTTATAACTTTGGGGAAGCTAATAATGCTCCCATTGTTAGTACTGATTTATTTTACTTTTTAAAACTGGCCTTCCTCCAAAAACTAGCAGATGTTATCAAAGCAAAACTTGCAAAGATGAGATGTATGTATGTATCATTAAGCTATGCAACTTTTTCTTAATTACTTTTGAAAGGCTGATATGATGCATGTCACATTATGAGTAATTACTTACCATAGCAGTAATACCAAGAGCACAAAAGCCGGCTGCTAAATAAGACCTGAGGTCTCTCTGACAGGCTAATTTCCTAGGAAATACAACGTCGGGTTTGTCTGCAGTTGGATTTTCATAAAATAAGCAATATGAAAGAAATATGCCTAAATACATTATTTGCTGCTTCCATTTTTCTGTTGTGCTCAAAATAGAAGAGCGAGCAAGCACACAGCTCTGCATCCTTCCACATAGACGCAGGCCCTGTGGGAAGTTCAGAGCTTCGATTTGGGTGCACCAGGTCCCGGAGAAAGTCTTTTTTCTGCATCGAGGCCTGTCTCAAATTCACAGAGGATTTCAGAGCTATCGAGTGGTGATAGAGAGTCACTAAAATAGAGCTGGAATTGTGCTTCTCACAGGTTCAGCCAGTGGTTTTGCCCCTCTCATCTCATATACGTAAGTGTTATCCAGTTTTACAATTACAAAATATATATTGAATTATTTTTTCTATTGTTGCTTTTCCTGTTATTCAAAAATAACGTTCATTTCTGTAGGTAGACCATTGCTATTTTTACTTCTATGTACTATTTTGCCTCTATGTTATTATCTTATAGAAGTGCTGAACACCTCCCTCTCCACTTCATAAAATAAGCAATTACAGTAACGTGCCTAATTAGCTGATTTCCTCCTCATTTGTGTGTTGCTCAAAGCATGAAAAGTTAGCGTCACGTGAGGACTTTGCATCTTTGCACAAAGCTCCTATTCCACAAGAGAACTGAGCATCTTCTTTTCTACTTCAAGGGCTCTGCATCTTCCAGAAATGGACTCTTTAGTCCACCGTAAATAATTTAGTTGGCCTGCTTGGCTAGGTGATGCGTGAGGTAAGGGTATATAAAGGGAAGGGTGGGCTTCATTTGGTACTTCATTGTAAAAGCTTGAGGTTTTAGTGGCTTTAAGTCTATATACATTCTTTCCAGACAGGCAAAAGTAACGATCCTATTGCTGCTTGAATGGGAAATCATGGATCTGGTCCTGCCCCCTTAGAAATTATGCCATTAGCTGGAGCAGGAGAAAGATTGAAGTCAACGGCAGGTGCTGCAGCGCAGGCACATTTGCTGTGCGTAGTGATGTTATGGTCATTAACCTTCATCCCTCTAGCTGACTCGGTGAGGCAGTGGCCATGCCATTGCGCTGTGCCCTCGTCCCTGCTGCCTCCGTGCTCAGCCCGTCACCTTCTTGTTAACTCCTAAAGGGACAGGTTCCAGCACCAACACAATCCTGTCTTTTTTCCTCTTTCCTTTGAAATCACTTCTGAATACAAAGCTGTAATGAAATTGCAAGTTACAGAGTGGAGCCTAAAACTCCCCAGAAGTATATTCATAGAGATTTGGGGTTTTCCCCCCCTGAGGTCCGGAATCAGTGTTTTGATGCTACCCAGCACTAGTCTTTTTGGACCTTGTGGTATTGTGGCTCAGCTGTAAGTTTAGCTTGATTTCCTCTGTGTTTGAAAGACTTGCCCACCTGTCTATTGAGCAGTATTTAGGCTTCGAAGACTGATTTTGCTATAAAGATGGGTTCTGCCTTGATAATACAATGTAGTCACAGCCTCCTCGTCCTCCTTCCAACTTCAATTCATTCAATTTGCAAATTAAAATAAATGAGCTGAGTTGGGTTCCTGTTTGTTTGGCTGCTGCTGGACTTAAAAACTCGAGGAGGGGTCTGGGCATGAGGCTGTGTTCCTTGAAACTTGCCTATCCCCACGAACACGGAGTGGAGGTGTTCCAGCTGGAGCGCCCTCAAGCCGAGCAGTGCTGCTGGCAGGACACGGGCTGCGGTTCCCTGCTGGAAGCCACTCCTGCCTTGACCTGCCAGAGACTAGAGCTGTTAACTTTCCAGGCAGCTTGCAAAAGCCATCTTTTATCCCTTTGTTAAGGAAGCATGTGGCCTGAGATGGATCTGTGTGTGGGCAGACCTTTATTCCGTGATTTCAAGTGATGGAAAGGCTCTCCAAGGCGCTGGATAGGCACCTTCTGTTGTGCTGTTGTGCTTAAAATGCTGGCAGTAACAGAGCCTCGATTCTCCCGGGACTGGCTGTGTATGGCTTTGCCTAATGAAAACTGGACCTTAAGCAGGGTCACGGATGGCGGTAAGAAGTTCAGCCCCAGAGGAACAACGTGATGAGCAGATCCCAAAGTGTGTAAACTGAATTCATTTGATTTTGCACTACTGGAGGAGCAACAAACACAGAACACTTCAATGCTGCTTGAGACTATTATTGCAACATTTAAAAACAATTACTGTTCTTTGTATTACAGTGGTGCTAAGCTTCTGGCTTCTTGAAGAGGGAAGAGACTACAAAATTGTCCACAGCCAAGGCAGATAACTGCAGATGCTGAGGAAAGGAAGGACTATGGATTAGCCCAAAGACATAAGGGCAATTAGTAAAAGAACAGAGAGACAAGTCTGAGGCTGTTGCCTCATCAGGAATGACATTTAAAAGTAAATAAGCGTAACTTTGGTTGGACACAAAACATAGGAGTGAGATTCTGCAAGAAGTGAAACAGGGAAAGGCTACAAAAAACATAGTTCTGGTTCTGAGTTCTAACAGCTCGGAGACAGCGAGATTTGGGGGAGTTCGGTCTAACATTAGTGTGAGCTTGTTTTACAAGGTGTTACAGGTAGGATGAAGTTACTTGTATTCTATATCTGTCATGGGAAGAAAAATCCACCCACCCGTATTACTGTACATGGATAAGTTTCTGAATTTGTATAACTTTGGTCTTATTGCGCCGTTTATCTTTTGGGACCAGCTTTATGAGATTTGTGTCAGGATTTTCTATTCGGTTGCAAGGCTAGTTCACGGAATCTTCTCTCCTTTTAGCATGGTGGATATCTGTATGATAAAAAGCTAAGATTGCATCATCTTTAATAAAAGAGAAGATATATAGCCCAAAGAAATCAGATTAGTTGTAGAGAAAGAAATCAATCAGGTTAGCAAATTGTATCTGTGGGACAAAGTGCAAAATGTTTGTTTCATACAGTATTTATTGAACAAATTTGTTGAGAAGATGGTTAAAAATGCTCTACGGGAAAAAAAAATGGGAACCATTTTGTTCAATTTAAATGACATTGATGTATTTTTTACATCATGAAATCTTGCAATATTACCAACAACAATCCCTGATAAAGTACTTTACACAATTGCCTCACAGGGCATTTTGAGATAAAAGTATATATCGGAGATTGTAAATTGGCTGCATCCAATTTATATATAATGGAACCCACTACAGCCATCCTACGAAATTCAATAGATCAGGAATCACATTACACTTCTGTGAGTTTGGGGTAGTCGGAGCTTTAAAGAGTCTCCAAAACAAACAGGCAACTTTAAATCATATTTAATGAACCCTGTGTATTTTATACACATGTGATTAAAATGTTTTGTCTCTGTTTTTCATTTTGCTGGGTGCTGCTGAAGGAAAATTGTAACTCCGGGTTTTTGAAACCGATCATCTGCTTGTTCTCAAGAGAAAATGCATTTTAATTGAACAGAGCAAACCATATTTAAACGCTGGGCTGAAAAAATGAAGAAAAAGAAAAAGCAGATCTGTACAGAGGATCCATTTCAATATTTTCCTAGCAATGCGAGCGAGAGTACTAAATCAAAATGTAGTATAGGCAGATAAAGGTTCACAAAGTACCGTGGTGTTTTTTTCTTTCATCGATTTATGCTTGCAGCCTCTGAAAACCATGCACAGTAGACACAAACCTGAACGAATAGACGTTTCACACAGAGGGCACGGTTTTGCTGGTTTCTGCCTATTTCCCAATGGGAATACAAGTGTGCTGTGCTTCCCAGTAGGCAGGTGGCACCTTGTGGGATCTGCCTCTCACGCAGCCGCGGCCAGACCTGCTAAGGGCCCTCTCCTTGGCTATCGTGTCAACACAGGCAAGGAGCTGTGCTCGCTGTGCAGAGGAATGTACAAAACCCATGGGCAAGCATTTGAACAGAGCAAGCTATTCGAGAGCAGGTTGGTAGCATTCGGACCCCTAAGAGTGAAAGCTGGCCATTGCTTGGTGGTGTCTTCTCAAGAGACGCTTCAAAGAGAAACCTAGATCTTTTTCCTCTTCTCTGACCGATACTCAAGTACGTGCATCTAGGCATGGGTATGGTATATGCGTGATCGCATCGTTGCTTAAAAAAACAGTTCTGCGTAGCCCATTGGCCATAGGTTATTCTTATTAATTTTAAAAGGAAATGTTGTTCCTTAAATTGTCCTGTCATACGGCACCATGTGCAAAATACATCAGAGAGAAAATGGGCCCAAAGCAGGAACGTTCAAATCAGGATTCAAAATGCCTCGACTCTGGCAGTATCCTAAACCAGAACAATCGCACTGCAATCAGCCACTTTTTGCCCGTGTAAAGCTGAGAACAAGGTCAAGTCCTGAGCCTCTGAAAAACGAGTCTCCAGCTGAGTCTTTGTATTTCCCAAAGATTCTGTTACACCAAATTGAAGCTAATGCTAGGAAATGGACAGTACTTGCAAAATACAAGGTGACAGCACCAGAGAAAGAAAGGTAAATGTGAGAAAAAAACCATAAATTTCAACTACGCGTCTGAATCCTGTGCTACAAAAGATACGAGGTTTGGAGTTTAACCATGGAGTTAGACCCTGATCCACTGGATTGAACCCGCACTTAAATTGACAAAAATGGGTCAGAATTTGTGGTGTCCTTATCAGCTGCATGGTAAGTATGTTTCTAAGGAGCAGACAACACCTCTGTCCCCAGCAGTGGCATGATACTGTGGGGTATGTTTACCTTGCAGCGGGTTTAGTGCTGTTGGCTTTTGTCGAGTTCAGTATCTGGAGTGTGCCTGCTAGAATGTTTTTCAGAAGAAAATCAATATTAAAAGAAGAAGGGGGGCTTCAGCGTGTTAGTGCAAGCAGTTTGATAGGAATGGTGAGGGGCTGGAGAAGCATCGTAATTCTGTTCACTCTAAATGCAGTCAATGGGAAGCAGAAATACCGTTACTATTCAGCTAGGCACGAGCCAGTCCGACAAACGAATGGTGGATTTGCTGAAATGATGCTGGGGGCAGTGAGGGAAGGAGAGGGAGAAAGAAGTTAGATCTGCAGGCCTTTTGGTGGCGGTGGTGGGGCTGGACGAGCAGTTCAGCCCCCGCTCCTGTGACACGGGTGCCCTACGTGTCGCTAAGAGGGGCTGCTGTCGGCACCGGGGGAGCCAAGCCTGTGGGATTCAATAGCAGCACCGCAATGAGCTGCGAAGGAGGAGACGGAGACCTGCCAGGTGCCTCTGCGCAGAGGCTGCCATTGCATTACGTTGTGCTTCCCCCACCGAGACAGCTGGAACTAAACCAGAGCCTCCCATGCTGCCATTAAAAGGTTCTTTTTTTTAAGGACATGTGCACTTAATGTCAGAATATTGAAACCATACCCACGTGAATAAAGTTAGTAAGCCAGTGATTCATTGCTGTTTCAAATCTCTATCTAGCCACAGTAAATTTCTGCTCAGTAGTGACAGTCTGTGTCCACATGCAGGCTATGATTTACAGTTCTGTGTTTTGTATCAACAACATCTGTTTAACAAAAGAAAAAAAAATAAGCCAAGAACATTTATTTTCTAATCTCTGTACCAGATGTTGTTTCGTTATGCACAAGATCCAGGGACTATATCAGAAATAATTTAATTATTTTAAATGAATAATCTGAAGCATTTTTCCTAAAGCATGTCCCGTAACCACTAACAACATGAAAACATAGCAATGTGGAAAAATAAACTTGTGTTTTGCACAGATCTATAATTATATCTATTTTAAGGGCACGAATATTAAGCACCGAATCCTAGCTTCAAATGGTAGCGTTGGGATTCTTGGAGATTTGCAGAGGACAGTATCAATTCTCAGGGCTATGATAGAGATAAGGTGGCAGAGAGCGATTGAAACAGCAGAAGAAATCCAACAGTTGAGAAGTGAACATGTGCCGCAGTGCAGAGAAGGCACGAGAAGCAAATGTGGCTTCAAGGAGAGTAGTGCTGCTGGGGTAGGACACAAGCTTAGGCCCTCCAAGCACACAAAAGTTGGGCCATGCAGCTCTGGCGAGTCCCCGGCCGGCTGCTGTCCGTGCGCGCCTGCGGGTCCCCTGGGTTCCCACCTGTGGGGCAGTTGGAAGGTGCAGTCTCAGTGCGATGGTGACAAAGCTGCTTAGTTTGGTTTCTGCATTCCACCTTCAGGGGTGAAGTTGCTCCGGGCTGAAGCGGGATCGCTTCCCTCAGTGTGTCAGCTGCGCTCTTGCTGATGCAGCCCAGGTCATGGTTGGACTTTTTCACTGTGAGGGCGCGCTGCTGACTCATGTGCTTAGCATTTGCGTACGGTTTTGCCCGCAACAATAGCGAGAGATCGCATTCAAACTTAGGGTCTTGACAGTAAAAGATGATTTTCACGATCATTTCTATCGCTTGGAGGTAAATGCCAAGTCCTTTAGGTGTGTTTGAGAAGCAGAAATTTTGGGGCGTTTGTTCTTGGAAAAGCGGAGTTTCAGGCCGAGTATCGAAACTGCCATAGAGAAACATCTTCGCAATTTGAGGTTTGTTGTCGTTCCTTGCCATAATTTTTGCAGGGATATCGCAAGCAGAAAGGCTGATACTGAAACATTTGTAACTGACTGGCCTGGATATCGGTCTTGAAGAACTCACAATTGTTCAGTATGATGGTGATAGATTCTGTTGCAGACCTCAAAAACGTTCAGCCAAGTTAAAATGAAAGTAAATGCATCAATGACGCTACTAAAGCAGATGGTGGGTCTGTGTTATGGTTCCAACCTTCTTTCAGGGGGAAGGAGATTTTTCCATGAGCTGTGGAAGCTGTAGCAGGTATCAATCCAGTATAGACCCAGCCAGACCTGTGAGTTTTCTTCTTGCATAAAGATTTATCTGTAATTGCCAAGGTTTATTTTTATTTTCCTTGAATTACTGTTGTGGATGCATATAGATGCATAACAATTCCTAATTTCCCTCCCTATATTCTTGTACAGCACAGATTGCTTATCAAATACAGTCTTAACATTAAAGTGTCAAACAGGATTTGCAGAAAGCTATTTGGGTTTGTAGTTTAGGATGAACGTTTATCAAATTGTGGATTAGCTGAATCATGCACTGAACCAAATTATTATTGTCTGTGATTAAATCACAAAGTGGTTATTGCCCTGTGTCATCTAAAGCACAAGATAGTTTAAATCTTAAAAATTCCTTTTTAAGGTGGCTATAGGAGCTACATAACTACAGACTTTCAGGACTCTGTCCTTAGGCAGAAAAATAATAGCTTTCAAGAGGTCGTTTGGACTGATTGCTCTCTGCTTATACAGGCAACAGATCTGGGAAGGGAATGGATGGACTTATTTACGTTTCAGACATACAGAATAATTTCTCAGTAAATAAATCTCTTTGTACCCGTCGCTGAAGTATTTTTTCAAGGTGCCAGCTCAAAAAAGGGGATTGAACAGCCTGTTGGTTCTTGTGCCTGGAAGGACACAAGCTGCCTGCCGAAGAGCAGCAATGCTGATGGTTTGTTTGCCTTCATGCTGAGGCACGGGTCCTAGGGTGCAACGGAGTCGCAGAGGAAGTTTGGATGCCCCATCCCTGGAAGTGTTCAAGGCCAGGCTGGATGGGGCTTTGAGCAGCCTGGTCTAGTGGGAGGTGTCCCTGCCCGGAGCAGGGGGGTTGATGATCTTTAAGGTCCCTTCCAACTCTAAGCATTCTGTGATTCTGTGAATGTGTGTTGCAGGGTGGGATACCACGAACTGCCCAGTGCAGCCCACTGAGGAAGCAAACCTTCATGGCAATGTCCATGCTCCTCTTCTGCATGCTTTAGTGACTGTCTAGCTGAGGAGCTCAGAGGGCTTTAAGCATACTTGTTTTCTCAGCCTTATTAGGCAACAAATAACCCTCCTGATGGCCGTCTCACTCACCTCACTGAGTCACCGAGGAGTGAATGGTCTGTGCCAGATGGGGGAACGGTGGGCTGGGCGGGAAGGAGGCCTGTCTCCTGCTCTGGTGCGTGCAGCTGGAGAGGTCACAACCCAGGAGGAGTCATGAACAGTCATCGGCCACTTTTCTTTCTGAATAAATAGGAGGGAAGTCCTGAAATGGCTTGTTTTCATGTTGCAACATGGGGTCACGGGGCAGAAGGGGCTAAGAGTCGCCGGATTAGAGTCTGCTGGAGAAATTAAAGTCTGGTACAGCTGATGGTGGCGTGGCACTCTGAGGCCATGGCAGTGGCACCAGCAGAAAGCATGCATAAGGCTGCCTTCACTCCTCTACTTCATCCCCCTTGTCCTAGTCTTTGACCTATTTTCTCTCATTGTTATCTAGTAATCTATTTTTTAAAGGCTCAGCCCAGTCTTTCCTGCTGGTTGCAGCTGATCCATCTCACTGCTAGCCTGTGAAACCATCACCTCCTAAAGAAACGTCCCTCTGCCAATTACTCCAGAGGCATGGAGTCAGCTCAGCGTGAGAGCTCGATTGAAGCCAGTCGGCTGTGCCAACAGGACAGGGATGGCTTGAGAGAGACTTTGTACAAAGCGTAGAAACTCTAAACAAATTTCTTCAGTCTTTTCTCCATCCATGCTCAACCAGAGCTAGCAAAGGCAGAAAAATGCCAATGTTTTACTGAAGGGAGGACTTACCCCGTTGCTCTGCCCTCCTCTGGAAAGCCCACAGAAGGGAAGGAGAAAGTTGCATAGAAAACTCCAGGAGGCAAACACAGACTTTTGCTTTGAGCATGCCTCTCTTGAGAAGAAGGGTTCGAGGTTTCTCAGAAAACACGAGCAGCAAATCCTTTTAAGCCCTGTGATTTCTCAGGCACGTGCCCTCGCCAGCGGCACCTCACAGCTACGTGTCCCCAGAGTACCTTGCAGAGAGAGGTGTTCGCCCCGGGTGAGCTGTGATTCCCGCTGGATTCCTGCCAGCCGAAGGGGGGGGACGGAGGGAGCGCGCATGCTGGATCGCCACATGAAATGTCTGCTCTGCTCGTGTGCAGTCTCTTTGGCCGGCAGCCTTTTGGCTAGCCCCACCTGCTTTTTTTCCCCCTTTTTTTTTTTTTTTTTTTTTCTCTCCCCCCAGCTGAACTGACGGCGAGGAGGCTGCGGTTCCTTTCTGTCCCTGCAGCCTTCCTGTCTGGCTGACTCTCTGCCCTGGACACAGATGTATGCTTAAATATGAATTCTGCAAGGCACACGTTATGCTGGCGGAGGGAGCGTGGAGCAGGAAGATGCTGTGTTCCGTAGGTGGGCTGCTGCGGTTGGGCTGCAAATATCTACTATCCTGTGCAAGAATGAAATAACAGTAACAGTATAAAGCGTTCAGCCCCGGTGGTTTAGAAAGAAGATTTCGGTACATTTCAACAATTAATTCTGCGTCCAGGCAGCTACTGAGTTTTAAAGCATCCCATCCACCTACCTCACCCATCGTGAGCTAATTTATGCTTGAGTTATGTCACCTCACACTAACCTGGTGGCTGTCGATTGAGTCCTCTGCCAGTTTTGCAGAGGTTTGCCCTACTCCCTGCCGGCAGCTTACCTCCCTCCTCCAAATTGCCACTCGGTTCCAGAGAGGGTTCAGAATGTCTGAGTGAATGCTACCCTCGGCAAAATGGTTGGATTTCTAAGAATAATAGCTAAGGCGGGACAGACAACACCCCGCAAAATCCCATCCCCGCACCAGTCAAATAAGGTGAAGCAGGAGTGCACCTGCAGCATAGAGGAGGCATGTTACAGCTTTAACATGTGTTTATTGGTCAAGGTGAACCCTGGACCGAGCCCATAAACATTTAAGTCCCAGAACAAATGTTTGGGGTTGTACAAACATGTGAACTACCTCCAGTTAATTGACAAGCAATTACCTTGAAGTGAAAATAGCTTTCCCATAGCTGAGCAGTCACGCAGTGCTTGTCCCTCCATGAACGCTTACAGATCACTAAAATTTTCGGCTGAGGAGCCTTGCCCTATTTGCCTTCTGGATCCTGGCAGGTTTGTGATCAAAAGTGTTTTGTCCCCAGCAGCAATTGCTGTTTGTTAGTGGTATAGACTTAGCAAATAAGGCTTTGCGCCAGAGCTAATTTTCATGCTGCCCCTTTAAAAATTTCTGCCGTTCATAATGCAATGAAAAAATAAGATAATATGGACCAGCAAAAGCATGCAGTTCAGCAAGGGAATATACCTAGTGCGTGCACTGTAGTGGAACTATCGGTGAAAGCTAGGTAAGTATTTTTAACCTAAAGACAGGTTGGCAGGTTAGAACGTGTTTCCTACTGACCTATTGAATTTTGAATCTTTCTGATTCTTTGCATGACAAAGATACGCAGCTGGACTGGATTCCAGTAGATGCATATGCAGTTGAGAACCAAGAAGCAAAGTCCTGCCTGCATCCAACACAGCACTTGGGACTAGCAAGTGAGAGACCTGTGGCCAGCTGTTTCACCTGTTGCCTCTCTGCTGCCAGGAAAAGCTGTAGAAGTCGGTAGCATCTTTTCCTGAGGTCTCCGGTCCGTGCAAACCCATCAGCTTCTCTTAGAACTTGGATAAAGTCCTTGCTTGATCCTGCGCAACATTTTGGCAAAAAAAATGCCCAGATCTTCTTGGTCTGTTACTAAACCACAGCTGGGTTTCTTTCTTGGGAGAGATTGTCACAGCATTGCTGGGAAGGCAGAGCTGGGCACACGCAAATGAGTGGAGTCTGTCATTGAGCTCCTGTGACTCTGGGGCTCGCGGTGGCCCAGGTGATCTGACATGTGGTTCAGAGCAGCACAACAGGGTTGTGTGGCAGCGGGCAAGGTGCTGTGTGCTCTGTCCCTGTCTTCACCTGCTCCTGGTCATCCCTCTTCCCAGGAAGTATAGTGTTGTGCCGAGAAGGAGGGAAGCAGGTGGCAGTAGGAGCCTCAAGAAAGGCAAGCCCACTGAACTGGGATGTCTGGCACCCGCGTGGATTTGTGTGGCGTTCCTCTGGACGCCGCAGTGCGGTGGAGGGTCAGTCCGCAAAAATCTTTCCAAGGCAGTCGGCAGTCTCAGCCTTGCGTCCTGGAGGAGCGAGGGAGTGGCAGATGGAAAACAAAGCTAGCAAAGTGCATTGCACAATCCTGGCAGCAGTACTCAGCAAACACAAGAACCACAACGATGGTCTCAGATTGCTCTCCCTTTGCAGCTTGGCTTTAGAAACTTTGGCGTTGTGGTGAGCCTTGCCAAAAAGGGCTCCTGGCCCCAAAGCTGGCTCCTGTGGCCGTGGGGCCTTGCATTTGGTATCTTCAGGTGCTTCATGCAAGAGAAGCTGTAATGGGTGCAGATACCAGAGCTTTCCAGGAAACATTCAGATACAAGTGCAGCTCTGTTCGCTGTAGCTCCTTTGAATTAACTTTCTGTGCCTGTCGTGGCAGACAAATTTGCTGGCAAACATTTTGAAAAAAAAAAAAAAAAAAAAAAAAGGCATTGATCCAGAAAGCGCTGTGCACAAACTAAGCTTAGTATAAATGAGTACACCTGTGCTTAATGCTGGGCACGTGATGAATGCTCTGCTACATCCTAGCCAAAATAAATTTAAAATAAATATCAGAGCATACTTGTGGAAAATGAATGCTGGTCTTGTAAGCAGAAACGCATGCAGCAGAAATAGGAATCTACGGCTCCGTGTGTCTGCTGGGGATATCCAGCAGGGAGGGTCACATGCGCTCCTTTTGAGCTCACCAGCGGAGCTGGTGAAAACAGGTTTTGATTTGAATGAGTTATGACCCATTGAAAATGGCATCATGCGTAACCACAGTAAATTGTCATAATGAGATCACGAGGCTCAAAAAGTGGGCAGCAAGGAAAAAGGCCTCATTCCACCAGCGCACACGGCTGACTGAGCCCTGGCTGCAAAACGCAATGGAGGGGCATGGTCTTATTCCCTGAACGTTTTGTCGGTTTAGCGACAGGACCAGAGGTTGCACAGTCTGACAAAAACTCATTAGAAGTTTTGAGTTAAAGAGAAGAAAACAAGCCAGAATTCTTACGGCTTTGCATTTAGTCATATCCAGGGTAACAGAGGGGACTGGGCTAACACAAATAGTGGGAAAACATGAATACTTTAAGTGCTTGGATGCTTACCGAGGGTTAGGTTGGTTGTTTCTAAACCACGTTGTTGTAGGAGGGGAGGGTTTGGTGATCAGGGCAGAGCACTACATAGCTGAAAGCAACTCTCTCTGGGAGCACAATGAAGCTGTATTCACTTGGCGCATCCCTGGGCTCACAGCTCTATCATCAGGCCAGCCCACGTGGAGCCTGCTCATGTACAGCTGCCCTGGGCTGCCCAGCTGTAAATACTGCAGAATCATCGCTAGCTTTTCTATTTTCATGGTGAGGAAAAGTCTGAGACTACAGTAAGTTCAATGCAGTTAAAATTTTACCAAATACCAAGCCCAGACAACATAAGTAGCACAGCTGTTGCCTGCCAGGATTCTTCTGGAAAAAAACCTCCTTTTCTTTCTTCCTTTTCTTTCCAGTATAGCGCTATTTCTGTGGTGCCATTCACAGGGCAGGAGACTGGAAGAAACACACTTCAACTCGTTCTGTTTCTCTTCTAAACTTATCGAGCGCACGTGTCCGTAGAGGCCCGTTGCAAAACACCATGCATATGATCTAACCACATCCTCCCCAAGGTGGAGGGCAGAGGTGCGTTAATGTAATGCATCGCCAGCTACAGGACCTGTTTCCTTTGTCTCGTGCCTTAAGGCAAACCGGGTTGCTTGCCACATGGTTGCCACTCCTCCTAGGCTTGCACCCTTCAGTCTCCTCCGTCTGTTACGCTTTGCACACAAATATCCGTGCCCCCGAGCCATGGAGACAGTTCAGGCTCATGCTGATATGCAGCACCTTCCTGACTCATATCATCTATTTACAGTATGTTTGTTATGGTTAAATTCGTAGCCTGAGTCCATGAATAGAGAAGCAGCCAATTCAGTGCTATTCTATGTAGTGCTTGGTCCTCGGCAGGTTAGCCCTCGGCCATGGGTTGTGCTTGCGTTTACCTAAGGTATACAATCTGAATAGCATGGTGAAACCTAAGCCATTCCCGGGACCCCGAATCTTCTGTTCTGGGCAGCAGCATCTAAGGTCCCTCTGCTCTTGCAGTAGGCACGCTCCAGGCCAGTCCGGAGAGGACTCTGGCTTGTCTTGTTTTCCTGACGTTGGCTCGCTGACATTGCTGCAAGGACAGCCGAAATAGATGGAGGCCAGCCAAGCTGAAGAGACAGTGGGGAAATGTGTCCCTGCATACACTTAAGAGCAAAGCACGGGGAGCACACGGACTTTCCTGTGCTAGTGTACCAGAGAAGTCTCCCCAGAGCTCGACAGCGGGTGTTTCTGCATGCCAGAGCCGTGGGTGAATGTGCCAGCACTGCCCACGCTGCAATACAGGTGCAGCTGGGGGAAACTAAGATTTTCCAGTTGAAGCCTCCCTTGTAGATAAGGAGAACTAAGAATAAAAATGCTTCTGTAAAATACTTTCTGAATTTACTAGTTCATAGGCTCGCTTGCTGTGTGTCTTCCACTGAGTAAAAGTCCTTCTGAGTTGTCATTCTTCAGTCTCAGCTTAGTAGCACTGCATAAACCCCTTCTAACATTACTAATTTTTTTAATACCCATGTAGGAGAAGAATTTGGATTGGTTCCCTCGGATGAGAGCCATGTCCCTGGTTAGCAATGAAGGTGACAGTGAGCAAAACGAAATCAGGAACCTGCAAGAGAGGCTGGAGTCAACCATGAGCCTGGTAAAACAGCTTTCCAGTCAGCTTGCTGAGCTCAAGGAACAGGTAAGTGCCCTGCAGTGGGTAGCAACGTGAGCACGTGTGGGTGAACGCGCTAGCTTTCATCGGGTCACAGTCAGGACAGCGTTACAAAAGCGACTTTTGTCTTAGAAAGGTTTTCTCTTTCCCTCCAGTAAGCTTTCTGAGTAGATACGCTGATACGGGTTTGGAATGAAATTGAACTCTATTAGAAACAGCAGAGAACAGGTAAGGAGAAAAGCCGAGGTGGAATTAGTTATGAAATCCTCCTAGTGAGTGTGTGAGGACAGAGGGAAAACTGCAGAAGCAACGATGGGCTTTGCATACGCGGGTACTGCATAACCTGGCAATGAAAAAGGCATAGCGTCAGAAATAGCTGTGTACTGATGGGAATCAGTAGAAAAGCTTTCTGAATCTGACACTTGGCTTTTTTACCCCACTAAGAATATCAGCAGTGCTGTTGCGAAAACATTTTGCCGAGCCTGTTGCTTTGTTTGTGCCACCCTTGCCTTTGTTCTCCTCCCGCGGCTCCCCCTTCTCTCCTGTGCAGAGCACAAGCTGCTGGCCTCTCTTAAAGCTCTGCTCCTGTCGAGTCCACCTTACGTGTTTTCTCTCACTTCGGGATCAAAAGGCCATCTCCTTTTTTACTAAAGATGCTGGTCGCCTCTGGTTTGCTCATTACAGTTTCAGAGAAGCGTCTTTGCGTTTTCTTTATGGGAAGCATTTCAGTGGCATCAACAGGGTTATCTAATTATCCCCCTTCAAAACCCACCTTAAAACTCTCTTTCCCTGTGAAAAACTCAAAAAGTTTTAGGCTGGATGTGCTGAGGCTGTTGCTTATTGTGCTTACCTATACCGACCTGGTGGGATTATTTCATCCCTGTCTGACTGAATCTGTTCTCTCCTGGCTTAAATTTAAACTCTCTGGGTAGGGGGCCATCTTTTAATTCTGTGATTGTACGGCACCAAGTGCAAATGCTGATCCTCTGCAGGGCTACACAAGACGATAGCAGTGCAAATAATACACTGTAAGACCTGCCGCTGGATAAGAATAATGTACAAATGAGAATAAAACGTCCATACTTTGCAGGAAACAGATCTCCCACTTCAAAGACATCTCTTACTTGTAATTTTCAATGCTGAAGAAAAGAATTCCACTCCCTGTTGTTTTGCTTATATGTATCTTGCTCTGTGACTGCCAAATTATAGTAAAAAGAAAGAAAAAAAAAAAAAGAAAGGAAAAAAATTCTCAACTTGTCTCTCTCTGCCTTTCCACCTTAGATGACAGAACAAAGGAAGAATAAGCAGAGGCTGGGCTTTCTTGGATCAAACACACCCCATGTGAATCATCACATGCCACCACCCTGATACCACGGGGAGAAGCCGTGACTAGCCTTTCATCAGTATTCCTGCTTTATTATAGAATAAAAAGCTGAGATTGAGAGGAGTGAACAGTGCCTATTGTTGCAAAGTTAAAAACAACCAAGTGCCAAGATGTTAAGTGGTTTAGCTCTGGGAACAATTTGTAGCTGTTTTTCATGGTTGAAAAGGACCACAACCTAGAATGCGAGAGATACAAGGGAGCTCGTTTGTATTCGTTCACGGGGACCCGACTCAGCTGTGTTTGCGCTCTGCAACTCAGTGGCTTTGGTGGTAGCTGCCACGTGCAACAGAGGTTGGGGGCAGCATTTGGCCGCGTCCTTAGAGCTGCCTCGAGACTTCTTCCTGAAGCGCTGGGATAACCAAGATGAGCAGAAGAAGGAGAAATGTTTATTAACGCAAATACGACAGCCTGGTTCGCAATGAATAGAAGTCGTTTCTGGCATATTTGCCAAATAGCGACATTAGTCCTATTTGCTTGGCATTTACTATTTTTTAATTACCGTAAATATGTCAGTTGGGTAAGCAGTAATGTTGCTTCAAGAAACTTCTACTAGGAGGGAAAGGGGAGAAACCTCAAAAGACTAGGGGGGAAAAAACCGAACAAAGTAGAAAAAGAGTTGCAAAGAGAAACATTAACGCTTTTGAATTTTAGCTGTCACCATGCAATTTCTTATTTATAACATGGAGCACAATGGATCTACAGCTGTGAGAACGTTATGCACATAACACTGACAACATAACTGGAAGTGATTTCTTTCTCCTGGCTTCAGATGTTCTCGATTAATGTGGCCGTGAGATTTCACATATTGAGGAGTTAAACTGTGTTTTAAATTCAAGTTCCAATGGAGGATTCAGGGGGAAAAAAAAATTATACCTGTAGTTTGAAGCGTGTATGGGATTTTACTTTTTTAAAAAAGCTTAGAAATTTCTTTCTCTGTGGAGCTGTAATGGTGTCATTACCTTCCGTAAACTCATCTTCAGCGAGAGTTGCCTTGAGTAAATATAGATAAGCACCGTATTTTGCCAGTTTTCTTCTGAGCTAAAGCTCATGGGCTTAGCCTGCCTTTTCCCACCCTTCCTCTTTCAGGCGCTTGCAGGAGCGGCCTCTCCCCACAGGTCTGGCTGATGGGGGACGGGGGCAAAGCCGGAGGAGCTCCTTCCAGCTCTAGGCTCTACGAAGGGCAGCAGCCAAGTCAGCTTTGCGGGTTTCTGCTGTATTCTGTATTTCTTCAAAAGAAAAGTTATGGGGTTTCCACGTAGCCCAAGAGGGTTCTTCTCTCTTTTGCGAGAAGATTTTGGGGGCACGCATGGGAGTTGTGGTCCCAGTTCACTTTCATGTTTGGTGGGGTTTGGGTACTTAATTGTCCTTGGGGCATTTGAAAATGCGTCTCCATTATGTGGAGTCACTTCTTAAACCAAAATATTTTTGCAATGATTTTCGCCCTGTAGCATTTCCATGTTGTTACTAAAACCATTTTGATCAAAGGTGAAAATATTATCGGCTCCGCTATTTCTAGTTTCTCCCTGAAGAAATTATGTTGTTTTATTTAATTCACAATTCAAACCAACAGACCTAGAGTAAAGGGAAGGAAGGGGCATTTCCCTTTCTTCGTCCCAAACTCAAACCTATTCTTGGAAGCCATCTCTTTTTTTTGGTGCCAGTGAGATAAAAATAACGTACCTTAGGGTCTGATTCTTCTACCATTAAAACATTTCCCATTGGCTTCAATTGCATCCTTCAAAAATACTGCGTGGAAAGCAGGGATTTGTGTATTTCACTGAAAGAAAATCTCTTTCTGTTGACTGTCCTTTAGTCCTTAGAGCATCCTGGTTGTGAGAGGTGATGGCCATTTCCAGGTTTAGGGTCTATTTTTCCTGCGAGAAATTCTCCCACATCCAGCCGTCGCTGTGCTTCCTAGTGCTAAGGTGAAGAGCGAGTGATGGTTATCAGGAATGGCGCAAGGCCAGTGAAAGCAAGCGGAGGGAGACTAAATCGTCTACGACTCCTCTGCTGGTGTCGGGCTGGCAGCCTTGCTGCAGCCAGACGTCAGCTGCTTCCTAGGCAGAGGGAGCGCATGGAGGCAACGGGAGCTGGGCTGAGCTCATCAGTGCTGTGTGTTTGCTTCCGAGGCTGGAGTAACCTTTCCCACTCCAAAGGCCAGACAACACTCTGGTATTTGGAGAGCAGAGCAGATGTGGCTGTAGCACGGAGAGCTGATGGTAGGAAAGCTGCTAGTCAAAGCAGAATACAGAAAAGCAGTTGTCTTCAATGAACGACTGAGGTATTTTAGGAATAAAGCTTGGAGTGTGCCTTTCCTACAGTCTTACTGTGTACGAGGTCTTGATGCCACTGCTCCAGCATCACTGTGGTGGTGAAAACCCCTTCCTTAAGTGAGGACGGGGCTTCAGGTACCAATTGGCATTCAGCACTGAGAAACTTACCACGAATTGATTCTGGGAGTTTGCATCAGCCACACGCCGTGCAGCCACCAGTGTAACATAAAAGCCAGATTTGCCTTTCTGACTAGGCCTGTTGTGCATCATGAAGCCAAAGGAGTTGCACGCAAATGTAAAGTCAGCGGTAAGTTGGTAGAGAATCACATCCTGCAGCTGTATTAATTCAAATTAGTTTATGCAGTTCATCATCTAGTCACAGCTTCTGTTTCAACAGCAATTTCCTCTTCCTCACGCATATGCTTATTAGAGGCATAAAGCACGGTTTAATGGAACAAAGATAAATTAAACGATCGCTATTTATTGGAGGGTGGGTGGTTGGCTAACACTGGAGGTGGTTGACATTTTTCTTGTTTACACTCGGAAAAAGCACATGGACCACTGCACATCAAGGGAGGTTTCTGCCATCGGAGCTGGAAAAACAGACTCGATGCGTTTGTGCCCTGTGCTCAGGCCTGCAGTTGCATGCTGCTGTTGCTCTCTCTGTCTCGCACCCCAAATGATGGATGTCCCCAGGGCTCAAGAGCCCAAATACTGCTCTTCGGAAGGGAGAGCTACAACTGTCAAAAACTAAGAGGTAACAGATGCCGATTAGCTTTTGCCACGGTGCCTTTCTGCTGTTGATAGCTTCCGAGAGGGACCTCCGTAATCAATAACAGTAGTTGATGCTACTTGCACAGATTGTAAATATATTTCACTGAGTGTTTTGACATTTTTGCTGATTCTGCCAAAGCTTAGGCCCTGCCCTGCCGCTCTCCTCTGTGTGAGCAATCTGTACACTCACACACGATAACTTAAACAGGAGACTTCTTACGTGAATAATAGCTGCAGGGTCAGAGCCCAAGCCTTAAAGATTGTGAAATATCCCCATCAATGAGTTTATTATAACAAAAAATCCCATTGTTTTATACATATATGTATATCTTTGTTTAATGCAGCTGGGGTATCCTCTTCTTAGGCAAGCATCATTTACCTTACCTATTTATATGAAATGATTGCAAAGAAGTTAAAACATCTAAGGGCTGTTAATGCCTTAGAGGGATTTATAATTATAAGCGCCTTGACAGTTAAAATCTACTTAGGTAAATATGTCCATTGCTGCTGAATGTAACTTTTAATAAAGTGTGTCATTTTATATATGTCTGTCTCACTTATTCTTGGTGTTAGGGGTGCGGGGGAATGTGTCCGGCTGAACTGAAGACTGCTGGGAAACCCAGGCTGGTTGTCTCGCATGGGAGACCAGGCTGTGGGTATGCATCCGTTTCCTTCTAAGCGACAAAGCCGATGGCATCAGTACAGTCCTGAACGGACGGAGGCTGAATCCAGCAATGAAAGCGAGGATTTATTTTATTTCAGGCACAAATTGTTCCGTTCAGGAGAGTGGGTCGGCTTGCCACCTTTCCTGAAGGTTGGGTGGCAGTTAGGTGTATAATTTACTCAAGCGCTTTTTGTTTAGTCCGTAACTGGCAGGCCAGGGGCAGCCCTTGCTGAAGGTGGGTAGATGCAGGGATGGTGATGGATGTGAGCGTCACCGATAGGGAGGACCAAGCTGAAGCCGAACAGCCTCGGGGTTTTCTGCTGATGCCTGAGGCACATTAGCTCGGCGCCGGGGGAGTCTCTCGCTTGGAGGGAAGCTGCCGGCATCAGGAAGCTCCTCCTGACGTGAGGAGTCGACGAGTCGCTGCGAGGCTTTGAGCATCCTGAGCATGGCGAATTGCAGTCAGCAGGAGCGAGGTGACATCTCCTCGTGTGCCTCAGGGAAGCAGCAGGGCAGGCCCCCCAGGGCTGTCAGCCATGCTTGGGAGCGTGTGGTAGGCACACTGGTGTGCGTGCCCATGCAGGGGATCTGTGTCTCCACCAGGCAATGGCCTTTCAAGACGGAACTGGTGGTGGTGGTTAGGAACCTCTCACTGCCCATCATGCATTCCTGGTGCCAGCCCAAGACTTTAATTTTGGAAATACAGCCCTCAAATGATACAAATGCAGAGGTTAAAGGCTTGAAGGCTTGTTGTGGCTTCTCTTATTAGGGCAGGGGCTTTTGTGTGTGTGAGGTTTTGGGTGCTTTTTTTTTTTTTGCCTTTTTTTTGTTTCTTGTAGGTCCTTCAAGTAGCATGTTGAAAGAGAGATGGGGGGAGTTTCTCCTCTCTTCCAGGTGAAGGGATTGAGGAAGACAAACAGCCGACAACCACTGTCTCTCTCAACTGAGGCAACTCGGGCTGAGGAAATCCGTGGTCTTGTGAAAAAAGGAAGTGCCCTATAAACCTATGGCAGGAGAACTGTGACATACAAGTGCTTTTTTTTTTTTTTTCTTCCAGCTGTGTTTATTACAGAAAGTCAATATTTATGAGGAAAAGAATGAGGCCTCATCTTAGTGAGAAAAAGCCTGCTAATTAATTAATAAGAAAAATCCCGTTAAATAGAGCATGCTGTTGTTTCTGTGCACTTGTTATACCAACCTGCTGACTTTCTGAGTAGTCAACTTTGTTTTATATTCTGTGGTATGAGTTTAAAGTTAAATAGAAAGGGGCTTGTTTGCTACTAGGTTTCTTAGATTGTTCTGCAAAAAGCGTGTCCTAAGAGAAAAGGGATTTTCATACAGTAAACGTTCAACCTAAGATTACAGTCGTATTTTTTTTAAAAAGCCCCCAAACCAGAACTAAGCTCCTAAGCCCAAATGGGAGCAGTTTCACATGCAGAACTGAGAACCTAATGTTGAGGCTTCTCTTTTTTAAAATGTCGTCCCCAAAGGTACATTTTAATTCAAAAGGCGTTTCAGGGAGCAAACGTCTCCCTCGGCATCAGCTGCGCGGATGTCAGTGGGCTCGCGCCAGCGTGGCTGATGAGCAAATTCGGCCCCTCTGGTTCCACCATCGCTGCTACTGTGACAAAAGCATCTGCAGGCGAGGATGTTTTCTTTGGGAAGAATGTGCTTGTTTTCTGGGGAGGGCCGCCAAGTTTATTTTTAAGTGAAGAAAACTGAGATTTAAAGCTGCTAACCTCTCTGATGTCCCGGGATGCCCGCAGGAGCGATCAGCAGTGTGACTCCTGTTTGCAGGCGCCTGCAACTGAATGTCCCTTATTTGCACAAAATCATCCCAAATGACCCAAAAGAAACTTGAGCTCTAGGGATTTTAAATGTGGAGTAGTGTCTTGCTATCATAGCTTCACACTTGCCCGCTCTATTTATATGCTGTACTTTTTTAGTCCGAAGCAGGAAGCTGCAAGGCACAAGAAAAATAGCCTTTATAATGTTGCTATTTCAATGTGTTTCTCTTGCTGCAAACAGCCAACAGTTACCTTTTTCTTTTCTTTTTCGTACAGTAGGTTTTTTACTCTGTGCCCATCACATCTCACCGTGTCTCTGCCTTCATTCACTGTTGCTCAGGTAAGGCAAGACCTGGGAATGTCCAGAACCACCAGCCATTACCTGAGAAGCCAAACCAATAAGCTAAATCTGTAGGACCGCGGTCACACTGGCAGTGTCTTGTCCTTATGACTTTAACAATTCTGTTTAAATGTCATAGATCACGCTGTCAACTAACAGATTCAGTAGCTGACTTGCTACAAGCAGGAGGTTTTTTTAAAAGCCCTTCTTGTGGTAAATTATTGCACAATCTTCAACCCCTTGGCTGGAGTTTGAAGCCATCTATAGCCTGCTAAACAAACTGCGGAGATGGCAAAGTTGATATGAGGAGATGAACGTCTTCTGTTCCAAATTTTAACCTAATCCACTGAAAGAAAACCGTGCCCCAGTGGTGGGAGCCAACTGAGATCCACTGCCTGAGCCAGGCTGAGCCCTGGCCCCAGCCCTGCAGTGGCTTGCGGCGGCGGAGGGCAGCGTCGCAGCCGTGCCATTACCTTGGGAAGCGGGGAGGAAGGCTGCTGCTGCAGCCGGTGGCGGGGAGCGGCCGCGGGGCCTTTGCCGAGGCAACACTCACACCCATGTGCAAGGCTGTGGGGTCAGTCAAGGCCTTGTTTTACGTGGGCCCTGTCGTCCCCGCCATTCACAACCCTGCCATTTCGTCCAGATGGCAACAGCGGTGTGGGGATCCAGTTACAGCCCAAAGGTTCCAAATCCTTTTGTTGCCCCAAAGCAGGGTTGTTTAGCCGGTGTGCAGGCACCAAGATACACACGGAGTAGATGTATTATCTATTTATTTCGTTTCTGCAGAGATGGGTGCTAGGTGGTAATCCACAAAGCTAGCACACCGGCCTAAAAACTCTGAGGAACATTTGTACCGTTCAAAACACAGAAATACACACGCTTTTATTATAATTATTGGTTAGTACCTTATCTTAACAATTTCTATTGGTTAGTACAGTCTCTCGCTTTCATTTAAAGTTACAAGGTCCTTTAATTGATGTGCACATGCTCCAGCACCATGGCGGGGCGGGGGGGAGGTGGTCCAATTCAGTCTCCAATTGAGTTGGTGGTCACGATCTGTCACTGCCACCTTTACCTTTCCCCCAGTTACTGCAAATTTTTGTTAACTTTATGCCTTATCCAACAGCTGTCTGGTTTTCAGCCGGTTTCGGCGCCTCCTGTGGTGGGACTGTTCCTTATTATCAGCCTTCTGTTCTTCAAGGGTATATTCATTAGTTAGGCATTTATTGTTTATACTAAGTGTTTTGTTTCACAGGGCCTTGTGACCTTTTTTACAGCTCTTTCTTTATTCTTACTTAATGAGAGATTCTACCTTCTAAAATATATTTTACCTTTTTAAAAGTACATTCTACCTTCTCAAAGTACATCACTTTTATAAAGTATTCCCTTCTGGCCCCCAAAGTCTGCACCATGCTCTACAGGCCTTGTTCCCAACAGCACCGAGTTGCCACGTAAATCGTGGACTCTGGCTCATCATCATCATTTTGTCAACTGTGATATGTCAACCTGAATTTCACAATCCTCTCTGAGGAGCATTTGCTCTCTTAACAAAGATATAAGGGTATATTCACTTGCTCTTTCTTCCCCATCCCACCAGCATTATGGCATAAAACACCCGGGAACTGTGTCAACTCTGGCACTGTTGCAGAGACCCACAGTTGTGTTCAGCAGAGCACAGGGCAACTTTGAAACAGGGTTCAAAAAAGCCCATTTTCAGTCTCGAGTTGGTGTTGAATGATAGGAGGTGGCTCAGAGTTTGTTTGGGTTTTTTTTCAAGTCAACTTTTGCTGGCTTTGAGGTTGGTTCAGGGCCACTTGGAGCTCACCAGGGAGCTGTAACAGTGGCTTTATCTGGTGTGAAAGTTTTCACCCTAATTTGATAAAGACAGCAGAATTCTTGGTGCCTCCAAAAAACCCTCCCAACCCTTCATCTTTCAGTTTTAAGAGTTGAGGGTGTATGTGTTATGTATGAGCGTGTGTGGTTTGCGCACACGCAATTTGATCTGAGGGTATTTGGGAACACTGGCATGCAGAAAGAAGGATGGGTTGGCTGTAGACCTAAACAAGCAGAACAGCTGGTGTTGTGAGTGCTGCCATCCCATGGGAAATGCAGATTTTTCTGCCTGTGGCAGGACTTTGCTGCTGAAGGGGAAGAGGAGTCAAGAGAGGAGAGTTTGGTCCCCGGAGCTGTTGTGCGCTTCCCATGCGAGTGTAAACATCTGACCAGGTCCCTGGCTGCTCAGCTGGGACGTGGGAAGATGCTGGCGGGGGTATCGTGCACCTAGCCAAAGACTGTGAGAGTTGTAAATGCGATGTGTTACAGATACATACAGATACAGATACAGATATCATGCAGAAAAAGAAAGGAAGGAAGGAAAGTTCAAGGGAAGGAAGGTCTCAAGGGTACAGGAAAATGTTGCCAGAAATGGTGATTTTACTGGTGGGACTTACTAAAAGTTTACTTTTGAGTAAAGAGTTAATGTTATCAGAAGTTGACTGTCCATGTCTTTGTCAATCTTGGGTGTCTTTTCAGATGAGAGAACTTAGCCAGAAGCTACCAGTCCAGTGAAAAGCCTGTTGCTCAGGGTCCTTGGTCTATGAAATCTGTTTTTTTGAAAGTCTGTCCGCAGCACCTCACTTGGGATGAGTGCTCTTTTACATGGTTAGCACAAATCTAAATAAATACAGAAATATAAACTGAGCTGGAAATTTACTGAGTACAGGCTGTCTTGCAAAATTGCCCGTGTTTCCTGGCTCTAGATGGGATGGAAATACCACAAAACTAGCTTCTCTCATAGTAATGTGATACTTCTGCTTCCGGGCTCAGCTGAAAGTGGGAGGTGGAAGCGTGTACAAGAGAGGAAAAAGAAAAGCAAAAGCAAATTATAATCAAGCTTATTTTTAACAGGGCAAAATGGAACTATTAATTAGAAAGATCGAAGTGGCCATTGTGATCATCTTGTATAGTGCAGGCCATAGAGTTTTATCCATCTGCTTCTCTGTAAGCTGTGGTACATAGCTGGTAATGGTAGCTAACCTAGCTTGCAAGTCTTCATGTGAGTAAGACATGGGGTGTACCAGCTAGCCAGTTCTCATTTAGCTCAAACTTCAGCCCAAGCGCTACATCCGGGTCAAACGAACACGGTTCCCCATGGGCTATGCTGGTTCCCATCTCTCCAGGAGAGGGGAATCCAGTCTAATGCAATCTCTGGATGGGAAACTTATTCTGCAGCAGGGACAGAGTAATGGCAGGACGCATCTCTAAGCACCTGGCCTTGCAAGGTGGCTGGGTTGTTTGGCCACCGAATCTGTGGAGGCAGACCCATGCCCACGTCTCCACCAGGCCTATCACCTCCAAGGCAAGGAGGACAGGCACAAAGTTTTCTCCTGGGCTGAATGCGGCCCAGCTGCACTGACACTGAATCTAGGCAGGTATTGCGGTGCCGTATCACCTCTCCTTTTCTGGAAATGCCTTTCATTTTGCCTAATTTTATTGGTGAGAGCTCCCTTTCTAATGATCTTCCCTCAGCCAGAGGGTCACAGCCGCAGTTGCCCCAGTCAAGCTACAAATTGTCTTATGGGGTACCTGTAATTTTTCCCATCTGGCCAAATTTTGGGAGAGAGAAGTTATGTCAGCTAAGGTGGCAGGGAAGGGAACCAGGCGCTGTCACTGCTGGTGGTAGGTATCCACAGCAATAATACCCATGGTGTGAGCAGCCACATTGTTGGGAGGAGATGCACAGCTCCTCTCCCCTGGTCCGACCTCCAGCACAGCATTTCATCTTCTTTGGGGTGAAACAGGGACATCGATCCAACATGCCTTTGTCACTGCTCACCCAACAGCCTTCAGCTACCCCCGTAAAAGAGAGGACCAAAGGTCTGTGTCCTCAGGACTGCCCAAGTCCTGCACCTCCCTCCTGCCTTTGACAGAAAATATCATTTTAACAGCATCTTCTGAGAACTGATTGAGACCACACCATGTCCTTTCAGCCAGGCCAGCAAATAACCTTCAGCTAAGTCTGCCCAGGGCTGTTTTGGATCTGGTGATCTGCATTTAGAAATAGTCTTGGTATTTTTAAATGTTGCCTGGAGCCATCTGGTCCCCTCTTCATTTTATTTTTTAATTGTCATTTATAACTTATTATACAAGCTATTCAAAAGCCAGACAGACGCTGGAGGGCAGTGAGCAAGTCCTGATCTGAAGCGCACTGAAATCTCTGAAAGTCTTTCCCTGGCTTTCAAAGGGCTTGAGGCTGACAACCCCACCAAGGGAGCCTGAACGGTTGCAGCTCTGTGGGGTCCTGGCTCTGGGACACCCAGGCTGTGCATTGCACATTGCCACCGGGGCCAGGGCCTTGCTTTTGGCCCGAGCCAGGCGAGTCCCTGACTTCTGCTGGGGAGCCGGCTCCTCATGGCCGCTCTCACAGCCCAAGGCACGAGGAGGTCAACTGATTTGCTCAGGTCACCAGTGCGTGAGCGAATGACTCATCCCAGATTTTCCTGGCTCCTAAACCTTTGCTCAAACCACAAGGCTGCTTAATGACTTAGCAGGGCTCTAAGGAAGTAGGCTATAAATTGCAAATACGCTATGGCTAAATGACGGGCTAAGGTGTTTTCCACGTGCCATTTGTGAATGTAGAAGAGCTAACTGGCACCTGGGAATTACTGACAAGTTGGGGGTAGTAATTTGTTTGATGAAGCAATGTCTTCAGAAAAAACAAACAAACAAACCAAGCAACGTTTGCTTTGCCCCCCACTCCATAGCAATTTTTCGAGCTCCAGCTTTTCTGCCCGACTCCATGCAGGGCCCTGCGCTGTGACCCTGAAGGTAAGTCACCTCTTGTTAGAAATAGGACGAGTTTGTACTGCCTCAGCTCAAACCATCCCAGGTCCTAAAGGCATCACCTGAGTCCTGCACATCTGCCGTCGGTCCAGCAGGGCAGGATGGCCCGAGGGGGATATGGTGCCCTGATGCCAAAGTACATGCCAATGCACCTCAAGGCTGAGACTGACATCTCACAGGAAGACAGACGTCCCACATCAGGCTCAAACACACCTGCACACACCTCAGCAGCATGCCATTCGTGAGAGGATGGGCACACATTAACCAGCTCACTCCTGTGGGATGGCTTAAACTCCAGAAATGCTCCCCATCATTCAGGAATCACGGCTAAACAAGCTAATTCGTGCTGAGAAATGTGCCGCTGCTGTTTGGTGATATCTCAGACAGCTTACTCTGGTGGCACCCTGACCCTGGCAAGCATCTGAAACCCAAAAGCGTTCACTTGTAGGAGATGCCTCTTGATTTTCTCCTGCCAGTTGTGCTGGACTCGGAAAGCAGCCATGGGACCCGTAACTGCAGAGGGGCAAGAGGGCTGCAAATCACCCAAGCCATGCTGCTCTGGCTCCTCATCATCCTCATAGCATGGGGAGTTATTACCACATTGCTCTATTTTAATAATAATCTATTATATTTCAAACGTATGAAATAAAACAGGGCACTGAACATCAAGCTGTCTGAATACGGATTTTTTATTTTTTTTTAAAGAAATCCCTGGACATCAATGGGCAGACTCGGGGAGTAAGATGCTGCGCAGAGAAAACAAGAGAGGGAGGCCGGATCCAGGCCCCCTCCCGGCCCTGCAACAAGCAGCCCAGCACAGCTGGCACTAATTGGCACTTTCCTTGGCGGCGGATGAAGTGCGGAGGAGACAATGGGGCCTGGGCTGGTTTCTGGTGCCTGGAGGTGATCCCCAGCGCTGAGACCAAAGCCCATTGAGAGCGCAGTAAGGAGAAGCTGTGTCAGTTGCTGCTGCTGCGCTCAGAGGGGAAAAGACTTTCGGAGCATAAGCCCCCATCCATAGGATGTGCGCCCGGCACCAAGGGGACACCACCGCGTGCCTACCGGTACAAGCGAAGAGAAAGCAGGGCACAGAGCACGCTGTGCCGCTGGCCACCGGTGGTGTGGCGGTGGCGTGGTAAAGCTTGTGGTCACATTGGCTGGTTGTGGGCAGCTGGTCAAAACCATGACTCCCATTGAATCCCTTAGCATCTGGCTTTCCGCAGTGTCCCATGCTGGAAACTCAAAGCAGGAGGGTAAAGGCCTTATGAAAAGCTGTTGCTTTGTGCAATCGTGGCATTGCTTCATGCAGAGCTGGAAAGAAATATAAGCGTGACGCTGTGACACCTGGAACACAAACAGGCAGCTGGAAAGGAAAGACGAGAGCAGAGCAAGAAACTTCTTCATAACTGAACATAACTTGGCAAGGAGAGATAAAGGAAAGATACCTTTCTTTTTTTTAAGAAAGAAAATTATCATGTAATTCCTGAATTGCATTGTATATATTTTTGGTGTGTGGGCAGTAATTCTATCGGTACCAGATTTTTTTGGTGAAAAATACATTAAATATCTTAGCCTTATCTATTGGTAGCTTAGAGGCCCCGTTTTCTTTTGAACTTCATGAACAAATTCAAATGGGGAAAAAAAAATGCATCCCCGCTTTCCGACAGGAAGTGCGCCATGGCCAAAAGCACCCTGAGATCAGTCTGCACTGAGGCTTCACGCCGGTTACGGTCGCTACACCCTGCCAGCAGCATGCCGTCCGAACCCCTGTGTTTAGGATTGCCACCCAGGTTCTCCAACGCTTAAGATATTTTTTAAAATTATTTCATGAAACACAAGCCAAATAAATGTGATGATACTCTTCCTGTTTGTCCCCTGGAGTGGGAACCTACAGTTTAGGCTTTGGTTCCTTTTCTCTTCCTTCAGTACAAACAGGAGAAGCAGCTGAAGGACTTGGAAGCCACAAGGATGAAGTGCAGCTCTCGGGCAGTAACTAGAGATGAGCCGAGGGAAAACAGCTGCAAGACAGACACCAGCAGACGTGTCCGACCCTGTCCTCGGGGAGCGATGGGGAGGGGTGGTCCTTCACCTCGGGAGGCCCTCAGCCCTGCTGGTGATGATGATGGGGATTTGCCTCCCTCCGCCCCTCCAGCACAGCCCGGCATGGCTGTGCGCTTCTGCTGCAGCTGGAGAAACCGTGCTCCCAGAGGGAGAAGAGGTGCTCGGCAACCCGTCAGGCTAATAAGCTAATAGCATGCAAGCGCACGTTCGTGCTGGAGTTTCCACCTGCAGCTACAGCCACCTGGCAGCGCCCAGCCACGCTCCGGCATGGCTAAAGGGTGGCCTGGTGAGGGCACAACCCAGAGATGTAGCGGGGAGCAGTGTCTGCCTCAGCCCCAGAAGCTGATGTCTGCTTTCCATGGATTTTCTCAGGGCTAACGCCCGCTTGCATGCAGCTTTGCACCTCCCTTTGCAGGGAGGAGACGTGGGTTTTTTTGGCAGTTGCCTGACTGATGCTTGATGAGAGCGTCAAGGGGTGCAGCCCAGGATCAGCAGGACCAGCACAGCCTAGCAGCAGGACACAGCCAGGGCTGCATTCAGCTTTATAGCACAGCCATAAAAGCCTGCATTGAGCTCCGCCTTCCACCTCTCTGTACCAGCCTTGACATCCCTGGGGATTTTCCTGTAATAATCCTGTCTATGCCATTGACTTATACAGTAGTAATTGAGCTTTAAATTTAATTACAGTATGGGAACGAGCTGTCACTTGATTGAAGATACTTCCTTGACTATTTATTGAAATAAATAGTCTTACTGACTTTGTAATTTGAAATGAGGGGACTAGATGTTGGGATCTCTTTTATGGCTGTGTTTATATCCTTTCTGTCAGGCGCAGCACTTCAATGAAATACCAAGCCCTGGCTTCCAAAATGCTCCCACAGACTCTTCTCTCTTTAAACCTCCTTTGGTGGTGGCTCACGCAGAGTTTCCCATCCATTGCCTCATACCCACAGCCATGAAAAATAGCAATGCTCAGGACCTATAAAGACTCAAGTGCTTTATGCAGGTTTGTATCATATGGGAATATCAAGACAAGGGACACAGGTTGGAAAAACACCTGTGGCTGTTTTACCCCATGGTTGAATGGAGCCAAGATAGGTGGAAGAGCATGTGCTCTTGGACGTCACCTTTCCCAGGGGCTATCCAGTCGCGCTGGCCACTGTGGGCCCAAGGGGAACTGGGGCATCCCTGGCCCCATGTGTCCCAGAGCTGGGAGTGGGACCTGCGTCCCCACAGGCCCTGAGGATCCTGGCAGGCATCCGTGTCATTGGGAAGAGGTGCCTCCACGTCTCAGATGGACCAATGAGAGCGATGCAGCTGTGATGAAGTGTTTCTGCGATGCATGATTTTTATGTAGGCACTTTCCTTTAGCGATAATAAGGCGCTCAAATTACCCCCGATGTTCGTGATTTGGAAACAACACGGAGGCAATATTTCCAGTTGTGAGAGTGTACAGAAACGTGACCATCGGCAGCAGCTCGCTGCCCCTTGCTGCCTGCCCACAGCTGCGGAAACATCAATGTTCACACTCGCTGGCTAAGGGAGAGAAAACAGAACGCTCAGCACCACTTTGGTCCGAATTCCCTTTTCTCACAACCAGTTTTACATCCAAATGAGAGCAAGCATTCTCCAAATACAGACTAACGGTCATTTTGTACTTTGCAGACTCCCTCTGACCCCTCATTTCAAGTCCTAATTCCTAATTTCCACCCAGCTCAACCCGCTGCCAGGCTGCCCTTCTCCCGCACAGACCAGGGGACACGAGGCACGCTGGCAGGAATGATTTGCTGTTATCTGTAGAGTCATGCTGTCTCTCCCATGCGGGAGACAATTGGAAGAGTAAAAGTGAGAGCAAACTTGTGGGTTGAGATAAAGACAGTTTAATAAGTAAAACAAAAGCTGCACACACAAGCAAAGCAAAACAAGGAATTCATTCACTGCTTCCCATCGTCAGGCAGGTGTTCAGCTGTCTCCAGGAAAGCAGGGCTCCGTCACATGTAACGGCTACTTGGTAAGACAAAACACCATTATTCCGAATGTCTTCCCCTTCCTTCTTCTACCCCCAGCTTTATATACTGGGCATGACATCACATGGTATGGAATATCCCTGTGGTCAGTTGGGGTCAGCTGTCCCAGCCGTGTCCCCTTCCAGCTTCTTGTGCACTCCCAGCCTACTTGCTGGCGGGGTGGTGTGAGGAGCAGAAAAGGCCTTGAGTGCTTAGCAACAACCAAAACCACCAGTGCGCTACCAACACTATTCTCATCCCAAATCCAAATCATACCACTAGACCAGCTGCTAGCAAGAAAGTCAATCCCATTCCAGATGAAACCATGACACATGCCCTCGGCAAGAAAAGTATTGAATTACGAAGGACTGGTAGGGGGTTTAACTGTTGCTTTTACAGGGAAAATTTGGGTTCTCCAAACAGCCGTCGTGTCCACAGGCGCCATGCCGGCAAGCCTGACAGCCTGACACTGAGGCTGATAATTATCTGAGGGTCAGCCCATAGTTAAGGAGACTTGGCTTCTTCTCCGAAAAGTGCTGAGCAGCATCATTTATACCAGAACCACTTGCCTGGAATTTTCCTGTGTGACTATATACCTTCTAATAAGCGATTAATTCCCTCCAGCCTTTACAGTTGCCCTCCAAAATGATCAATGTGTTGGGCATTTAGTTTTAGAATAATAGTTTTTAGACAGTAATTCTCTCCTGCTGTGACTTGTTGTCTACCTCCGTGATTACCATTCTGTGATTCTGTGACTTCATACTCTGAAATTAATCCTTTGCCAGGCTTGCCGCGAACCCAAAAGGTGTGTGAGCCAAAGGCTGATACCCAAACGCACCTGGACACACAGAAAGTTGAGCTCTGGGTTCAAAACACAAAGGTGGTTCTCACGTGCCAGGGGGTTGAGCTACCTGGTCCAGACCACCTCAGACTTTGGAGAAACTTGAACCTCTGGAAAATTCATAACCAAGGCCCATTTTCACTTTGCTCTGGTTGTTTCCAACCAGATATTCTTGGTTTATGAGCAGAGGTTTCAAAGCTAATGCTTATTGGTCAGGCACCAATATAGGTTATGGGTGGCACTGCTGGAAAGCAGCTCTGAAGAAAAGGATCTGGGCATCTTGGTAGACAGTAAATTATCCATGAGCAAGCAATGTGCCCTTGTCGCCACGAAGGGTGCATCAAGAAGAGTGTGGCCAGCAGGTCAAGGGAGGTGATTCTCCCCCTCTCCTCTGCACTGATGAGGCCAGATCTGGAGCACTGTTTCCAGTTCTGAGCTCCCCAGTTCAAGAGAGACAGGGAACTACTGGAGAGAGTCCAGCGTAGGGCAACAAAGATGACTGAGGGACTGGAGCACCTCCCTTATGAGGAAAGGCTGAGAGAGCTGGGACTCTTTAGCCTGGAGAAGAGAAGGTTGAGGGGAGACACAAGTGTCTAAAGGGTGGGTTTAAGGAGGATGGAGCCAGACTCTTTTCAGTGGTTCCCAGTAACAGGACAAGGGGTAACGGGCGCAAGCTGGAACATAGGAAGGTCCGATATCAAATATGAGAAAAAACTTCTTTACGGTGAGGGTGACAGAGCACTGGAACAGGTTGCCCAGGGAGGCTGTGGAGTGCCCTTCTCTGGAGATTTTCAAGACCCGTCTGGATGCAGTCCTGAGGGATGTGCTCTAGGCAATCCTGCTTTAGTAGGGGAGTTGGACTAGATGATCTCTAGAGGTCCCTTCCAACTCTGAAATTCCGTGATTGATTCCGTGATTTTATAGTCCTAGTCTAATCATTTTTCGTACCCACTTCATTGTGGGCAAATCATACACCTTTCCTGACGCCATCTCACATCATCATTCTTATGGGTATATCAGGTGTATGTGTGTCAGGGGGAAAGGTTTTTTTGCTGATACCTGAGCCTAAAGCGCAGTATATTTCAGCTCACTTTCTTCTATTTCAGTGAATTTCATTGTCAAAATGGAAATGTGGGAGTCCTGGTACCCGACTGCCCTGTTATGATGTGCAGAAAATTATGAGTATGTGTGACGTACGGCCTGGAAATGCCGCAATGACCATCAGTCCTCACGCTGCTCCTGTCCACCAAAGCAAAAAAGTGTATAAGCAAAGCCATATCCATCCAGGGATGACAATGTGGGGCAGCCGTCTCCTCTTTCTACAAATTCAAAAATGAACTGTGATGCCAGCTTTTCTCCTGCTGTCCTCTGTTTTATTTTCTTTTTGGGCTGCCTAAGTGTTTGAAGAACATCCCCTCATGTTCTTTCAACGGGTCAAACATTTTTAAGCCTTATGCAGGCGAAACTTTCATGCTGAACAAATAAACCGAGGCAAAGAGACAAACCTCATGAACAAGAGCCAGGACGGTTTCTGTCCATTTAAGGGACTTTATGAGAACTCAATACAGTTTTAGGGGAAAAAAAGTGTTTACTTAGATGATGGACGCCTGTTGAATATTAATCTTTTCTAGGTATATTGCAGGCTTTCTTAAAGAAAGCCTAAATTATTCAGCAGTATTTGCATGCCGAGATACAGCAAATTTACAGGCAATACAAATCCGACTTTTGCATCTTAATATTAAAGGAAACCAAGTGCCAAATCTGGCTTCTTAATACTTTACTGGCTATCATCTGCTAAGTAAAGCAATTAAGCTGCTCGTTAAGATACAACATACCTCATTCCGAAACAACGGCTACCTTAATCCTTATACACATTGTCAGCAAAATAACTGTGAGATGCCACAAATGCATATTTCAGACTGGTTGTTCTTTGTACCCGTTTGCTGTATTACGGGACAGCAGTGACGGGGAGCACCGCTGATGAAGAGCACAGACGTAGCAGACTCTGCCCCGGGGAGACGATGGTCTGTGATGGATGGCCTGACGTGGAGGGGAGGTTGGTAGTGACTGATGCTGCCCCAAAGGTTAGCCCCGGCTTCGTCACCCTCCATCCGGGGCAGGGACGTCGTCCCCCCGGGCTGTGCTGGCCCCACTCCCTGCTGCCATCACAGCGCTTGCAGGGGAAGCGTCGGCCTTATTTATATAACAGCTGCTGTTTTTAGGTGCTGTCACTCAGATGTACGCTAGAAAACACGGTACTTGAAGAGCTGCTACGCTAGTACAGCATATGCCAGAGGCAAAACTATATATATATGTATTAAAAAAAAAAATATATATATATAGATAAATCCTTATAAAAAAGGAATTAGAGCAGGATTATCACAGCATGTCAGCTTTCCGTCCACAGCCCAGCCAGTGCAGCACTTCACTGGGGCCACCTTTTAGAAACGCTTCCTCGGTTAAAAGCCTTTGCTGCTTTTATTAACAGCTACAGGCTGGGCAGGGGACAAAATAGTGTCGGTGACCTGGCACGGAGGAAGGAGCCAGGACTCACCGGTCAGGCAAGAGCAGCCCCTGTCAGTCTGGGGCTGTGGGCATCTCACCTTCCTGGGGGTCACTGGTTTCTCTTCATGACCAGCACAAGGAAAATATAATCTCAGGTGTCCACACACAAGTTTTAAATGCATGCTGGCAGGACTTTGGGTTCTTTGATCATGGCCCGATCTACAAAACACCAGGCCTGCTGGTAACAGGCGGGAATACCTTGACTTCCAGGGGGAAAAGGGTTCTAGGACAAGAGTTACCAGGGCTCATTGATAGGGCTTTAAACTAGATTTGAAGGGGGTGGGGACAGTACTGGGCTTGCTGGGGAGGTGCCGGGGCATAGTTGCTCAGCGCTTGTGGGCCAGTGTGCCAGTATTTCTGAGAGCCAGAAGGCACACCACATCTCAAGGGTCAAAACGACACACGCGACTCCTTCTCTGAAATGCTTATACACCAATGCACGCAGCATGGGGAATAAGCAGGAAGAGCTGGAGATCTGTTTGTGGTCACACGGCCACGATCTCATTGCAGTTACTGAGACGTGGTGGGACAGCTCGCATGACTGGAATGCTGTCATGGATGGCTATGTCCTTTTCCGGAAAGACAGGCCAGCAAGGTGTGGTGGTGGAGTTGCACTCTATGTGAGAGCAACTGGAATGCATCGAGCTCTCACTTGGGGCTGGTGAAGAGAGGGTTGAGAGCTTATGGGTAAGGATTAAGGGGCAGGCAAATATGAGGGACACTGTTGTGGGTGTTTATTACAGGCCACCTGATCAGGATGGGGAAACTGATGAGGCTTTCTACAGACAACTGAAGGTAGCCTCGCAATCACAGGCCCTGGTTCTCATGGGGGAATTCAGTCACCCCGATATCTGCTGGGAAGACCACACAGCCAGGCATGCACAGTCCAGGAGGCTCCTCCAGTGCATTGATGACAACTTTTTGACACAGGTGGTACAGGAGCCAACAAGGAGAGGAGCACTCCTGGACCTGGTACTGACAAACACAGAGGGACTGGTGGAGGACATTAAGGTTGGGGGCACCCTGGGTTGCAGTGATCATGAAATGATAGAGTTCAGGATCATGGGTACTATGCACAAAACAACAAGAAGTAAAATTGCAGCCTTGGATTTCAGGGGGGCTAACTTCGAGAAACTGCTTGGAGAGATCCCGTGGGCTAGGGCTCTGGAAGGCAAAGGGGCTCAAGAAAGCTGGTTGATATTCAAAGACCACTTCCTCCAAGCTCAGGATTGGTGCATCCCTAAGAGCAAGAAATCGGCCAAGGGATGCAGGAGACCTGCATGGTTGAGCAGGGAGCTTCTGAAAAAGCTCAAGTGGAAGAAGGAAGTTTACAGTAAGTGGAAGAATGGACTGACCCCTTGGGAGGATTACAAAAATGCTGCCAGAGCGTGCAGGGATGAAACAAGGAAAGCCAAGGCCGCCTTGGAATTAAACATGGCTAGGGATGTCAAGCTCAACAGGAAGGGCTTCTACAAGTATATTGGAAGCAAAAGGAAGACCAGAGAAGTTGTGGGCCCCCTGTTGAATGAGACAGGAGCCATGGTGACGGAGAATGCCGAGAAGGCAGAGTTACTGAATGACTTCTTTGCTTCAGTCTTTACTGCTCGTCCCAGCGCCCAGGAGTCCCAGGCTTTGGGAAAAGTAACGGGCAAAAAAGAAGACACTTCCCCTGGGTTGAGGAGGATCGAGTGAAGGATCAATTAGATCAATTAGATATTCACAAGTCCCTGGGTCCTGATGGGATGCAACCGAGAGTGCTGAGGGAGCTGGTGGAAGTCATTGCTGGGCCGCTCTCCATCATCTTTGAAAGGTCCTGGAGAACAGGCGAGGTGCCTGAGGACTGGAGGAAAGCCAACGTCACTCCAGTCTTCAAAAAGGGCAAGAAGGAGGACCCGGGGAACTACAGGCCGGTCAGCCTCACCTCCATCCCTGGACAGATGATGGAATAGCTCGTTCTGGGCTTCATCTCAAGGCAAGTGGAAGAAAAGAAAGCTATCAGAAGTACTCAACATGGATTCACCAAGGGGAAATCGTGTCTGACTAACCTGATAGCCTTCTATGATGGCATGACTGGGTGGATAGATGAGGGGAGGGCGGTAGATGTGGTCTACCTTGGCTTCAGCAAGGCATTCAAACAGTCTCCCACAGCATCCTCATAGGGAAGCTTAGGAAGAGTGGGTTAGATGAATGGACAGTGGGATGGATAGATAACTGGTTGAAAGACAGAGCTCAGAGGGTGGTTATTAGGGGCACAGAGTCTAGTTGGAGGTCAGTGACGAGTGGTGTTCCCCAGGGGTCAGTACTGGGTCCAGTTCTCTTCAATATATTCATCAATGACGTGGATGAGGGGACAGAGTGCACCCTCAGCAAGTTTGCCCATGACACAAAGCTGAGAGGGGTGGCTGACACACCGGAAGGCTGTGCCGCCATACAGAGAGACCTGGACAGGCTGGAGATTTGGGCAGAGAGGAACCTTATGAAATTCAACAAGGGCAAGTGTAGGGTGCTGCACCTGTGGAGGAATAACCCCACGCACCAGTACAGGTTGGGGGCTGACCTGCTGGAGAGCAGCTCTGTGGAAAGAGACCTGGGAGTCCTGGTGGACAACAGGATGACCATGAGCCAGCAATGTGCCCTTGTGGCCAAGAAGGCCAATGGCATCCTGGGGTGCATCAAGAGGAGTGTGGCCAGTAGGTCGAGGGAGGTCATCCTCCCCCTCTACTCTGCCTTGGTGAGGCCACGCCTGGAGTACTGTGCCCAGTTCTGAGCTCCCTGGTTCAAGAAGGACAGGGAACTGCTGGAGAGGGTGCAGCAAAGGGCTACCAAGATGATTAGGGGACTGGAACACCTCTCTTATGAAGAAAGGCTGAGGGATTTGGGTCTCTTCAGTCTGGAAAAAAGACGACTGAGGGGGGGTCATATCAACACTTACAAATACTTAAAGGGTGGGTGTCAGGAGGATGGGGCCAGGCTCTTTTCAGTGGTGCCCAGGGACAGGACAAGAGGTAATGGGCACAAACTTGAGCATAGGAAGTTCCACCTAAACATGAGGAGGAACTTGTTTCCTTTGAGGGTGGCAGAGCACTGGAACAGGCTGCCCAGAGAGGTGGTGGAGTCTCTGTCTCTGGAGACATTCCAAACCCGCCTGGACGCGTTCCTGTGCAACCTGCTCTAGGGGAACCTGCTCTGGCAGGGGGGTTGGACTAGATCATCTCCAGAGGTCCCTTCCAACCCTATGATTCTATGAGTCTATGATTCTATGCGATGCAGATTGAAAAGCAACAGTGTTTCCGGAATGGAGACATCTACCACGATTTCCATCAAAAGTCCTGTCCATACAATTACAGACCGCGATACAAAAATGAAGCTGCTGCTGGAAATAGTCCCCTTGGACAGGGCAGAACCTATGGCCTCCACAGGTCTGAAGTCTTTCAGTGGCACTGGCTTATAAGCAGAGCTTTTCCATTAGATTTCCATTGCTTTTTTTCAAAAGCACATCTCTGCTGTATTTTAAGGTTATTCTAAAGCCAATACATATGTTTTCCTCTGTCCTCCAGTTTATAGAGTTGAATGTGTGTGGGAATGCTGTGTCTGCTGCAGTCAATGGAAACCTTCCGTACTGGCTCAAATGGATGTTTGTGTTTGGCTCTCAGTAAATTGTCCTACTTGTCCTAAACAGCACCTCATATTCCCTACCGTTGCTTTTCCCTTGCCCCAGCCCTCATGCACATTTAACGCAGGTCTGTTAGTAGCTGAGTGTGGAAGAGCACAGAGGCCTGAGAAAGATCAGGCAAAACTCTTGCAGGGGAGAAGATGCCAGGTGGTTTGCCGTGTACCCGGGTAATGGCCACATTTTCTCTCCTTTTAGCTACACCAGTCACAGGCCTCTGTGTGTGCAGATGTGGGAGAAGGAGAAGAGAAAGAGTGAAATGGATGGACAAGACGTCAAGAATTTACTGTGTGTCCTGCGACCTGCCCAGACCAGAGGAGCTAGGAGGGAATTCAGGGCTGGTCCCACCTAACAAACCACTGCAGCTATTGCAAGGAGCAACCAAGAAGCCATCACCTCAGCCCTGAACCTCTACTATATGCGTCAGTCCCTCCTCAACATGTCTGGCCAGGTCTTCAGCTGGTGTAAATCAGAGTCGCTCCTTTGAAACTAGTGTGATGACCTGACAGCAGCTGTGAATTTGACACTGCATGCCGTCTTGCAGCTCACCCAGCTGTGTTTGATTTACATCTGGATCTACTTGGAAGTTCATGTCAAAGGCCTTGCCACAGTAGGAAGGGGTAGAAGGAGGGAGGGAGGGAAGCAGGAGGGACAGCTTGCAAAATGCCCTCTGCTGGAAGGAGCCAAGCCCCACAGCAGGCATGTGGCTGGGAGATGAGTCGGGCACTGATTTTCTCCCCCTCACCTTGCCCCGCCGAGGCCAAGCTTCCTGCAATTACTGGTTATGATGATTATAATGTTTCTGGTGTGTATGTGTTTGTGCACACGTGTGCAGTGGTTTCTTCCTAAACCCAATTCAGTTGGACATTGCCAGATGGTACAAAAGCTTACCGGAATTTCATTTTCAAATAAACCACAGACTTGGATGAGCTAATGTTGTTCCACATAAAAAGCCACAAAATTCAACAAAGTGATGTTGTTTCAAGGAGAGAACATGTCAAGTGAGAGAACCATCCGGTCGTCTCTGAAAGAGCTACACACTCCCCCTCATGCTTTTAGAAGCTGTTTACGTACGAACGCCAGGCATACAGCACTGCAGCTTGGTTTTAACATTTCTTCACAGCTGATGACTGTGGAGCAGAGCCTTGGCAGAAGCGGCACAGGAACTACATCTGCTTATAAGCCTTCCCGCATTATTTTAACTGCTCCTGAAAGGCTCATGGCCTCAGAGGAACTGCAGCCCCTTTCTCCATCAGGATAGGTATGTCACCACCACTGGGGACATGGCTCCAGGTAGGTGTCCTCGCCATCATCACCAGGGCAGGGGAGGTGACTTCCTGCAATGCTCCAGAGCTCAGCTTCTCACAGCCCAGAAGCTTGAGGGCATCTTGGGACCCAAACTGGGACCACTTGCTGATTTTATACGTAGCTCTCCGTTGTTGCAGCTTTGTCAGAAGTGGTTGCTCTAGGCAGGGCGAGGACAAGCGATTTGGACACCGAGGGATAAAGCAGCAAAAGGGCTTCGGCATTGCAGTGGTTCCTGCTCTGCTAGATCCAAAAGTGCAGCCCCGGAGGCCATCTCTCCCTCCAGTACATGCAGGGTGGGAGCCATAAAGCTGGCAGCCATAGAGGCTGAGCAGGATGAGGATGGAAGCCAGCCGCAAGAAGAGAGCCCTGCCCAAAGACCCACCTCTCCCTGCACCACCATCCCAAGCTGTCTGGCAGAACCCAGGTACGTAATGTCTTCCGTGCATTTAGCCCCAAACAGCCTAATGCTGGCATAAACAGCACTGTGATTTAATAACAAATTGGCAAAAGCTTTCTCTCCCCAGCAAGCGCCACCGCCAGTTTGTGGCCAGTGAATTAGGTCTTGGCCTGGCTGAGGATGTGTGGAGCTGCTAGAGAAAGCGAGCCCAGTGCTCGTGGCCAGCAGCCTCAGCACAGCCTCCCGCGGGCCTCTGGCAGAGCCGCAAGGGCTACGTCTGCGGAAGGGCTTCAGTGTTGCAAAGGTGAGACTTGCAGCTCCTAAGCTGTAGGACCCAAAGGGGCCGGGTGTCCAGCCCAGGGAGAGGCAAGCGGGGATGGTGCCACTGCCCAGAGGACTCTCACTGGTGGTGGTGGCATTTCACTGTGTCCCAGCACTGCAAGAAGTACCAACAGCCACATTTGCAGCCGTAAGGGTTTGGTTTCAATTTTAAAATGCATCTTACTATTGACGTCTCATTGCAGATGGTTGAGCAAGCACTGACTCGGGCTGATGGATGTTGCACCAGACCTCTCTGCCTTGGGTTGAGTATGTCTTTCTCTGGCTGCTTTTCATGCCTATTTTCAGCTCTTGCCGTGCTAGCTATTTATTTCAGCCCAGAGCAGGCCCAAGACATGTTGCTTATAAAGCATCCATGGCTCTATAGACTAATCAGATCTCCCCTTTAAAAGTTGCTCCTGTGGCTTTCCTGGCATGCACAGCCACAACCCCCTGCCTGCTGCCTACACTGTCCCCTGTCTGTGCCCCATGCCATGGTGGCAGGGATGCAGAGTCGTCATCCCTCCTGCTTAGGAGACGGGAGGAGAAAAGGAGGCTTGCTGGAAACGCGCTCCCAGGTTTCACCAGGAAGCGGTTAACAAAAATTAGGGGAAATTAAATCGGTATCAAAATAAATCAATCTCACGCTTCAGAAGAAGAATAATAAACGACCTCAGCACCAAGAGGATGATCTGCTTTCGCCGTGGAAATAGGACGTGGGGGACGACTCTGTCGACCCAGGCCCCTTGTAGCCCCAGTCCTGGTACCCATGTGCGGACTGGTGGCGTCAGTTCTTTTCAGGGAGGTGGCCTTCCTGCTCTGAAGGAAGCATCCAAACACCAGCGGAGACAGCAAAGACACACCAGCAAAAGCATTTTTTTCCCCTTAAACTCTCAAGCCTGCAGGATAGATTTTGTTTCAATTACATCTTTATAAATAACTTTCTATTTCACACTCACCTGTTCATTTTCTGCCCTAGTTAGAATCAATATCACAGATAATTATCTGTCAGAGCGTTTATACATCACTGGAAGGTGACTAACAAGAAAAAGTCTTTTTCCTTCTATATATTTTTTTCAGACCACTTTAAGTGAATTAACCAAAAACAGGAGATGGCAGATTGATGGTGGCTGGAAACTAGATACTAATTTTTACCCATGAATAAATGCGTTGTCGCAAGGAAAGGCAATCAAAGTTTTCCTAACAGCTCTGGCAGCCCCAGCAGGAGGGTCACCCCATGGGGCTGCACCGTCTCTTCCTGAGCCATCCTGCCTGATGGACATCTGCGATGCACCCAGGCGGCTGCCGCAGCCCTGGCTGCGCCTCGGATGCCTGCTTGTGCCTCCCGCAGCAGCCCTGCCTGCAGCAACCTGTCTTCTTCTTCTTCCCTCCTCATCCTCCACCCAGCATGGGTTTTTTCCTGTCTGAGCTTCATATCTGACCCCTAATCTATGTTTGGAAAGTTTAGTCAAAGGGCCTGTTGCTGGCCCTGCTGCTAGAAGGATGAATGAATACCTTGGGTCAAAATGTATGTTTTACTGGTGAGCTGCCCTCCCTCCCCTTTTATTTCTTCTACCTTCCTCTTGCTCTGGTGGAAAATCACCTTGTGAGCTTCTTCTTAGCTAGAAACAGACAACTTATTCCTCATTCATACAGTACCATGTGCTCTGGAGCCACCATCCACCATAGGGATGTCCTCTTTTTTGGCACATGAGCTATAGACACCTCAAATATCAACATACGGAAAACCCCGGACAAGCCTTCTTGCTGAAGCTTCTCCAAACTGCTCCACATGGTTGCCCAAGGAAGAGAAAGAGAGCCAAGATGCCCAGCTTGCTTTGAAGACTAAAGAGCAGCAGCTAATGGACTGCACCACACAGCAGCCCTCTCCCTGCTTACCCAGAGGGCACAGTAGTGCTTCTGGCCACCACCTGCCCTGCTCTCCCATGTGGCCTCTCCCAGGATGCTCCGGACAAGTCTTTTGTCCAGCCCTGCCCTGCTGGGATCCTGGAGTAGGAGGTGGGACTCCATTTGTGCCATGCCTGGGTCACAGTAACAGGCGACTGGACCAAATGGGCTGCAGGTCACTCATGTCCTCTGTCATCCTTTGTGTGGAGCACAAGCTTTGCGTAAGTGAAGTGGTTGCATGATAGCCAGTGGTAAATAAATCACAAGAAGTCCATCTACGAAGAACTTCTCCCACTCTCTTGTTTGCGGAGTTACTGGGACCACATCCAACATAATAACAACATTTTTTAAAGCAGAGGCAATCATTTACACTGGTGTAAATCAGAAACGCTGCTCCAATCCCAGTGGATCTACCCCACATGATTTGCGCTCTTGTTTGCAAACGTGAAACCAGAATCCCCGGCCAAAAGGTCTGTAGTTCAGGGAGGGAAACGTCTGGAAGCAGGAGCACAGAGATGGCACGGCAGGTCAGTAGTGGTGCCAGGTTTGTGTTTCCCGGGCTCGTGCTCTGCTACTGTCTCAAGCGGCACTGAGCTGCTGGCTTGTTAACGACCCAGATGTCGGCTGGTGGTCCCAAGCTGTGACAGCCTGCTCAGGGTCTGGATCCCAGCGTGGACATTTGTCAGGTCTGAGAGCTTGGTCCACAATGGGCAAAGTCATCCCCCTTCTTTTCTGTCCTCTTTCACAGTGCCTTGGGGATTGTCTTCCCGTGCGAGTTTTGCCCTGGTGCCCAGGGCCACACAGGTAGGTCATTTGGTCTACATGTGGCACAGTGGGGGGATTTTGGATGTAGCATGTCTTAGAGAAGAAGAGGAGGAAGAAGGAAAGCATTTCCACTTTTTTTTCACTTTTCTTGCAGATTTGTTTTTTTATTTGCTCGGGTCTCTTATGAGAGAGAATCACAATGTGCGTGGCCCACTAAATCTGGAAAAAACACCACCAGTTTCAAGCAGGTATGTCTGGGAGAAAGGCTGGGAGACTGGGACCATCCCGCTCCTTGCAGACAGCATGGCCATGCTCAGTCATTCGCTGGTGCAGAAGGTGGGCTTGAGCTGCTTGTTGCACCCAGGTTCCCGATACACCAAGGCACAGGACAGGTCTCGCAGGTACTTGCAGAGGCAGAGAGTGAAATTCAGCGCGGGGATGGATTTCATACCCCCGAGTGTATGGCTTGGGGTTGTGCTGCCACAGCTTGCTCCGGAGGAGACAGGTTTGCCTGTGTGATGCCCGCTGCAAATGCCGATGTGCCCAGAAGCCACCCGTTCCCCCTGCTTGCACAATATCTTGGCAGTGTGTTTGCATAATGAAGTCTCTGCTCCTGGAGTGCTGCTTTGCACAAGCACTCATACCTTTGTGTGGAGGAGCCTGAAGCCGGGGGTGTCCCGGGTGCCCTCGTGCCTCTGGGGATGAGGAACGGGCTGCTCCTGAGTGCCACGCACACAAGAAATCACTCTGGTCACCCGGAGGCCGATCTTGTGATTCAAGGCAGGAGGGGCTGATTCACGATTTTCAGCTGTGCTTCTGCCTCTAGCACATTGTGGGCGGTTTGGTGTTTCTTAACTCCTCCTGCCCGGTGGGGCTGGCCGGGAATTGCCAGCAAGGGCACTCCTGGGAGGACAAGGTGCGCTGACAGTGCCGGGGGCTTGCAGGAGGATGACTGCTCCTGGGAATTATAGAATCTTAGAATAGTTAGAGTTGGAAGGGACCTTAAAGATCATCTAGTTCCAACCCGCCCCCCCGCCCCGCCCCGCCCCGCCATGGGCAGGAACACCTCCCACTAAACCAGGTTGCTCAAAGCTCCATCCATCTTGGTCTTCAATGCTTCCAGCGTTCCAGTGCCTCACCACCCTCATTGCCCGTAAGGTGAGGGGAAGCCCTCCGCCTGGCCAACTCCACCACCAGCCGGGATGCCCAGGTGCAAGGGGAACTGCTGGGGTGCAGCCCCGGCATGCTACAGAAGAAAGACCTCTGCCAGCTGTCCCCACCACCTCCCAAAGCCTTTGGCCATCTCCAATAAAAAGAGCCGCTGGCCTCCTCCATACCGTGCGTGCAGACAGGAGGCTGCCTGCACCAGCTGGGCAGCGAGGCTTGCTTTTTCGGTTTATCGCGTGGCGTCTATTTTAGCAAGTAGCTGCTCTCGAGAGGTTTTGCTTGTGGAAACACCTGCCTGCTGCTCTCCTCGCCCCTGCCAGCCCCCGGGCTCGGTGGGCAGACAGTGCTCCCACCCCCCTGGCCCTGTCCGATGGGGCTCGTGCCTACCCATGAATCTGCAGCCCTTGCTGCAGTTGCTAAATTTGTCCTGCTTTGAAACTGGGTCTTCCTCCATCACTGTAGGGGGTCATCTGGGCCCTCTGCCTTTTTTACAGGCATTTCAAGTGAAACTTGTAAAATCCCATAAAATGAAGGGGTTCAAACTGCAAGTCCCAGGGTGGGCTTATGCCTTGCTTGAACTGCCTCAGAGCTGTTATAAAATAGGTCCAGATACTTCATGAAGAGGCCTTCAAGACGTAGGTGTGTTGTGAAGGGAAATAACAACACACCCTCACAGCTCACTTGGCTGCAGAAGTAGCAAGCATGCTGCGGGGAAACTTGTTCTGGCTTGGGAAAAGTTCATGTCCAGCCTCCTTTGTCCATTGCGCTCCAGCCTGTGGCCCTGCACAGCATCCCTTTTTCCCACAAAGAAATACTTATCGTGGGAATGAAGGAGCAGGCCCTTCAGTGGGGTTCTGCGTCGCACCATACACTGCAAGCCCTTGATACACCTCAGTATAGGTAAGAAATGAGATTCAGGAGTTAAGGGTCTCTGATGCTTTCATTTTCAAGATTGATCAGCAATGCTGGCTGCCTTCATTTTGGAGCGTTCACCTCAGGACAGCTTCAGCAGAGCTGGCTTGCAGGGGCTGCAGAGCTCTCCTTCTCTGAAAGTCAAGGCCTCTGAAGGCTTTTCAGGTGGGAAAAGCGAAAGAGCGGGTTGCTTTGTCGTTGCTGAAAAATGCAGTCCAGGAACGCAGTCATGCGTGATCCCCAGAGGTGCTCCCCGCTGCAGCTGGCCTCATCCTCCCACCGCCGGCGCAGCAGCATCCCCCGAAACCAGGGAGTCGCCATGCTCCTTGAGCAGCGGCAGGACACAGCTTTCATGCGATGCAGCTGTCCCCATCCTCTGCGGGATGCGTTTGGGTCGGGGTTGGGGTGGGCGGCTGTGGCATGAAACCCGGTCCGGGGAGGGCAGGGAGCCAACTCCGCAGCTGACGCTTCCCTTTCCTCCCGCCGCATGCTGCAGGAAACTGTCTGCAAAGAGACTTTGGTGTCTGACAAAAATAATCAAGTTTCTCCTGTTCCCGCTGCCTTTGGGTGTGGAGTCTGTTTGACGGGAAGAGTGAAAGGGGAGAGCAGATGAACACCTCTGGTACTTCCCGTGGTCAGTAGTTTTCTCACACCTTCTTAACAAGTTCTCTCAAATCCTCCCTCATTAGCACCCAGATTGAGGTTGGCAGACATCAGCTATCCCTTTGCCGGAGGCAGCAGGCTCCCTGTGGATGGCAGGTCCTGCCTCTCACGTATGAGCATCACATTCCTCCTGGCAGCCTGCCCCGTGCTCGGGGGTGGCTCTGAGCCCCAGGGGTCTCAGCGCAGAGGCCCACCCCAGTGCACCCCCAGGTTTCTGGCATCCACCAGCCCCGCCGTAACCCTGTGCCGCCCATGCATTGCCACCCCATGTGCCACTTGCCCGAGAGACGCTTGCAGTAACTGGTCCGCACTCTTACGCATCTGGAAACAATGCCGTCGGTGTCGGTGAAAAGCAGTAAAATGGACGGAAGGAGTGCAGGACTTCAACTTGCCTCGCGCCGACTATCTCGCTGCCGGGCCGAGCAGTTTGCTTATGCCACTGCAGCCGGCCCCTGGGATGGTGTGAACCAGACGACTGCCAATTGACGTCAAAGGAGCCCTGGCGGTTTGCGCGAGCTGAGGGACTGCTTCTACTCAAGGTGGGTTTCCAACACCACGGAGAAATGTTTAAATCCCCCCCTCCCCTCCCCGCTCCCTTCCCCTCCCTCTGCTCCAGGAAACAAATGCCTTATTTCATTCATTGGCCGGTTTGGTTATGGCAAGAATCCTGCCCATATTTTGGCTACTTGGGATGTTTGCTGAGGACCGAGCAACCCAGATAATGCTAGCAAAGAGCAGCGGAGCAAAAAGAGAGGGGAAAGGTGGGGTGAAGCCAAGTTTAATCTCCTCTGACCCAGTTTGTGCCACGTGTTTCCAGACACGACTAAAGCCATGTATTTTTTTCTTCTCCCATTGCCTGTGATGTTTTCGAGGCTTGCGAAAAAGTGAGATGCTGAGTTCCTGCCATCCTTCTTCTCTTCCTCTTCAAATCAGTGCGTGCGCTGTGAAATTTGTCTGGGACAAGGGAGTTAATTTGAACTGGGAGCATTGCCCCTTGACTGCTCAAGTTCTCTTTCAGACACTTTATTTTTATTTTGTGTTTTAACTATTAGCTACAACCCCCATATTTTTGCTTGTCTCCGTGTGGATTTGACAGTGATGACATCAGTACATTTTCCCTAAGCAAATACCGTAAGATCTAATTTATATCTAGCCCAGACCAACTGCAACACATCCTTCCAAGCACAGAGTGATTCCTATGGGGCACGCTCAGGGAAGTCAACACGTTGACTTCCATCGGCTTTGGGTCAGGCCTGAGCTCTTGAATCGGTCTGTGTATATTGCTGCCAACACACGAGGCTGCACTATTTAAGATCGTCCAAAACAAACATGCTTCGGGTGAGACCAGGGCACAGACCATCACGTGAAAACCTTTGTGATAATAACTGAATGCTGATTTGCTTCCATATGGCATTGAATCTGCTTTCCGTGATTATTTTTAGTCTTCAAGGCTGTCCCTTAATCAACCCACTTTCTTTAATAGCTAGTGTTGCCTCTAGTGTGATGCAGCAGGTCTAATGATGCTTTCTATTAAGCATGGGAAATATTAGTTAGCCCACAGCTAGAAGCAAGTGAGAATGAATTTCCTACATGGGCTGATCCAAGGCCGCTGAACTGAGCACAAAGTTTTTCATCCATTTCAGTGGCCATGAATCAGGTCCTTACAGCCACCAAAAATAAAAAACCCATGAAACTCCAAACCAGCCCAAATCATCACATTTCTTTTAGTGGGGAAAAACCTTACAGTAAGATATGCCATGCTCAGACAAAGACAAATCAAGCAAATTTTTATTCCTCTTCTGTTCCACCTGCTTTTTTTCCTCCTGGAGCGAGGATTTGCAGTCACGATGCCGCGTGAAGGTAAGGAGCGAAGTAAGCCTGGTGCGAAGCCCCCAATGGAACAGAGTGCGTTCCCTCGCTTCTCAAGCACAGCGAGGGAGGGGATGCAGCCCCCACAGATTGCTTTAAAGAGTAGATAAGGCTTAGAAGCTGTTTGGAAACGTGGGACATTGCAATAAATTCTGGAGGAGGGGAGTGTTAAATGGAGCATGCCACCGGGCTTGGTATTTTGATGCACAGCTGCTCAGGCCAAGCCCTGCCATGGGACAGGCCTTTTTTACACTCACACATGGTCATGCACCTACATAAAACTGTGGCTTTCTCATCCACAGCAAGTTTCGGTGTAGTTTTATGTACATCCTCACATAGACTTCATGTTATGTAGCGCCTTCCCATCTCCCTCTCTGCAAGGGCACATGTGTATGCACGCCAACACGGGCACATGTACAGCCTTGCCATCCATGCACAACGGCATGGATTCACCCACGGATCAGTACGGTACATTGTTATCTGCAAAACCCTTCAAACTGGATCCCCCTTGGGAATGTGTGGCAGCCTTGATGCCCAGCGATCCTGCAGTGCTCATGGGATCCGGCCAGGGCAGCAGCCCCCGTTATCATAAAATCATAGACTGGTTAGAGCTGGAAGGGACCTTAAAGGTCATCTAGTTCCAACCCCCCTGCCCTGGGCAGGGACACCTCCCACTAGACCAGGCTGCTCAAAGTCCCATCCAGACTGGCCTTGAACACTTCCAGGGATGGAGCATCCACAACTTCTCTAGACAGCCTGTTCCAGTGCCTCACCACCCTCACAGTAAAGAATTTCTTCCTAATATCTAGTCTAAATCTCCCCTCTTTCAGTTTAAAACCGTTACCCCTCATCCTATCACTACACTCCCTGATAGAGTCCCTCCCCATCTTTCCTGTAGGCCCCCTTTTAGGTACTGAAAGGCTGCTATAATTTCCCCCCTTGCTTAGTGCAACACCTCCCAGGCACAGCCAGGTTCCCAGTAGCTGCCCACAGGTCCTGAATTTTCCCTTATTCAGGTGAAATTTCGGCAGGGCCTGCCTGTTCCCATCGTGCGGTAGCCGCACATGCCGCTTTGTCTAGTGAAATCCACTTGTCGCCGAGTATCAGGCAATTAGCCGGTGCAATTTTCAAGCAGTGGCTCTTTTTTGACAATTTGCTATGAACAATAGCATAATCAGTGACTGGAGCACATTTGGAGGAGAACTCAGGAGAAGTCTCTTGAGCCACTTTGCAAATCATGCCTCCCCTGCCCTGGCTAGGCAGGGGCTGCTCACACGCAGCCCGCAGAGCCGGTGCCTTTTTCAGGGCTGGTGGGGGACGCACAAGGAAAAGTCCCACCACTTCGGAAAATGGAGAAGCAAGAGAAACACTGAAACCCAGGTGGAGCGAGTGAGAAAAGTTTTATTAGAAATAAAGTGGAGATGTAGCTCCTGTTAATTCAGAAGCGCCGGCTTTTGTGAGCCGAGATCCTAGCATTTCCTTTTGTACGCAAGAAAAAAATGCTGAATCTGAAAAGAGTGGCCTTAACAGAATATATATGGATATATGAGTGCAGCCCGTAAACTGCCCTTCCCCGTTCCCCCCCAGCCCAGTTAGGCTGCAAAATTTAATTCCTGTGGCGACAGCAAAGTCTGTCAGTCAGCAAAAACCCTGGCTGGCTGGGTTTGGGAGACTCGGACCAGCAGGGAAGAGCCCATACAAATATACTCTTTTTCATGCTCCTGACCTAACAGCACCTTGGATCATGAAAACCCAAAGCGCTCAGGGTGCCCAATCTATGGTGGTTTATTTTCTGTACTGTATCACTTTTTCTCAGCGCCTTGGCAGGCTCGGGCAGTGAATCGGGACGGGAGGATTTCACTTTTCCATCAGCTCCCCTTGGTTCCCCTTGCGTGCGTGCTGCTCGCCTGCTTGGTCTTGCAAGGTGGAAGAGAAAGTGTAAATGTCTGTTTTCTATTATTTTCATGGTGATTGTTCCCTAAACTCTCCCACCAAATCCCTGTATAAAAATCAGCATAAATGGGGATTGCTGCAGGGCTTGGTTGACTCGGGTGCATTACGGATCTGGGCCACCGGCTGCCCCTACCCTCTCTGTGCCAGCACTGGCAGTCGCGGGGCTGGAAGAAAATGTCCAAAAAAAAGATGTGAGAGTGAATTGCACACCCTTTGGCATGCATGTGGTTCCAGGTCCAGCAGCGATGCTCCCAGCCAGCCCAACGGAGAGCAGATCAGGCAAAGGCTTCCTCTCGTCGTAGTTTTGGTGAAAGAGAAATCTTGCACTGAAGTAAGAAGCAATCCCCCTTCACCCAGCTTTGGGCCATTTAAAAACACGGTTCTCTTTACACGGCCACAGGGGGTGAAATGGGGTTACCAGCCTGCCGTGCTCAAATACCTCATTTCCAGGACAACCAGGGCTCTTAATGCCAAAGGCTGCCTTAATCAGTGTCACTCTCTATGTCTCCCATAACTTGAGGTCAGCCCAGCACTTGTCATTCATAATACATCTGACTGAAGGAGAGGCGTGTATTCAAATCGCCCTCTGCAGATTATTCTCCCCGCTCAGGCTGGGCTCCTGCTTGCGTTCGGCAGCTGGCTCTCAGACGCCCATGCCAGGCAGGAATACGCGGGTGCACCCAGGTGAAACAAGGAGTCATTTGTGGGCTTTGGTGGCTCTCAGCTCTGCGCTCTCTCTGCACTGAGTCACTGTCAGCGGGCCTTAATGGCTACGCTCTAATGCAAAGATGGCTTTGTGGAGGGGGAAAGCATTATGATAACAAATGAAATATGCATTGCTCATATCTTCATAAAAAAAACAAAACAAAAATGAACACATAAAAGAAAAAATAAATTCCCAGTCCCCCTCAATAAGTTTGAAATTTAGATAAGCCTTTCAACTGTTCGCTTGGACAAAGGCACAGAAACCAGGTACCAAAACCAAAAGAAAAATGTCTTTGTAGATGCAATCGAAAATATTTGACTACAGAGCCAATTTAGCAGTGGCTAAATGCTACTGATTAGTGATTACAGGAGGCAGCAGTGGAGAAGAGAGCAAAAATCCCGGGGCGGGGGGGAATTGCAGGGATCTGAGATGAGCTAGCACCAAAATGCATCTTCCTGAAGCCTTTGCTACAGGTGCTACAGTCCGCGCGCAGCCACCTAGAAACGAGCTCAAGAAGACGCTGTCGGCTGAGGGTACAGCGCTGCCTGACATGGCATGGCACAGGGCTTCCATACGTCTCAGAAAAACTTGGCCCTGCCTTGGGATTTATGTTACAGGCCAACAAGGAGAGGGATCCTCCAGTTCAGCTGCCTGAGTCTGGCCAGGAGCGGTGGGTCCCCGCTGCCTGCCGCGCTGCCCGGTTGCCTTAAGGAGGCTTCGAGCTTTGGGCTCGGGACTGAGCTGCTGTTGTTCCTCTGCACCTCCCTTGAATCCCCCTAAGCCAACACCCTTTGCTAAGACCGAAAAACATTTTCCAGACGCAAGCATGTGTACGTGTGTGGGTGGGTGGGGTGCAGGGGACTATGAAAATTTCAAGGGGAGGTATGACATCCTGGCTTTCTAAATATAGAGGACCTGAACTGCGGCTTCTCTCACACGCTAGCAGCGTGCTTTCTGTTTCAAAAGGCCCCCAAAGCAAATATCGCGCTGGCTACCAGCATGAAAAATTAAAAAAAAAAAAAAAAAAAGGGAAAAAAAAAATAGTCCTGTGAGTTGATTACGATTTCCAGTGCTCTTGCGCAGAGCTGCTTTTTAGGCAAAGCTCCAAGTGGTGCCCACGCAGAGCCGGCCGGGCTGGCGAGGAGCAGATGGCCGTCACGTAAAGGTGGCGGCGGGAGGAGTGGGCTGGTGGCAACCCCGTCATGCGGCTGGGGGCCGGCGTGGCACTTCCCTGCTGCCCACCAGAGGTGCTTCCCTGTGGCCCTCTGGCCCCTGTCCTTCCAGCAGCAGCAGCAGGGGAGGGAGAGGGGCGCAAAGTGCAGCCCTCCCCCTGCTTCGGGAGCGGGTGCCACCTCGGCGCCTGGTTGGGTTGAGAATGTGACATTTTGGCTCCATGTAAGGCGCCGCGTCTCGGTTCCCTTTTCGCTGCCGTTATTGTCGCTCCGGTATTTGCATAGCACAACATCAACGTGCCTCAGAGCCAGAGGAAAGCGGTAGCTGCTGCTGCTTCTCCTTTTAAAAAACAAGCAGTTATCCATGCAACACCATCACTGCCTGCGCGTGCTCACAGCCATGTCACCGGGGGGGTTACAGCCTTTGGAAAAGTTTTGCAGAACTGAATTTAATCGAGACTGATGATCTTTAAGCCAAACTATAAAATCCAATGGAGAGTTATATCCCAGTAATAGACCCTATTAGAGGGTCTAGCACAGTCTATAGAAAGGATCTCCTCTCTATTAAGTTCTCTAGGGCATGAGTTCTCATTTACACAAAGGGCCCTTTTAGCTGCGTAAAATGGCCATAAAGTAGGTGTAAAAATGATTGATGCCATCTTTAGAAACCCTTTACACTGTGAAAACAGTGTAAAGTGGCCAGGGTGCAAATGAGAATCACACCTGGGTTTGTGAGAGTAAATTACATAGAGCCCTTTGCAATTTCTGTGTGTCCATAGCAGTTTCCTACCCCTTTCTGCGGAATTCACACAGAGAATAAATTTCCAGGACTTAAAAAAAAAAAAAAAAAAAAATGTTCTTCAGCACCTCTGTCCTTTCTGAGCCTTTTAGTCCCATTCTTTCTCCTGGTGCAGTCCGTGTGGACTCGTGACACCAGGAAACGGCTGGGAGCTGTCTGAATATGCTATGGTACTTGAAAATCCTTTAATTAGTACTTCCCGAAATTCTTGATCCGAGCAAAATACTTGTTGTAAAACCATACCCAGGGGGAAACCAGTTACAAACGCTACCCTGTCCATTTCCTCCATCTCTCCCATTTGGATTTTATGTTCTTGGCATATATAAAGAAGAAATACAGAAGTTACTCTTTGCTAGATGAAAATGCCCCATATTTATTCATTAAGCATTAAAACACCAACAGAATATATGATGAATATTTCTTTCTTCCAGAGGAAAGGGTTAAGCTGCAATGTGCTGATTAGTGAACCGAACTCGGGGGCAGTGGCTCGAAGCAGTGGCTGTGCTGTTATAGGATCACAGAATGGTTAGAGCTGGAAGGGACCTTAAAGATCATCTAGTCCCAGCCCCTCTGCCATGGGCAGGGACACCTCCCACTAGACCAGGCTGCTCAAAGCCCCATCCAACCTTGAACACTTCCAAGGACAGGGCATCCACAACTTCTCTGGGCAACCGGTTCCAGTGCCTCGCCACCCCCACAGTGAAGAATTTATGGAGGCGCACAGCTTGCTAAGCGACTCAGGCTCTCTTAGCCACATCTCCTTTCTCTTCCCTGCCACCGCACCGAAGGCATTTGCAGCGACCCTGTGATCATCACTTCCATGTCTTTCGTGCTTTAGAGGAGTCCCGGCAAATTTAAACCCAGGGGTGAGTAGGCAGAGGCCAGGCAACGCGAGACCAGCCCCATCTAACAGGGGCTGGCCTGCAGGAGCCCAGCGCCTAGGAAATGATGGGAAACAGGGAGTGAAAACATGCGGATGAGATGGAGTTCAAGGGATTAAGGAGACAAAACCCCAGCTCTGGTGTAAATGCTGCTCGGATGGGACCCACCAGTCCTCTTCTGCACCAGCTTGCTGCCGCCAGCCCACGCACAGCACAGCCTAAGCTACAGCGCTGCAGACCAAGTTATCTTCTGAACAATGGGAAATTTGGGAAAGGGCAGGGTGGGAAGCATGCCCTGCTCTGCCAGCAGAGCCTTCCCCTTGCTTCGCCAGTGGTTGGGGCACAGCAGGAGGAAACCCCAAAGCTCAGCTGTTGTTCAGCCTCCCCTGGTCCCTCTCCTGCTTCTTGTTATTTTATTTGTGGAGAGGAGAGCCCACATTTTGGGTGCAGCGAGGGTCGTGTGGGTGGAAGGCAGGTATATCCTCTGCCCTACCCTTCCACAGCTGGAGTCATGCAAGGGGTGCGGGGGCAAAGCGATGTCTGAGTAGAAGCAGCACATGAGAGGCACCTCTGCACATCATCTCCTACTGGAGGCCAGCCCTGGCACCGATCCTTAAGCGCTGCTTGCAGCTTGCACCACCAAAGTTGGGGGAGACAAGCTGGTTCCTGCCACTACACGGACGGACCCCTGGTACCGGTGGCCAGGTCTCACATTGCCACCCGCGCACTCCACCTCTGCCTCGGCTCGCTCCAAGCATGCCTGGGAGCCAGGCTTAGGACGTCAGATGGGTGGAGACATCTGGGCAAGCGAATGGGCACCCTTGCAAACGTGCCCTGCAGCCATGCTTACTAGTGGCTGTTATTTTTAGGTGCATAAAAAAGGCCGTTTGGAAGCTGGTCTCAAAGACCTTCATTTTCTCAAGCTCCTTGCTTTGCAGCTTGGCAGAGAGCACCTTGGTGACGCTACGTCTACTCTAGAAGCACTTTCCATGACAAAAACTTGAGCACGTACACGGAGCAGTGCCCTAGGTGGACCAGAGAAGATTTAAATATGTTGTGATCTTCGGACCCTGGAGGTATGCTTGTCAAGCCCTGGGATGATGTGTGATCACCATATGGAAGACAGTTTTTGGGTAGCATTAGAGCTACTTAGACAACTAGCTTTTGCCAGACTGGGTTTTTGCTGCAGAAACTGTTTCTTCTTTGAAGATTTATAAAAATTTTATTTGCTTCCTCCTTGCTAATGATGATGGCACAGTTTTCTGGTATGTGATTGCTCCACCCCACCTCAGAAACACCCTTGCTCTGGCGGGGATCAGGAAATCCCTACTCATCGCAGGGCGTGAGCACCAGCTGCCTTGCCCTTGCACAGCTATCAGCAGGCAGTGCAAAATGCTGCCGACTCAAAATTGCTCCTACGTTTAGAAGTCCTGTGCAAGTGCAAGTGGAAATGACAGATTAAAGGACAAACCAACATGCTTGGCTCGGTATAAGGCTCGGTATAAGGCTAATAAGACATAAAGCACTTCTAGAGCCACTTCCAGGGTGCAAAAGCACTGTTTGAATGTGGTTTGTTACTCTATGCTGCTTATTAAGAAATCTCTTGCCCTCATTATTGTAAACGATGTCTTTGGGAGACTGGCAGTCTCTTCTTGCTTCCCTCCCTCCACCCCATTTTAAAAACATTCATTGTTGCGGGGATATATCTTTCAGGCCTGTTGGCCCAACTCCACTGCTGGTGTGTAAGGCTGATTGTCTTCAGAGGAGTTACACCAAAAATGCATTTGGCCTTTTGTGCTTGGAGTATAATTGGTGGAACTGGCTAGACGCCGGGTTTGGGAGACTGCAATTACAGCAATGTCAACATAGTTTTCAATGTGACTAGTGATTTAGAGTCCTCCACTCCAGGAGCACAACTCGAGGTTTCTTAAATTGATCTTTTCTCATAAAATGCCGAGCACTCATACTTCAGAAATCTGTCTGGAGTCTCAAGCAGGGCCCACCAAATCACCATTAGTAAACCCACTCATATTGTTGTTTGTTAGTAATTGGATTAGGTAACCTATATCATTAGTCACTCTGAAAAGCCTTATGTATATTTTATATGGCAGTTGTCAATATATTCACTTTGCTGTTGGTCTCAGCCTGCATTTGAAGATGTCTTGACCTCCCTTATTACTTTTCCATATGTAAATCCCCATCATGTTAGCATGGATTATACCCAGAGCATCCAAGAGACAATATATTCCCTAAGCATGATCAGCATAATTATAATTAAGCAGTTTGGACCAGATCCTTATCTGGTAGAAATCGGCATAGCTTCTCTGAAGGCAAGAACAGGTATCTACCAGCGAGGGAAATGGACCCGATTTCATAATGGCTGTAGCCCTGCAGATGAGTTGTTCCCAATGATTTTTTAAGCTCTCATTTTGTCTATGGCTACTAAAGAACCTCTTTGGTGAGTATTTGTACAGCAGCATCTTTAGGACTTTGTGACCTCTAGATAGTCTCACGAGGGATGTTTTGCAAGAGCAGCCATATGAAATGATTGAAAAAGATATTCATTAAAACTATGTGAATGTTCTTCCTTGTCAAAAACCTTATAAACACTCATCCATCCACAGTGTCTATGGTGGCAGTATGCTGACATTTTCCGTTCCCTGGCTACAACCTCCCCCGCCAGCCCAAACCCTACACTTTCTGTTGCTGGCCTTCAGTAGGAGTTAAAGGGTAGAACCGAACGCCCACATAAAAGACCTGGTATCTGTGTTTCCACATCACGAAGCATGCCGACAGACACACCAGGGCTGCGATCAGATTGAGAACCATCTGCAGAAGTAAGTACAGGTTGAGCATGCTGGTGAGGCTGCCACAGTCAGCTGCGTCCTGGTAGACGAAGGTCCTACCGAGGGGGTCTTCAGTGTCCAGCTTGCATTGGCAGGACTCGAGGATGGTATCACAGGTAAACTTTGTCATCTGCAAATAATGGTGCGCAGCAAAAGCCACTGCCAAAACACAGGCAACCAGACCCAGGGCACTCAGGAGAAAATACATCAGCTGAAAGAAAGGAAAATAGGAAAAAAAAAAACAACCTCTTTTTGCAGCTACACGAAGAATGAAGAACACAGACCGAATGCATGCACATGTACTTCACAGGGAATGCATGCATTCAATGGACTATCTGGACACTGTGTGCTTCAAAAATTGGAAGGCAGCTATAACTCCCCGGCGATGCGAAGTTCAGCAGGTCATCTCAAGAACTAGTAATTCTGCCTTGCATATTTTATACGAGTATTGCCTTGCAATTTTTGAGACCTGATAATAGCACCAAGAAATCTGTGTCTCTATACAGCCAGAAGCTTTATAGAGAGGGAGGGAGCATCTTCCTCTACCATTGTACCGGCATTGGCTAGACTTATAGTCATCAGCTGAGATAATTAGCGGAGAGCTGAGCAGAACGAGGCTTGGGCTGACATCTTATCCCAGGCTGCGCTGAGAAGTAGGTGTTTTTGAAACTTTGCTCAGGTGTTATTCCCAGCTCTTGGTTTACGTGCCCAAACAAATCTGATTTAGACTTGCAAATCATGCAGGGAGGGGGCTGATCTCCCGCTTGTGGCCCAGTGAATGCAGCCAGCCTGCTTCCTTCCCAGGTCCTGCTGTGGAGTGGGAATGCAAATCTCCATGAGAAAATGCATGTTGTGCTCAATCTCCTTCCAAAACTCGCCCCATAAATGCGATGGAGAAGTCTTTCAAAGGCGTGAAAGAGCGGTGAGCACCTTTCATTTCCCGGTGCTGCCCCTGCTACGGCGTGAGAAGGACAAGGGTCTGCTTGTCAGCCCTCCTCCTCCTCCTCACACCAGTGGCAGCTTTAAAAGAGGGTGGCTTTTGTCGAGGGCAGCTATGCAGAGTCCACCCCCGCAAACGCATGGAAACCCGTAGCGGCTCGGAGCCCTTGTCACTGCGGGTTACACCTGAGACCTTTGGATACCAGAGCATATGGACTTCCTTTGCTTTTCATAGCTGGAACTGGCAGTTGCTGTGCTGCATACAAAATATGTGTGAATGTATATTAAAGTCATATTCTGTGTTTAGCCAAAATAGCATTTTTGGTTCTGTTCAGCACTGTAAAAACATTTATTTTTCTTGGCGTCTTATCTGTCAGACACATGGCATGGTTGGGAATCTGTTATTTTAAACAGCAGCTTCTCTCTTTCTCTCTCTCTCTTAACCTCAATACCGCAAGCAAACTATCAATATAAAAGCATTTTTATGACCTTGAAACTCCAAGTACGTATCTCTTGATAAAATTCACACTCCTGGTGTATTTGTCTTGTATCAACAGTGTGAATCAATCTTCCTATTCAGTTGCCAGCTTGAAAAAAAATATTTGGGCTTATTGCAATTCTTAATACATTTTCTCCCGCGCATCACCGAATTCTTACAGCAAGATCTTAGTTTTCAAGACTTGGCTACTATTAAATTTAATGACTTCCCCTGCAGCTCTAAACCAAGGGCAGCTTCAAAACGAGGGTGACTCTTATTAAATGCAATTCTTTTACCCCCGTAGCTTTCAAGGTAAAGGTCCACGGTAAAGGTGAAGTTGGACAATGGGGACATCTCCCCGTACAGAGCGCTACTGACTGATGGACCCCCTCCAAACAGAGACGTGGTAATTCATAAGACAATGGCATTACTTTAAAAGATGGTGCAAATGTGTTTGATGGGGAAAATGGAAAATAGACAAGCACCAATGACTGTTCCTCTTCTCTGAGGGATGAAAGTTGTTCTGTGATGTAGAAGTCCCAGTGGACTGGCTGGAAGTCCCTGGATTCAGACCAGCAGGAGACAGAACCAGGCCTCCCTAATAAATGAGATATTAAGCTAAGACTACGAGATGTGCCTGATTCTCCCTGGCAGGTATTTTATTCAGCTGCCAATTTCGATCCAAAGTTGGGACAAAATAGCGCTAAATCCACAGCCTAAGCTACACTCCAGGTACGGTAAGCAAGAATTTGCCTGTTGTGTACCTAAAGGGAAGGAAATCTCAGAATTCCTTTGAAACACACCAAATACACAGGCAGCTCTTACAGCAAGCCTCAGAGGCGAATAGAGACGCGTGGGGGACATAGGGCAATTTCCAAATGGCTTATTATTCTCACAAGATGTTTGCAGAGGAGTCTCTCTGCGAGCTGCTGAAAATGAACACATTTCCAAATATCAGAGGTAAGGCAAATGCAAATACTGCCTGTGAGGGAGCACAAGGCAGCGAGCGCTGAGATCCCATCAACAGATTAATCACATGCCAGACCCAGAGGCAACTTCAGCATCGCAAATACAACCACGTAGTGAGCTCTGCCCAGGAACCAGAACTTGCCACTGGAAAACTGTTTTTTAACAGCCTGAGAGAGATAGTCACTGCAATTGCTGGTTAAATAGAAGGAGAAAAGGGAAGTGGGGGAGACACAGCATACAATGAGGTCAGAGCATGGCAGCTCATCCTCCTTTGGGTTCCTCATATGAGGAAGAAACGTTTTAGCAATATTTACTGGCAATAGTTTTGCACCGTGCCAAAAAGAAATTAACCTAAGATGTATCGCGTTCTTCATGGAAAAGGGTTCTCATAGTTATCAGGCGTGAAACCAGAAGGGTTTGCAGACATGGATCCAGGGGACCCCTTCTGAAGGTGGTGGTGGCTCAGGCATGAGCCCGGGCAGGGAACAGGAACCGTGCTGTGTGTCACAGTGTGGGTTGCTGGGGCTGGGTGGGCAGGAGCAGAGGGTGTCATGCTACCGTGGGAGATGCCGTGGTCAGCACCGCAGTGATCTCTCAAATGTTAGCAGATAGCCCAGGAAGTCCACAGGAAATCTCAAGATTTTCCTATGTGGTCTTTCCTTTTTTTTCTTTTTTGACGAGGGAGAGGATCTCGCCTTTTAAATAGACACGTAACATGCTGCTTTGCTGTAATGCAGAGCACGCTTCCTGCAGACGCAGACACGGGGAGGGGCAAAAATTCAGCCTGGGACTTGCCATTGTCCCCCCAAAGGGCAAAGCCACTGGCCCAGAGGCAGTGGTCTCCCTCTCTCACAGATGCACAGGGTGCTGCGGACACCTGCGGTAGTCTCAGGAAGGGATTTCTGCTGAAAGCTGTTCTAACACCTCCTTTTTTAACAGGATCCAGGGCTCGTGCAAGTGTGAAATGAATGAAGCAGCTGTTGAGAGGGAGGAAAGCAGAGAGAACTGCATGGGTGTCCTCCCATTTCCCACCCCAAGGGTGATAGGGTCACCTCGGGGGTTGACTAAAATCCCCCAGGCCTCTGTGTGTGTGTGGTCCTCCTCCCAAAGTGCCCCTTGGGCTATGCAAGGGATCCTGCGGTCCTTACTGCACTCCAGGGAAGGCTGGCCAAGATTTTCTTGTAGGATGATGCTCAGCAGCCTCAGTGGGCACCAGCCACTAGTGTGAAGGCAGGGCCTGGGCTGGGGAGCAAGTCTCCAGGAGGACAGTCGGGGCAGATAGGACTGAGCCCAACCATGGTGCTGGATGAAGCATCAGAGCCCTGAGGAGGAGAGAATGACCCAAGTTGCTTGGCTTTGTCTCATGATCGTAATTTTGGATCCTCAGCCTTGTCGCCAAATAGCTAATGATCTTTTTTCTTTTTTTTTTTTTTTTTCAGAAACAGACATTAACTGATATTTGAATATCTGAGAAGTGATACTGGAGATTTAGATGACTCCTGTGTGATCAAAGCCCTGGAGGAGCCTTTTAGCTCCTACTTTGTTGAAAATAGGTACCCTGCAGCCAGAAGCTGTTTGTCTGGACAGGCAGCGGGGAGGGACAACGGGGGATAACAGCTCCCCATGGGGGACGTGGGACAGGAGAGGTGAATAGCCTGGGAATGATCAAGTTTTGTGGCACGCTGCAAAAGGAAATGCCGGGAAGGTGGATGTTGGGGAGGAGGGTTCTTTGGGTAGCCAACAGTCCATGGGCTCTTGACTGAACCAAAAGCCTTTCAAGGGAGACTTTAGCTCTAATTCTGCCAGGTGATGAGGAACAACCCATTTTACATCGCCTGGGGAGCGCTTTCGAAACGTTTATTTTCTTGCGGGAGTGATGGCTCATGTTCCTCACTGACAAGGGTGGGTGGCGTTGCTAAGAGTGGCAGAGGCATCTGAGCTGCCCAGCCCGACATGCCGTTCCCACCACGAGGGATGACTCCCTTCCTGCTGGGATGCCAAGTTCAATTTAATGCTGCAGGACAAGCAATAAAAAGCCTGGCGTGGCAGCTCCCGCCCAGCCCAGCAGCTCCCTGGGCAGCCGTAACCCTTACTTGCGGGTGTAAAGGTGACGGGGCGAGAATGTAAAGGCAATCAAAGGGCAGAAACAATTGTTCTTCTTCTCCCTTTCTTCAAGTAAGTACGGGAGAAGCTTGAGAGAGACACAAAAGACACACCGGGGTCTAATTTCTAAGGGAGGATGAATGCCAGGTTTCGAAAAGCCGCTCCTTGTGTTTGATTTCCTTCTGCCTTTCTCAGTTAATAATCACTGTTATTTTGTGTTGCTTGCATCGGTATTTTTCTTGGTTATTACGTGTCTGCAAAATATTAAGAGCCCTGAAAATTACAATAATAAGGAAAAACAGCCCAGAAAAATGGTGTTAAAAATGCCCCATCCCGAACAAGCGTCCTCAGCCTTTCTTTTCTAGTCACTTACGGGTGTCAACGAAGCAGAGTTTGGGGGACGGAGGCGGGGCGTGGTGCACGGTTTCTGCATCTCTCTTGCAATGCTCAGATGGGAATTCGCTTCGTGGAAGAAGGCTTGTTCCCATGGTTTGCTCACGCTTCCCCGTGTTCGCTAATGCCCAACCCTAACACAGGGCACCATCCACTGAGACACAGCCGCCGGTGCTCAGGTACAGCCTCCCTCTCCCCGTCTATAAAGGCAGGCAGGCAGGGATTTCTAGCCACACTTTCTAATTTGTTTGTGCCCGTGCAGTTTATTTTTTTCATGGTGAGGAGCAAAACTGCTGGGAAGATGCTCCGATGCTTCTTAGATCACATTAAAAATTAAAACTTGATTTAAGTGGACCCATTTCATGCCACCGTACTTCTTACCCAGCTCTCTATGAATATCTCTACTTAATAGTAACCCTTGGTCTTTCACTGAACACTTCCAAAATTATTTCAGCTTTGTTGATCTGAATCTCTTTGATATTCTTAAAACACAGAAAATAAAACGGTATCGTGTTCTGATGTGAAATATTTGTTATTAGAGTTTCCCCTGTATAGGCTACAGTTTCTTCCTTAGCTGCCTGGAAAATACCAGAAAACCATTCTTGCATTTCAGGTGCATTTTCACTTCTTTTCATGTGGTCTTAAAAATATCCCCCGTATCAACTTTTCTGATTATATTTAACGACATGAGAAGAAAAAAAAATTTTAAAAAAGTCAAGGTACCTTTACTGTGAACTGTACGCACGTCTTCTCATCAGGTTGGTACGAAATACACAGCATAACAAATCCCACTAATGACACCACACAGACCTGCAAGGGAAGAGAGGTATAATGTGTCAAAGTTTGAAAAAAAAAAAAAAAAAAAAGGACACAAAAATAAATTCTTTTCGAGCCAAAACACCTTGCTGTGTTAGCAGGGTCGTAGCTCAAGGAGCAGTGTATAAGCGAAGTCGTCTGAGCAGGGGTGACAGCCATATGTGTGTGAGATCCTCGCATGTGTGGAAGCACTTGTGAGGAGGGAAGAACTTCAACCTTCACTTTACAGACACTGAGGCACAAAAAGCTTAACTCAGAGGGACTTTTTGAATCAGACCTACAAAGACGCAGCCCAGCGATAGCCTCTAGGATGTGTTTCACGTTTTTGTCCATGTAACTAACTATGAAAAAGGAGCAGGCGGCTTATGAAGTTGGGCTTGCAAGCCCAAAGAGCACCATCCTTTGTACCCCTGGGTGCTGACAGAGTTTTTATGTCACCAGTGCACGTTGTAAATCAGCAACCATAGCTGCCACTGGAGAAGCAGCAGCACAGTTTACAGCAGAGGCTTTCAACCTCTCCTAGAGTGAACACCTTACCAAAGAAGACATCTCCTCTGTAATCTGAGACTGCATTTTAGCCCTGTGGCAGTAATTGCTGAAGCTTAACACTAATGGAAAAGTATTTATGCACTTTATTATTCATTTAGCTGTCTATATTATTAATTCTGAAGATTGAGATTTATTTGCAGGAGCAGATATTCACTGGTAGGCATTTTCCAGCCACGTAAGGAGGGAAGAGTCTGCTCCGAGGAGCTAGCCCGATAAATACCATTTCCCTTCTTAGGCAGTGTTTTCTGGGTCCCCCCATGGTGCTAAGGACTCAAGTCAAGTGCCTTCCTCTCCCACAGTTTTGGAGGACCAGCGAGCAGATTGCGCAGGAGGACGCAGGAGCTGCAGCTCTGCAACCAGACTGCTGCTTTTTTGGCAGCTCCTCCCCTGCCTGGACAAGAGGAGCCGGGTCCTCAGGCGCGTGGTGAGGGCTCCCTGTGCCGCTGTGGGGCTGCCGGGGCTGGCTCAGGGAATGAGAGGGATCCTGACTGCGCCCGCAGAGGGAGAGGGCGTTGCTGGTGGCTGCAGCCGTGCTTGGAGGAACCCGTGAGTGTTTGGGTTGGAAAAAACAGGTGAGTCGATGGCATGCATGTGTTTTTAAAATGCCATTTCATAGCCAGCCTTTAAAAAAGGCCCAGATGTGATGAGCTTTTGTGGAATGCTTTCAGATATGCTAAGGCTTGTCTTCACGTGGCACCGGGAGCAAGCCTTGGCATCCTGGTTATAACTGATAGCTACTGAATTCCCAGTGACCACAGCGAGAATCTGTAAATTTTTTCCCCCTTGCTTTTACTGTGAGGGTTTTTAAGGCTTCTCATTAATTTGAGGCTTTCTGCTTTCCCAGACCAGTGGGATTTGCCTTCTTGGGCCAGACCTGGACGCGAGTTGCCTTTGCTCGGGGGTGGGACGACGCCATGGAGATGCCTGCAGGAGCGTGGGGCTCCCTCACTGCCCCATCCCCCCCTGCTCGCTGCAACGCTACGGCAGTGCTGTTCACATCCAGATTTCCAGCTCCACGGGGAACTGCTCGACCTGCAGCGAAAAACGCATAACTGTCCTTTTAGGCAGCAATGGTTAAACACATTTCTTTTATGATCGGATAAACAAAATATGAAGCTTTTCTTTATATCTGCATTGTTTGTGTAAGGCACTAGACAGCAGCCCTGTAAAGGGAGAGTGCCTCTCAAACACGGATAGTCATGTCCCTCAAGAACCCGTGTGATTAATAACACTTTTTCCATAAAGTTTTATTTCATGTCATTTCGGTAGGACATGAATAGGAAGTATTGCCTGAGAACATCTCTAAAGAAAGCGTCAGTATTATTTACTCCTTTCCATGTCATGTGTATTTATATTCTGGTCCTATGACTTACACATGGCCTCCAATTTATTTGTTTTCTTCTTTTTATTGTTGACAGCCATAGCTGACAGGGTTGTTGGGGGAAAAAACAACCTTTCTTGTCAAAGGTCCTTCAGTGCTGGGCTTTTTTTTTTTGCCCTATAGTGCTTCTGTGTTACTCAACCACGTTTTATTTCTCAGGATGAATCGCCTATGTCCTTGGTCCCTCGCACTGTATATTAATCTTTTAATTCAATTAACATGCCCATAAAACTTAAATCTTAAGGAGATCATATCTCTAGTAATATCCAAATGATAAATTCCCCCAGCGGCAGTGGCGGCTGAAGGAAAGAACTTGCCGCAAAAACTAAAAAAAACCTAAAAAACTAAAAAAAACCCTAAAATAACTAAAAAAAGATTCCCCCACGTGAAATCAAAGGGGCTGCTCACGTCAAAGATAGACCTAAGTATTTTCAGGATCTGGTGCTGAAGGATCTTGTTATAAACAATAAATCAAATTTGCTTTGCTTCAGCTACACTAGTGGGCATTTACACTTGCATGAACCGAGGGCCAGATTCGCCTCCAGGTTACTCTCGTGAGACATCATGGGACTGTGCCCACTCTCCTATTCCCATTCCCATTTTCCCACAGAAAGACAACAGAGCTGCATTCATTTCCGAGAGCAGCGCCAAATACCAGCGGTGGAATTTTCTCTCTACCATCAAGTGCCTCGTACAACTTCTGCAAAAGCCCTATCGGCTTTCAACGCGGCAGGATCAGACCTCCCTCTTCAGAAAGCTTCCCATACAAAAGACTACCGTTTAAAAGGATTTCCATTCCTGCACGCGCTTTCTAAAGTTCCTCTGGGATTTAAATAATATACTCAGGGATACTTGAAGAGGCACATTTGTAGAGAGGTATTTATAAAAGATTACACTGGGTCGGGATTCCGGCAAGTCATGGCCGGGATATTTCAGAAGGCTTAAGTATTTCTTTTATAACAATATCCCAACTTCTTTTTTTTTTTTTTTTAACCAGAGATGTGTGTTTTTGTACGTGACGGTAAAAAATAATGTTGCTGAGAATTATGACCCATATCGGTTTTACATTTCAGTTCTTTAAAGGTAAATTCACTCACTGGAGCAAACTGAAGCGTGGAACATTTATACAGAAAACAGCTTTATGCTTCTATTTTATACATTATTAATAGATCAGTTTTGAATTATACCTGTGAAGTGTAATAGAATAACTATAAAAATCCTCTAGTAAATATTCGTTAGGACCCGCTAAGTGACTAAGACAGCTGCCTCACAGCAGGCACGTTACGGATGCTGTTGATGCTGATTGCTAAGTAGCATTAGGTAATCCTGCATCCCAGTGCTTCGATAGCCACTGCAATATCCCAGCGCTAAGCACACATTTCCTAGGCCTTACTGACTAAGCACACAACATAAAATGCAATTGAACTTGCTTTAGCACTCGCTTGCCACCAATCAATATGCATGTGTTATACAAATAAAATAGATTCTATAAGAGCTGCAGAGCAGCAGTTAATTAGATCAGCTCTTGTAACGGTTATCTGGAAATCTAGAAATATGCATTTCTATGCTGAGTGAATTTCAACTCAAGTTTATTTCAAGATCCCGTATTTCAAAATTTTCCAGACAGACTAATGCACCCTTTGCTGGATAGGCAGTGATGAGAAAAGTTATCCAAGGAAATAATTTAAATTTAGAAAAGTACTGCCTAGAAGAAGACCCAAATGTGATACAGATGTACTTAGGAAGGCTACAGACTTAATTTTGGTTAAGACATACCCTGTGAAATCCCCCAGTTCACAATCCAGGGAAAACAGCTCGTTACTAACCTGGCTGAAAAACTTAAACATTTATGCTCTAGAAAAATTTCAACACTATTTCTTTTTAGCAGGAAGCAGTAGACTTTCCTTCCATTGGCCAGGAACATCCCAGGGCTTGAAAGTGACTTAAAAATTATTTTTTTTTTAAATCCCAAACAAAATAGAAGTAGACCTTTTCCAGGTGGCCCCCACCCCAAAGAGGGCTAGAGCCTGTTGTCGTGAGAACTGAATTAAGATGCTACAGATTTCAGCAGGAATGGGAACTGATTCCAAGAGCATTGAAGAGTGGGTCCCAGTTGATTTGCCTGGGAGGATACCCGGACCCATGGAGATCCAGCATGCAGTCCTTGGCTCCTCAGGGCATTGGCAAACCAGCTCTCCCTGCACGCGCACACAAGCTAGCACAACCGGCTGTTTCTCACAGCTTGGAGCCTCGCCTGCTGCTGCAAAATAGATGGTTCAACGGAGAGGCTGCAACCATACTGCAACGCACGTTCGGCACTTGCAAGGAGCATGTCTGTACATATCTCCATCGCCTTAAAACCAGAACTCAAGCAGTAAAGAAGATCGCTCTCAAGCTTTGTGCACCCAAAATCCTTCACCACCAGCTTTATTTCAGCTGATCCACCATGCTGAAGAGTGCCGGCTGCCACCGAAGCACGGAGGGCTGACACCCTGTCCAGCATGGTGCCAGCATCCTCCTGCACTAGCCAACCCTGTCCCTCCCACTAAACTTAATACACTTCTGAAAAGCGTCACCGGTGAGAAAAACAGGCTCATCGTCTCCGACAGGAACAAACACAGGTGGCAACGCAGAAGGGTGCTTGGACCAAGCTCACAGACATTGCCGCCCAGTAGAGGACCATGAGGCTCAGGGCAAGGGAGCTGCTCTCCCTGTGCTCACCTCCCTGTGGCTCACCCGTGTCTGGTCCTGCCAGGACTAAGCACAAGGGGTACGAGTGGCGCAAGGACACCCCATGGTAGTGATGAAGATGGTTACGGAATGTACAGAATTGGAGACATATGAACACATAGGGCACAAATTTCCACTGTGGTTTGCATTCATTGTCTTTACACGCTGACATATTAATGTGCTTCACTTTATTTTAACCCATTTCAAAAACACAGATTGCTCTAATCTCTCTGCATCTCTCTCTTGTACATTTGTGAAACTGGTTTTTCTTTCGTTATGCTACAACTTTAGTCTGAGCGTTGCTATAGAATATGTGGTTTTCTCCAGCAAAGCGCTTCCTACCCAGAGCACCTTGTAAACCCTGACACATGGGTAAAGCGGGAGAGTTGTCAACATCCACCAAGATATGAAGGAAGGAGGCAAAAATCTGGTTCAAAGGAGCGTCTTGGGTCTACACCCCACCACGAGACAAATGCTGCAAACACTCACAAAGACACAGTATAGTTCATCTGCTCTTTAGATGGGGGCTTGTTAGCAAGAACCTCTTACAACAACCTTTAGGGGCAGGAAGCAAACATGCTGGAGGACAATACCTCTCAAATATGGGCAGTGAAACGCCACATGGCATTGTTGAGACCCACGGGTGGACTCTTCCTTTCTAATAAGAATGTAAACTCTCAGACTTCAGGGGAAAAGCTGCTAGTAACAGAATTAGGAAGAAATTTCCATTACGGACAAGCTATTTCATAGTTTCTCACTTCAAGACACTATGGATCTTTCTGTTTGTAGGGACAAGGGTAAAGAAATTATGTCTCATAGCTATCTCTGAAGACTCTTGCTTAACTTCAGAGGCAATACTTGGCTTGACAGCTCACCCGCCTCATCAGATATGGCAAGGCTTAGCTCCCCTACACACGTTTGGAGAAGCCATGTTATCCACAATTTCACAATCCCACTGAACATAGACTTTGATGCGAGAAAGAAAATGTTCCCATTGGCTTTGCCATTATGAACCAGGATCATCTCTGATCCCAGACATCTGTACAGGCTGTTGCAGACAGCCACACTGATGTTCGTTCGCTTTATGAGGTTTGAGGAAATGGCAATGAAAGCAGGTGCTACAGGCAGCTTTCACTGCTAGCTTTCATCAGCCTTGAGTCTCACTACCACATGTAAAAGAAGCCAGTCTGCCACACAGAGGGATTGCACCTTAATGGTTTTTCGTCTTACAGATTTCATATTAGATTTAAGGACAGTCTAGTTGCATATAAATTACTTCCAGAAATAATAGTTGTACTAATAACGATAAACATGTATATTGTGGTTGCAGGCAAAGGCCATCTTCATCTACAAAAATCACTTCTTTGACAGCCATAAACTCCCATTATAACCGACCATCCCTGTCCCACCTACAGAACTGAATATTTATGTCTTTACTACAAGTCCCTTCAAACCATGCAATAACACACCATGACAGATACAAAACTTTCTTTTAAATTCTGTAAAGTAATCAAAACCCTGCAAGAACATTCATAATCAAATGAAACCATATTTTTCTGTAACGATCTTTGCTGTTTAGGTCAGTCGCTCAACAGTGGAAATGGTCACTTGTGCTATGGTGAAATTCAACTCCGCCGGCAAAGCACTGTGAAGGCTGCCATCACTTACAAAGTCAGGAGCTGCAGCAGCAGTCCGTTACTGCCCTTAAGTCAGAAATATGGTGCTGGGTGATCAAATGCCCGAGGGAGCAAAAAAACCCATTAAAAGGTCCCAGAGCCAGCAGTGATTTGCAACGTGAAAAGTGTAGCACGGCTAAGAGTGCTGCATGAAGTTGTGGTTTGAGACGTGTCCATGACTACGAAGCTATGGAAAGCCATCAACTCTACAGTCACAAGGTTGCCTAGACTAAGGAAACCTGTTTGAGCAGTGTCTCTCTCCAAATCTCTACTTAGGCTTTTTGCACAAATATATTCCGGTCAGGAACTCTGATTTTCTCCCTTCTTCCCCTTGAGGCTGTAGCTAGGCCAGAGGGCTAAACCACAGAGGTGTCCAGGATCAGCGCTTGGCCAGGTATCACACAGACCTCTGGTGTGGAGCTACCTTCTCAAACCATTCTGAAAGGTGATGTTTCAACATTTTTTCCCCTCAAAAATTTCCACTTTGTAACGGATCAAAATTTCAGCTCATCAGGCATCAATGCAGAGTTACTCTTAGAAAATTATCAGATTTAATCACAGAGGGCTCGGAAGAGTACAGCTCTGGTGCTACGTACATATATGGCTATAAACAAGCACTGGAAACCTCACCAGGGCATATTTCATGCAGCGTACCTCGTTGCATACCATCCAGAGTTTCACATACTTTGGAGAAGGTTCAATTAAATACCTAAACTTGGAGGATCTTCTTGAAGGCAGTCCTCCCTCAAACCTTTTGATGTTTGCCCATGGCTATTTGAAGCTAACTTGTATAAAAAATGGATGCCTGCATGACTATAATTTCCATTAGCTGCTTTGATGGCACCAGTTTCTAAGTGTCACCTTTTATTAAAAATTGAAATCGGTTTCCCTAATAACAAGTAAAAGTTAAAAACCCAGCAAGGCTGTATAGGAGGTAAAGCCTGACTGAAAGCCACCTCCACAATTGCTGCAGGAAAAGGTGTCAAAAGCAACAACAGAAAAAACCAGCGAGGGGCCAGGGCTAACAAGAAAGCGTCTCTCTCCTTTCAGGCTTTAAAAGTGAACATGTTCCAGGGGTTTTTTAAATACTCAATCATGCCCCATATCAATATGGAAGGGGATCAGTTGCCTCTTTCTCTAGCTGGGGATGCCTTCCAATTATTGACCCTCTCTAGGAGGATAAAAGGGTTGCCTCACGCATAAAGCAGTTGTCTGATGTTTGGCAGGGCCACCACCGTGTAGTTGGAGCATCCGGCCTTGTGCAAAAAATGTTACAGCCAGCAGGTGGGAGGATCCGGAAAGAGAAAGGCAAGAAGGCTGACAGGGGTTTACCTGTACGGGCTTGCCTCATTTTATCATGCGAGAGACCATCTGCAGAAAGGCTCTTAGGTGGAAACATCTACAGAGCCTCATCTGCGGGGAAATTGTCAGAGACAACGTGGCCCTTGAATTGCTTTGTTACACTGAGACAGGGAAATGGTCTAAATTATAGGAAGCGAATCCCTTCTGGTTGAGAGGAGCATGGGTCTAATCAACCCCAGCTAATCATCAGGATGCATTAAACCCCAGTTTCTCCTTTAGATCACTTTATAGCATAGTATCATCCTTTTTTCACCAGGCGCCTGTATACAACGCTTCATCCTTTCAGCATCCGTCTCACAACATTCTCAAAGCTTCTCCTTAACAGTTACACACATCACCCTCGTACCCATTTTCAGGATGAAAATCCCAACCCCTGGCCTCTACCTGTTGCCATCTTCTACCATTTAAAAAGTGTTCAGCCTAATTTTAGGGGCCTTGCTGCTTCCCTGGGAACCGGGGATATGCCGGAGCAACTTTGCTGAGAGCTGTACGAGCCAAAGAAGGTGGTGGGTGCGGGGAGCTTGTCACACCACCTTCCTGCCCTTCTAGCCCCCAAACAACATGAACCCTGACAAGCTAAAGAGGCAAAGGCTGGGCCGGCGCCGCCTGTTACTGGCAGCGCTATTGATTTTGGCACTCAGGTTTACCAGCCCATGAGCACGTGCTGAGTCAGTGGCACGACCCACCATCTGAGTCATACTCTCATGCAGAAGCACATAAATCAAACAAACATCTCAATTATCAGCATCTGATAGGGCTGCGCAGCATCGGGAGACAGTCCTGGCTGTTTGCTACCCATGTTGCGCTAAGCATCGAAAGATCTTTGAAGCATGAAAGCCAGCCAAACTCCTCCATCCAATCCTGATGCTGCCACGCAACGCGCTTCACCCCTCATCTCCTGCAAATGGTCCCTCACAGTTGGGTTTTCCAGCCATTGTGGGATCTTCATTTGCCTCACCTATCCTTGTCTGTGAGATGCTCAAAGCGAAGAATTTGTTTCCTTTGGTGAAGGTTTTAGCTTAAATTTTTTTAAAGGTTCTTTAAAAAACAAACAAACAAACAAACAAAAAACCCATAAAAACTTAAAGTGACATAAACATTTCTAACTCCAGGTAAAAGAAGAATAATGAAATTGCTTTTTCAGTTAAAAGTCTGCCTGCCTTTTGCACCACAAAGACCCACATCAGCCTTACTCCACCAGGGCAGAGAAGCCAATGCTTGGATGCTGGTGCCAAAAAGCCATGAGCCATGGCTAGCCCTTGGGTAAAGCTCAGCGATCCTCTCGCCTGGGGAAAGACCTGGGGAGATGTGGCTCTGAAGGGCCTGAGCAGGGAGAAGCATCAGAGGTCCAGGGCTGGGAGCTTGGCCCGTGGCAGATATTTTGAGACACTTTTTGCAATAAAATAAATGACAGCTGGAGCCACGGTTGCTGCCTTGAGCTGCATAAGGAACAGATTTTTTTAAAAATATTTTTTAAAATCCCGACTTTATGTACATCCATCCATACATATGGATTTAAAATAACTTTCTGACAGAAATAATAAACACCCTGGATAATAATTTCTGATGAGCGTTTCTGTAACTTTCTTAACTGCCTGAGTCTGCAAAACGGGGCTGAAAGGGAGCATGTCTATGAAAACTCTGATACTCTCTACTTTTGATCACAGTGGAAATAATCTAAGAGCAGATTTTTCGAGGAGAAATACATCGTTTCTTCTTCTGGGTGTCAAAAGGCCACAAACTAATGAAAAAGAATGAAAAGGATGCCATTAATATCTACTGCTTCTGCAACGCTTTTCATCCAAGGATCTCAAAGCAAGGGGTGACGGATAGCCATGATTAACCCCACTTTACAGGGGAAATAACAAAGTCTTAGGAAGGTTAAGTAACTTGCCCAAAGCAACGCAGCGAGTCAGTGGCAAGATACGGAAAAAAAAAATAAAGCCCTGCACTCCTGGGTGGATTTGTGAAGAGTTTGTCCAAGCTCCTTCAAAGCAGCAAGAAGGAAGAGGCCGCTGTGGCGATCCAGCCTGCAGTTTCGGGTGCTGAGAACAAGTCTCACAGAGGAGCCGGACCACTGCTTCAGACCCGGACACCTTCCCTGTAAATGGCTACAGGTAGGCATAACAAATGTCACCCTCACTGTTTTTAATTGCATTTATCAGCCTACCCCTAGCAATGCGGCAGAGGCATTTTACGGGGCATAGGTTGTTGAAGCTGAAGCAGAAGTAGTAAATCACACAGGCTCCGTGGTTTCTTTCCTTTAACAAACCTTTCCTTTGGTTTCTGACTAATGCCCCACCGATTTCGGATGAAATGCTTTTTGAACTAGTAGGTTTTAACCGGGTTTCATGGTGAAATGCCCTTGATGCAATGCAAGCTCTAACGTTTCCCGCAGCGGGAGGGAAGGGCTGGTGCCAGGCACCCTTTGGAGCAGAGCCCTTTGGTGTCAGGGGCATCCTCCGCTCCCTGTCAGCAGATCGCTGGCCACACTTATTCCACGGGATGGAGAACCCAATCCCCAGCCTGCGCTATCCTCACAAACCTAGCTGGTCAGGTTTTGAACTGATTTAATTTGGACTGCCTCGCAGGCTTTTCCTCAGTAGCATTTTACTCCAGCTGCTTCTCTAATTAAGTTCCTTTTCATTCATGGTAATGCACTAAAGCACTTGATTTTCAGCAAGGAATGGTGTCACCATTTTGCCACTAATAAAGAAGAAAAAAAAAGAATCTTTCAATCAATCAGGGTCTATTTAACACATTAGCAATTTTCCTTCATTTTTCTGTCATCCTGCATTAACAGCTGTGGGGTCAAATCCAGCCCTGGTGTAATTCCAAAGGAGTAACACTAGGAATGAGCTTCGTCCATTATCTCTAATGTTGTTAAAAAGGTCTCGATAATAGATTTTTTAAGTTCTTGATTCTGAATACTAATCAAGTCCTTTAAAAAGAACACTTGAGTGGGATGCTACTAAAACAAATATGCTCTGGTATTTTACACCACATCTTTCTGTTCTGTTGCTCATTTCTGTGTGAATAAATGAGTTTCAGGAAGTCACTTTCTGCCACGAGATTTGTTCTTGGGCAACACGTGGGTCATCCATCCCCTACCCATATGCCCTCCATGCAGTCGCCCACAGCTGCCCAAGAGCCAGCTCATAGGACGTCCAGCCACACGTAAGATGTCCTAGCCAAGGGTCCTCCTTCATGGACCAGTTTCCCCCCAGCTCTCCGGAGGCCGGTCCTCAGCACGCTCCCTGCCACAGCTCACCAGCAGCCCCCCGTGACCTGCACACCCAGAAACTCCAGCTCAGCAGCTCCTGGCCATCTCTGTCCGACGTCCCAGTGGGCACCAAGATGTCCATGAAGACATCACAGTGGAGGAACAAAGTAAATGCGGCATCGTGTTGCATCTCTTGCATTTTGCCCCTCAGATATAGGCTTTGCATTACTCCCATGGTGAATCCGCCATGGCCAGTGCTCCACATGTACTCTCTTGCTAGGAGGCTCTGGGGCTGCACCACCACCTCAGCCTCTCCTCTCTAGCACTGGTTTCCCTTTTACCACCCTCTGCTGGTGTTAGACCCCTCTTTCCCTCCTGCTTTGGGCTGAGGGTGCAGGAGAGCAGTGCAGCTCCCCAGAAGCCTACCTCACCATGTCCCCCCACCACACAGTCCCTGCCATCACGCTGAGGGCAAGCAGGGGGACACCAAAATCCATTCTGAGCCAGGGAGGAATCAACCCACACGTGAATGTGCCGGTGGCTCAACATTGCACCAGAATATCCAAGGTGAGAGTCACTAACTCAAACCGTAGGTACAGTAAGCCCTGCCCATGGGTCCCTACCTGCAGCCCACAGGGCACACTGGTCTTCCCGATAGCCGGGGCAACCTGTAATATGAAGCAAAACGAAGCCCTGACCCTCACAGCCAGCACGGTCCCAGGAGATGTGTTCCCCCAGGGGTTATCCTGGCTGGCTGGCGGGTGCAAAACGTGACCACCACGGCTGAGAGATGAGTTTTGCTTTGAGTTGAGGACTAGCTCAGGAATGCACATGGTGAGTTTTGCCTGTTTTTCAGGGGGGGACTCTGAAAGCGACTGAGCTTTGCCTCGTGTGGGCATCTAAATGTCACTACTGCTGGAGGCTGCTGCTAAAAACAAAAGGTCTTCATAAAGTAGTGACTTTGGTGGGGTTTCAGGCCTCCTCAAGGGACATCGGGTGTATGTGGATGTCTCAGATGGATGCAGTTTGGATGCTGATGGCATTCATATGGGCCAGGGACTGCTTCCATGGCTTTTCTCACATCCCTGGCCATACACTAGTCCAGTCTAGCTCATTCTTTCCCCGGTCCTTGTGCGTCAACTTTTTCTAGTGAAAAAGCTATTTCAAACCTGGGATACTCCAAGTGCTGTCTGGAGAAGAAATAATCTGACCTTCAGAATCCCCAGATAAACAGGAGGAGCGAAAATGTCACATGCTGCTATTTTGCCATCTGTATTCCCCCCCTGGCTTGTAACAGCAAAAACCATGGGAGGAAGTTCTTCTCCTGAGCAAGGGCAGGATCTCACCCCGTGAAACATTGCTAAACTCTTAGATACCCCTCTGGTCAGAAGAGAAACAAGAAGGGTGAGGTGAATTACAGGAGCTCTTCTTTCGGGAGCTCATGGCCTGCTCTTTCCACTCTTTGCAGGGTTGCCCAACAGGATTAATACAGCAAACCCCAAACGGTTCAGGTGTTCAGATAATCCTTCAGCTGGCAAGGAATTACATTTATGGGAGATCCCCCCACAGCTGTTTAGCATATCGAGAAATCTTTAAGTACCTAAACCCGAATTTATTTGCTGGGAGTTCTTACAATCTAACAACACCCAAACCAGTGCTAACACGTCAGTATATATTTACCTGAAGCCTGCTGCCCAGGAAAAAAAGAACCTGCATACTAAATTGCATCCATGGCACGTCCCAGGCTCTTAATCACCGACCCTGTCTCTCCACAGGCAAACCGCACGTCCGCGAGCACACGGCCAAGGGGGGGACCACACCACGCATGGCACCGAGACCCTGCACCTCCTCCCCACAGCTCTGCAGGGACACTCAGCTCTGGGGACCAGCCTGGGCTTCCCCACCAGCGATGCCTTCCTATTTACGCCCGGCAGGACCCTGCCCTTTACCCCATCCCTGCCAGCCCGCTCAGCGAAGCTGGTGTGTCACTCGAAACTGCGCGTGACTTGGCGGGAGCCGCCGGCGGGCCCTGGGATGAGCTCCCATTCCCGGCCACGTCACCCACCCGCCAGCACCGTCCCCCTCCCCACAACCACCTGCAGCCTCTCCCTCCCGTGGGGGAGAAGTCAGGGAGCAGCGGGGAGGTAAGGAGTTAAATCACAGCAGTTCTTCAACACAGCACAGAGAGGAAGCTCAAAAGACAGCCATTTCTCTCCTCTTACTCTTACCAAACGCGCCCGGCTAAAAGTTGCGAGTAATAGAGTTATGCTCTCACTTCTAAAATCTGATTGTTAGGGTTCGGTGGGGAAAGAGGGAAGGCAGTGTAAGTAAGTAATCAACATTTTTTTTCAGCATCACCAGGCAGGAGTTCACTGCAAAGCACAAGCTAATACATACATCTAGTGAACGGCAACCCTGTATTTTATTTAAGGTCTGTCGGGTATTTCAGGGAAGAAGATGAAAGATCGTGTTATTCTGCAGGAGGCAGTTTCCTTGGGAAAGTATACCCAGACATTTAATCCCAGGAATATTTATAGTTAGCATAACTCAAATGGTGTTGTGCATGCAGTTGGTTAGTCTAAAGTGGAGCGTCATGCAGCTTGCATTAATGTTGGCAAAGGCACTTTAGGGAGAAACAGACTTTATGCTTACAATTATCCCAGCCCAATATGGAGTGTCTCTGACTAGCAGAGAAGAACTGATGCCTGCCATAAGGAAGCCCAGCACTGTTACAGAGATGCCTAATGCCAGCTGTAACAAAGCAAACAGCAGCGGGAAACGGCAGCCACAACAAGTGTGGGATTCCTCCTCCTGGCCAGTTTTGGGATCCCCCTTGGTTTTCTTCTGCTTCTTCTTCTTCTTCATCGTGGACTCCTGCGTCTTGCTCGAGCCGCTGCTTTTCTCCCCTTCGGGTGCCTTCCCTGACTGGCTCTGGTTATTCAGGGACGTGCTGTGCTGGGGTTTCCTCTCCTCCTCCTTTCCCATGCCGATGAACTTTAGGTTTTCACGTGCGTGTGTGTGTGCGCGCGCGCTGATGGGGGTGGGAGTTTTTTTGCCCCCCAAAGCTTCGCTTTGTGCTGGCTGAGTCGTTCCTGGTATTTGAATCAAGGAGGCTGAACAAATATGGAAAACATTTGGAGCAGATTGTCAGAGCTTCGAAATGCCACATATAGCCTGGAGAAGAGGGGGATCCAAGGGGGGTAGCGAACTGCCAACGTGCAGGCGCCGGCTCTGCACGGGGGCTGGCTGCACACACGCGGCTGAGCATGCGTGCCGCCACAGCTACCGGGGTGTGAGCACACACGTGTGTGCGTGCTTGTGGAGGAGCTGGAGGGGCAAACAGCATGCAGAAAGCCTGCATTGCCAGCTGCTGAACGGGAGGGAAATCTGTCTCACCGGGGAGCCGGGAGCATCAAGTGCCCGTGTCTGTGCGCGCACCCGAGCAGGCAGGTAGGAGCTCATCACGCCGTGGCTCCCCTGGGGATTACTGGCACGCAGAGCGTAACTCGGTGAACCCACGCAGCGCCATGCACACAACGGGCACGTTTCGTACACCAGCCAAATCAGATTAAATAGGTGCATTTCAGTGGGAGGGAGCTGACTTATGTGTATGGGAAGTACGAAATAAACATGAATAAAAATTCAAAATAATATCCTGGGGAGCCAAAAGGAATCCTGTCTCCTCCCAAAAGTTACAAAAGCACAGCTAGGCATGTTTTATGACGAGGTGGACAGGGACCGGCGATGTGGACTGGTGCTTCTCTGCAGGTACTGGTAGCGCATGGAGCTGAACATCTGCTGAGAGAGTTTCCAGGGCAGCAAGTTATCCACAGCAGGAACATTGTTTATGTTACCTAAAAGAGAGAGGGATGTCTTACTGTGGACATGTGGTCACTGCACTTTGTCCATATGTTGGCTCACGCTGGTGCTTGGGGACAGCACACCAACAGAAGTGGTGGGCCTTTTTCCTGGAATACTCTAAAATTGTTCTGCAGCTGAATCCAGAGCTGGGAGACCTGGAAAAGCCTCTCAGATGCTGGTGGGGCTCCCCAGGGGCTTGCCCACGAAGGTGCTAGCAGGACTTGGGTCCGCAGAGTCAGACAAGGAATATTAGGTCTGTGAATAGGTGGGAGCAAGAAGAGGTGGGTGGTGAGCAGTCCCGCGCTGGAGGTGATGCCGGCAGCCATGGCTTCAGCGGGGCCAAGGCAAATGCATCCTCACCAGGGAAAACCATGGGAAGCGGGAGGCTGCCGCGATGCCTGTGCTTAGCTCACGCCAGATGAATTACGCAAAAGCTTAGGGGTAAGCAGGTGCTTAAATGCTTTGCTGGCCCGGGGCCCGGGTGCGTACAGCCTGATGTATTGCCCTCCTATGAGCCAGGAGCCACATTGGGGCCAGCAGAGCACTGAAACCCCTTCTCCCTGTGTGCAGCTCCATGTCCCCACCACCACAGGGACACGTGAGGACATGCAGGCTTGTGCTGCTGCCCCACCTACATCAGCGAAAGAAGCATAAATGGGCCAGCCAGCTCTGTCCCCATCATTTGGCTATGTATTCTTTTCTTTTCCTTCCCAGAGAGGAGTCAATTCAAGCAAATGATAGGAGCAAAGTGTTGGGAGGAGGTGGGCAGGAGGGAAGAAGACATCAGATGTTGGGGAAATCATCAGTAAAGCTGCCTTTGAATGCTGCATAGTGGTTCAGGGGGGAATAACCACGATGTTGAAGCACTCGGAGAGGTTCCTACACATGCTGAGATAGCATCAAGGAAATCTTTCCTTTGACATATTGGCAATGCCTTCTGAGAAACTGATCTATTTCCAGCTCTTTATGGCATTTAACAGCAATGAACTGTGTCTTCTGTATTAATAAATTATGATGTCACTTTGTTTTAGGAGTTAGGCAATATCCTCTTTGGTTATTTATATTACTGAACGTATGAAAGAAAACTAGAAACAAAGTGATTACAGATGCTTTCTGCACACATAACTCTCACGCTACATCCACAGACCAAGATTAAGATATATTTTTCAAAAAAGGAAAAGAAACTAGAGGTGAAAAAAAACTGAAAAAAACCTCTTCCCTAGTCATGTTGTTTACTGTATCATGTTTTCGTAGCTTCTTACTAAGATGTTTTGTCACCATCATACACTTTTAAAAATATCCTTATGATAGCTTGCACTCACTGGTGTACCTTGCCTCTTGATCTCAAAGCCGCATACAATTATATTTAACCACATTTTTGAGAGGGGTGGGATGTTCAAGGAACATCACCAAGGTTAGATAGGGAAGCAGCGGCAAAGCTGAGAACAAAGCTGAGTGCACCCTCAGCAAGTTTGCTGACGACACCAAGCTGTGTGGCACAGTTGACACGCTGGAGGGAAGAGATGCCATCCAGAGGGACCTGGACAGGCTCAAGAGGTGGGCCTGTGCGAACCTCATGAAGCTCAACCAGGCCAAGCGCAAGGTCCTGCACTTATGTCATGGCAATCCCAGGCACAAATACAGGTTGGGCAGAGAATGGATTGAGGGCAGCCCTGAGGAGAAGGACTTGGGGGTGTTGGTGGAGGAGAAGTTCAACATGAGCCGGCAATGCGCACCTGCAGCCCAGAAGGCCAACCGCATCCTGGGCTGCATTGACAGAAGCGTGGCCAGCAGATCAAGGGAGGTGATCCTCCCCCGCTACTCTGCTCTTGTGAGACCCCACCCGGAGTATTGTGTCCAGCTCTGGAGTCCTCAGCACAAGAAGCGCATGGACCTGTTGGAGCAAGTCCAGAGGAGGGCCACGAAGATAATGAGAGGGCTGGAGCACCTCTCCTATGAAGACAGGCTGAGAGAGCTGGGGTTGTTCAGCCTGGAGAAGAGAAGGCTCTGGGGAGACCTTATAGCAGCCTTCCAGTACCTAAAGGGGGCTGACAGGAAAGATGGGGATTAACCCTTTATCAGGGAGTGTAGCGATAGGACACGGGGTAATGGCCTCAAACTGAAAGAGAGGAGATTTAGATTGGATATCAGGAAAAATCCTTTACTGTGATGGTGGTGAGGCACTGGAACAGGTTGCCCAGGGGTGCTGTCAATGCCCCATCCCTGGAAGTGTTCAAGGCCAGGCTGGATGGGGCTTTGAGCAGCCTGGTCTAGTGGGAGGTGTCCCTGCCCAGGGCAGGGGGGTCGGAACTAGATGATCTTTAAGGTCCCTTCCAACCCAAACCATTCCGTGATTCTGTGAACACATGTTTTACTGATGCCCAGTTGAACAACTACTTTAATAATAAGTGTTAAATGAAGTTCAATTTTCTTTTCCTTTCTGCCCCTCCATTTCCCTAATTCTATGCCACACATCTTTACTGTGGTGTTTCCTCCAGGAAAAACCCAGCACTGTTTTTAGCACCTGGATTTGTGCTGGCAGCTAAATTTATGATTGTTGTCTTCAAAAAGGGGCCAAAATCCACCTGCTTTATTCATGCTGACAGTGATATTGGTTTCAGGAGGAGTAATTGCCTGAGGAAGATGAAGAGGATTTAACACAAAGCCAATAAAATGAACAAGCCTCTACCTTACAGCCAATATCCGACCTTGCTTACCTCATGGCCCAAGAATCTCTCTTAAAACAGGTGTCTAAATGTCTTTCTGCACAGTGAATATCTCCAAAATGAAGCCACATTCCATGGGCAGCAGGTTGAATATCTCCTACAGGGTACAGGTGGGAAATCCACTTGTGTCCCAGCCTCCTGCAGCCCCTTCAAAAATCCCAGTTGTAGAGCTGGTGTCCAGAGTTCTTAAGGCAGGAGAAGTCTAGGTCAGTTCAGGGGATGTCTTCTGTACGGCAACCAGAAGGTTTTGGGTATGAAACTATGAAACGTGGCCAACGCAGACCAGAGTTCACCTTCTCACAGCCATTGGGTCCAGAGTAGCTGCACCACTTGGTTTTTCCAAGGAAACTAAAGACATTAGTTGCCATCAGCACCCGTCACACTGAGACAGGGACGCTCTCCTAGGCTGGGTACAACATGCCTACTCCGGGAGGCACCATCCCCGCGGTGAAGGGCATCAGGATCTGGCCTGTCAGCAGGTCACTTTCAGCCACCTTCTTTGCTGTTTCTGCTCTTCGCATGGTTGGTTGAGTAACAGCACTTGGATGACAGCTCACCTGCTTTTATCAGGACAGCTTCGGGACTCTGATGGATGCTAGACAGTTGCTAATAAAGACAATCACTTGTAATTAAAAAAAAAATACATGTTGCATACTTAAAATCATATACATCATATCTAATCTCTGCAGCAACACACAGAGAAAAAATTAGGGGTCAAATACATTATAAAAATCGGGGACGGGGATGTTGTTTTGAAATTATTAAACACTGTGTACAACAGTTTTTCCCTCTACCGTGGCTAGCTTTCCCTGCAAAGTCAAACATGCATATCTTATCTGCTGGGAAGTTCAATGGGGATGGAGAAAAGAGGCGGATGCAGAATTGATCTTCCATAATTATCTGAACCAGATTGTATTTGCTGATTCCACTTGGCATTAACAATCGAGTGTAAAACAACTGTGAAAGAATTCACAGCACTGGCAAGCAATCAGAAATTAAAAGAATTACTTTTTCAGAAACTGAAAGAGTAAACGAGGACACTGAAATAACACTAAATTTTTTCAAGTAATACATCTTTTGGATGTCACTTGGATTTTCTCGGCAACACAAGAATAATCATTACCCTTTTATGCCCAAAGGCCCTGATTAAGTATGTTCTTAAATTAAGCACATGCTTGAATACCCTTCCTGGATGAGGATGTTTTTTGATTCGAGCCCAGCTAACATCTCTCATGTGGCACGCAGTTGTAATTTCATGTCCTTTACACAAAATGAGTCATGTTGCACAGCTTTTCCATAGCCAGATACCGTCCTCTGTAAAGCATTGCTTGCTCTCGTTCCTCCCTTTGCCAAAAGGCAGCACAAACCGGGTGACGATGACAAGTCAAACAGCACACACAACGTCAGACGTAGAAATGGCAAGATCTGGGCTGCAGCTTTGCACTGACACCGTCTTTACTATTTCTTCTCCTACCCGCGAGGACACACAACGTTGCATGGGACTCCAGAAACCTCCTATTTTTCTCCGCTGTGATTTTTACACTGGAAATAAAGTGGGTTTGGCGTGGTTGAACCCACACAGACACACAGATACACACTCCCACATAATCGCATTTATACAAATATTTCTTCAAGGCATCAGCACTCCAGCCAAGTGCCAATCACAGGGTTGCAGCACACAAATCCGAAGCAGCAGAATTAGCAAGGAACAAAGGCTTGGACAGGGCTCTCCACGTTGCCCCAAGGACCGTGGGGCGGTTGGCTCCCTTTGCCCCAAGCACAGCCCCACAAAAGGCTGCTGACCAAGGGAACCCCTCAGAGATGCCAGCCCCAGCGCGATGGCTGGGGCCAGGGGGGAGCCAAATGTGCTGCAGCCGGACAAAGAGTCACCCACGCGTCAAGTCAGTCTGGGCTATGGAGAAGCCAAGATCCTGACTCATCCTTGCTCCTTTTTCCCCTGCTTCCTTCACCCCATAGCAAGCCACAGACCGCAGAGCCAGACCGAGCAGCGCCGACGCACCATCGAGCAGCCAAAGTTCAGGACAGCAGCGATCTGCTAAATAGCAGAGGGTTCCCCATTAAAATAAATGATGAAAGATTCTCCCTGAAAGCAGAGGTTTGAAGCCAGCCGCTTGTGATTTCTGAAGACTGATGCCCATTGACAGTGGATAATAATAATATCTAGCTCTTGAAAGCGCAATTACATAAAAGACAAGACCAATTAGAAATGGGTCTGACACACGCAATTCAGGCTGGCTTCTGACATGGCCATTTTTAAAGTTCAGGTCATCTGGAGGTGAGGCTTGCTTTCAGCACGCTCTTTTGAGGCCAGTTCATGTCGCTTTGCGTGTCTGTAGGCTCTGTTGTGAGCATTGGCTTGGGCCAGATGACCTCCAGAGGAACCATCCAACCCACATTATTGTTTGTGAGTGCTCCATGTGCCCTTTCGGCACGACTAGGGATAAGATCAAGGTGTGAAGCTCTTCAGTTCAGCTGGATGGGGTGACAGACATGGAAAAAAGTAGAAGAGGATTTGGTTTATGTCAGGATACTCCACGCACAGAGGCTGTGTATTAGACAACGTGTCTTACTCCCTCCAGCCATCACATCTGACTATGAGGTATATCTGTGCATACAAAAGAAATCAGGTGTTCCGTCAGATTAGAAAGAAATTGTCTTGCAGCCTCACAATGACCATGCTACACCAATTTAAATTCCTAAATCTTTGCTTTTGCTGAAGCTCCATTAGGTGCCCTCTGCCTGGAGCTCCACACCTCCATCTGTGGTTCCTTGAATCCAGATGGTGGCCCAAGCATTTATAAGGGTCTTCTCCAGAAAACTTACCAGTAGTTAAGCTGTCCATAATGATCTGACTGTTTCTGTCATGCCTTCTACTCTTATGGCAGGTTCTTTGGGGTGGAAGTCATATTTTGTTATGTTTCTGCATGAGGCCTGGAGAGGGTCCTTAGGTGCTACAGCTGAGAGTCCCTCAAAATTGGGATGGAGCAGTAAGAAGCCGGAAGCTGCGCTACTACAAGAAAGTAAAGCTAACTGCTGTGGCTTGCTGTACACATTACCATGCTCTGGCAAGCGTTTTATACCAGCCTGGAGGCCTTTGCATCTCACTGAGCAGAGTTAAGGAGTTTGAAAACGAGTGATGACTAGTTTACAAACACTCTGTGTCCTTTCTAAAGCTGGTCCTCTTTCTTCAACGTATACTTGATGAGGATATCGTCCGTCAAAATACGTTAATGAGATGCTATGGCCATTAGACCTTCTCACCAGGTGTTAATTATTACTTAGTTAAACAGAGGCAAATCCTCTTACTCATGTTCTTGCTGAGGATAACGATCAGGCCTGTTCTATGTGCTCTCAGGAACGCCTGTGCGCACACACATGCACGCACGCAGGCACATGCAGGGCTCAAGCCGCCACCTCAGACAATACGCAGAAGTGGCAGGAAACCCGCCTGCGGCTTTACGCCGGAGCACAGGCACCGTGGGCAGCAGAGGGAAGGGCAAGGGCTCCTGCTCTTGCTTTTCATTAATGAGAGGGATAAAATGAAGGAGCCTGACCCCGCAAGAGGAAGAAAGAAGCCTCTGCAGCAGCCCCGCTGCAGCCACGTCTGTCACACACAGCATGATATGAATCAATCTCATTAATAATTATCTGACTGTTCCCAAAACACAAATTATTTTCATTTAAAGGCACAGGTCTCACCATTTCCAAGTGAAGGCAATGCTCGGGGCATGTGCTGCCTGCCACGGGGTAGTGCCTGTGCCCGTGTCCCTGGCTGAGTGGGCAACAAGGCTGAATTGGCCCAAAACTCTATGGGATGGGGCATTGACACTGTCCCTGGACAACCTGTTCCGGTGCCTCACCACCATCACAGTAAAGAATTTTTTCCTGATATCCAATCTAAATCTACCCTCTTTCAGTTTGAGGCCGTTACCCCGTGTCCTATCACTACACTCCCTGATAAAGGGTCACTCCCCATCTTTCCAGTAGGCCCCCTTTAGGTACTGGGAGGCTGCTATAAGGTCTCCCCGGAGCCTTCTCTTCTCCAGGCTGAACAACCCCAACTCTCTCAGCCTGTCTTCACAGGAGAGGTGCTCCAGCCCTCTCATCATCTTTGTGGCCCTCCGTGGCCCCAGAGGAGCCGACAGCCCCTCTGGGGTTTTTCTCCTGGAGCAGGGACCCATGCTGTGGCAGTACGGTGGCAGCCCCACTGAGGGCACAGCCAACACAGCTGGCAGCAGCATCGCCCTCACGGGCTGCTGATCTCCATTTTACCTTGCAGTTGAGCAACTGCAGTTGCCGCTCTCCCATCCCAGCAAGCACTTGCAACCCATGGAGGGTAAGCAAGCAGAAGGGGAGCCCAGCTAAGGGCTTTGGGCGTAGGGCTCTGACTGTCTCTACAGGGTGAGGATGGGATGAAAAAGATGTCAGGGCTCTCATTGTTCAGCTCTCCGTTTCTTTCACACACACCCCAAACACACACGTAGGAGCCCGCGGAAAGTGGCAGGATGGACTGCAAGAAATCCTGCCACGTGGAGAGATGATATTTAAAACCCATCTAAGCTCGGGCTTTGCTCAGCTACGACTCCCAAGCTCTCACTGCACAGGTGGGACTCCCAGGTGGGATGGAGGGATCAGTCAGCACAGGAGCCGAAGAGCTCTCCTTCATAGCAGTGGGTGCCAAATGTGCTCAATTCGTCCCGTGCAGTCAATGCTTTGTAATGAAACTAGAAAGGCCTTTTTTTTCAAGATGCACACAAATGGAAGTGCTTCTGAGTTGGTGTAATGCTACCGGCAGCTCTAACAAGGTGCTCTCTCCGAAGATCCAGGACAAACTTTGTGGTGCATATGCATATGCATCTCATTTTTCAGACTTTCTGGCATTTACAGACACTTGGGGCTTTGTTTCTACAGCTGGCTCAAGGTCTCATGCTGGCACTTGGGCAGTCTCACTGCATTGCTCGCTGCTCCAGCTGTACTTCGAGGTCTGATGTACACACAGGCACTGCAGTTGCCTGGAATATATATTCGGGTCCTCTGGAAGGCACAAGCTGGAATTTTCCGAAGAACTCTTAGTCTTTCAAAAGTAAGCAGTTGCGACTTTCCTCCAACCAGGGCCCACAGTAAGTCGTGGCTTTTCTCCGAGTCACCTTTGGAGCCCTGAAGCACCTGAGCGCTGGAGCTGACGTCTCCAGCCCAATCAAAATTTGTTGCTGACCTCAGTGTGGCCAAGATTTGCCCCTGCCTCTTGGCTGGTTTGAAAATGGAGCCCATGATCTTCCCTGGAGACAGGAGATGTGAGTATATCAGGGTTCATTTCTTCCAGTCTCCTCCTGAGTTTGTCTTACCAACTATAGGGTTGACTAGATGCTGGGCCATAATCTTCTGCCTCACAAAGAGCTGATTACTCCCAGAAATCAGTATCCCTTTTCTTCCTGCATTGCTGTGTCGCTATAAACCATCCATAAATCACCTCCATAAAAGACCAAAGCTGCCTGCTCTTTATCTGAGGCAAAACAGAGGCCTGAGGCTCAGGCGAGAGCTGCGTGACAGCAGACTTGGGACTCTCGACATCTGCCCACCTCTCCCCGAAGCAGCCACCTGGCCCTTGTCTCTGCACTCCACCTCTCCTTGGCCTTTGTTTTTCTCTGGTCAGCAATAACAACAGGGCTTTGTGTCCTCCGTTTTCTCAGACCAGTGACCTTTTATGTGAAAGGGTTCTTGAGGACACAGGGCTTCCTGCACTGCCAGAATTACTGCATGTGCTCCACCAGATGTTGAAGAATATTCCCTCCCATCCAAAGTTACCCTGAGTATTATATTTTCTTGGCTTAGCATTGTTATGAAATGTCAGTGCTTTGCAACTCCTCTGACTCTCTTTTGCAATGTCCCCGAGGGAATGCAGCCGCTTTTAAAGCACTGGTTGGGTCTGGCAAGCCCTACGGACTTGCATCATCTTTCCTTCTGGAAGAACCTCAACCATCCCTGCAAGATAGGTGAGACATAGCAGGATGGGAGATGAAAGCAAGAGGTGCTGAAAGCCAATCTGGAAGGCAGTTGCTAGTGGAATTGTCTGAGAGCTGCCTGGGGACTGCTTTTAGTTAATATTTGCCTGTCGCACAAAAGAGGGAGGAGCGCATCGTGAAATTTCCTGATGACACAGGCATGCAAGTGCTTGTCAATACACAAGAGGCCCCAGCCTATCAAACAGGAAGAACTGCGTGACCTTGAAGATGGGAACAATGGGAATAGGATGAAATTCAGTTGTGCCAAATGTAAGGTTTGGCACGTAAGGCTGAAGCGTCAGAGTTTCTCTGGGAAAATAAAAAGTCTCAAGTGCCTTGGCTGTCACAGGATTACTACGAAATGGCAGCATAGCACGGCCATGGAAAAAGGTAAATGTGATCAAGGCTGTATCAAGTACTTCCAACATGGGCCTGAAAAGTATTAATGATGGAGAACAAGTACCGATGGACCCCGTGAAGAGGCTGCATACAGCTTTATTCACCTCCACTTGAGACAGAAGAATTGCGACCGGAGCAAGTGTAACTAAGTGTTTGCAGGGTGCTTGGTTTGGGGCTGGAGACCCCACTTAACAACAGGAAACTGAACGGGATTGCCTTGTTCAGCCTAACAACATTAAAGGTTAGGGAGGACATGACTGGTCTATAAATATCTTGTGTTAAACTTAAAACAATGTTGGCACAAGGACAAATGGATACAAATGGCCATGAGTACATTAGCCTGGAAACCAGAGGAAGGTTTCTAACCATTGGAGCGGCGAGGCTGGGGAACAGCAAGAAACGTAGCTTGCTGAAAGACACTGCGCCATCAATTTTTGAATTGCACCATTTGACATGGCTGCTTGAGACGATTCGGTGATGCAGGAAATGCCTTCCCTTCCAAATCCCCGTTGTGGGCACGCTTTCGGCTCCTTCTTGCTCATACAGGCGCCCTAACTCAGCCATTCCAGGCTCTCGGTCCCCTGCATAGCTTTTTTTAGGGCTTGGCATATTCTAACTCTTAAATTGTTAGCGGCAATTATTTTGACTTCATGCATTTCTTACAGAATAAACTGGAGACTTACATCAGTAACCAGGTGATTTTTTGGTGGTTTTTTTTTTTTTTTGTGTAGTTAATACTTTGTACTTATATAGCATCTTTCATCTTTCAAAGTGCTTTACATACATTAATTATTTAATTCTCCCCGTACCCCCTTTGATCTAGGCAAGTATTATGATGCTCAGTTTACAAGTGGGGAAAGCAAATGCAGAAGAACAAATCCTTGCAGCTAGGCTCATCCCACCACGATTGGTGTGGCTTCGCGGCCCTGAAAGGCAATGAAAGGTTACATGACGCGCACAGGGTCAACAAGCGGTCCACTAATGGAGCCAGGGTGGTAACTCTCCTGCCTGCCCTGTTGTTGCAAAGATGGAGAGAGCGGGGGGCTGCCAGGGAGGACTGTCTGCAGGGCCAGGTGTAGGACGCTGGATTGTACAACAGAGGACCAAAAAATGATGTCCTGTGCTCAGACCCAGAATTTAGCTTAATCAAAGCATGTAGAACAAAGCTACTGCAACGGTAAGACCCGAGTAACAGGAACAAATGCAAATAGTTAAAAGTAGCAAATTAATAAGACCTGACATTGATCTGTGTAGACATGCGTTCAGTGAAAGGACGCGAGTCTTGCCTTTCAGTTAAAAAAAAAAAAGAAGTGATGTATTTTTGATTGTTCTTGTGTTGAATGTTTACATCATTTTTCAGAGTGACTGTCGGAGGCTGATTTGGAGATTTTATTGCTAAATAACTGAGCAATTCTTCTTGCAAATTCACATAGTGATGTTATTTGTGTGTTTGGATTGCTGTGATGATGTGAGGATGCTGCAAATGCACTCTGCATTCTTCCAAACAGAAGTCTTGCATTCCCCTTCTCTTTTTCATCCCTTTTAAAGGACACTTCTGTCTTACAGGGGCAAGCAGTGCGGTCTGTTAAGCAGAGCGGGAACCTGGGAAACAACACACTTGGGATCCAGCTCTCATTCTGCTGGTGGTTCGATCTCTGACGCTGCACATTCAGTGGCCAGTGCCCAGAGTTGGAGTTAAAAGATCAGGCTACTGATTTTGACAGCTACTGACTCATTTTGAGGCCAAGAGAATGCTATTTAGCACTAGTTCGCTGCTCAGCCTTACGGGACAACAGTTTTTTTTGTAAGGAGAAGGCAGCTCTGCATCCTCCTCCTGGCAGAGCAAACGCAGTTTGAGCCCAGAGCAGCTTCTGTGCTCCTCTGGGTCAGTCAGCACTATACCATAATTGCCTTTTGGGGGAAAAAAAGGGGAAAAGGGCCTGAATTTGGTCATGTTTTTCCTGCAGCAATTTTTTTTTTCTGTTACTGCCAGCATTAATTCCTAGAGAAGTAAAATGACTAAGGTTTTTTAATTTCATGGTCATTTTGATATGCTAAATGGTGCCAGGAGAGTCAGTGGGAAATTAAGAGAGTTCAAATCCCCATGGAACATGGAAATTGCAGTTAAAATAGTGCTGCTAAATATTAGTAATTAGCAAAAATTATTTTAAAGTGTAGCATTTTAATTAGCTGCAAAAGCTGCTCATTTCACATTAGTATTACCCACAAAATTGACTACACATAAGACAGTTAAGCTCCTCACCTGCACAAATCCCTTGGGTAATAACTACGAGACCCATGGCGTTGTACACTAAATAAAAGGAAGACCGTATTAATGGAACAATACTGAAAGCATAATCTTCTAACAAGCACGGTAGAGTCAAAGATGCAGATGCTGCAACTGTCTTGTTGTGTCACTCCCTCCTGCCTGAGTTCCTCTGCGTTTCTTACTATTAATTTCTTATTATCCATTCCTTAGGACCCGTGTTAAAACAGGGCCCTCATCTATCCTGTTCTAGCTCGCTGCATCCATGGGCTTTCCCAATATTTAGTAATGGTCCTTAATTCCAGAAGATCTCCTTCTGCAGTCATGGACTCCTCCCTCGGAAAGGCTCCGTCTTCTCTCCAGGCCCTTTCTCTTTCTGTCAAAAGTCCCACAGTGTGAGAAGAGCAAAGCAACAGACCCGAGTCCCCAGCCTGATGGGGTGTGCCAGGCACTGGCTACGTAGGAAGAGGCATAGCCTGCCCAGATGACGAGAGAAAGAAAATGAGAGAAACCTCGTGCTAGGACAGCGCGGCCTCTGCCACACAGTAATGGAGGACTGAGATACCTCAAAGCAAAGCCATGCACAACACAGGATCCATGGACTGGCTGAAGGAACAGGCTGGGTGCGCCCATGTTCAGAAAACCTGCAGATGGGGACCTGGAGGAAGAGGAGCTGGGGCAGAGTGGGACATGGGAGTACCCTCCCTCTGTCTCCGTGACATTGCAATGTGGGACATCAGGGTAAGATTGTTCAATAGCCTGATAAGGTGCCCCTAAAAAGACCTAGAGCTGCTTGTATCGCCATTTTAAAATGAGGAACTGAGGCACAGAGCAATCGACTTCTGTAAGCTTAGGCTTTCTTGAGGATCCTTGGTGTAGCAGATCCACCTGAGTACTCGGGTGCTTACCTCCAAGTAATGCCAATGGGACATGCACCCCTAAACATGCCCGATGAGCTCGGTCAAGGCCTGTTCAAGGACATATGGGCAGTCTGAGGCACAGCTAAGTGTTGTAGTCCCGCCATCTGAGCCCAGGCAAGTGCCTTTACAATAAGATCATTCATGCCCTTATGTGTATGTCCTCTGCTCGGAGATGAATTAATAGCTGTATATTAGAAATACTATGCCAAAGGAAATTTAAACCTCAGTTGCCTGCTCACGTAGTGCTGCCACTATGAAAACCCTTGGACATATTCCTTTACAAGGGTGCTGGTACAGGCAACGATCAGACAACAGAGAGAGAGACAATTATGATGGGGTCACTCCATGCGGCTGAAAACACACTGACCATCCTGTGCCATCCCATGAATCAAGAGCATCACGGAGCTCGTCCCCATCTGTGCCAGCCCACGGGTCCACGGGCATCCAGGAAAAAGTTGGTGGCCTAATGGCAAAAGCTGGGTCTCTGTCCTCCTCCATCCTCTTCCAATGACCTCTTCCATGTCATTGCCGTACAAGATGCAAGGAAGAGTGTTGCTCTTAGGATGCACGGCAACAGTAACATTTGTGAAATCTCAACTGATTTCAAACACTTCCAGTTCAAGCTATATTGAAAAAAGCAACAAAAGGTTGGGGGCTATCAATACACCGTAACTAAGACTACATGAAACTTCAGATGGGAAGGCCAGCTGTGTGGGATGAAGAAAGTAGCAATAGATACCTCTTTTGAACCAGCTTTGGAAAGTGAATGGAATTTGCACAGGTCAGTTAAATCCCGGCACTTCTAAACCTCTCAATATTTCACCGTGCGGCTGTAATAAATTTTAACACAACTTCCTGGATGTAGTTTTTCAAGTCACAAAAAGATAGAAATCCTGTGGTCCCCCACTGTACTGACAGGGCCGTGGCTCGTTAGCGGGGCTGTAAAACCGAAAGGCACCAGGCAGGGGTCAGACAACTCAGACAACATGGGGACTGGCAGCAGCAGGGAGGTGCCGCAGCCAAGCGGGAGGTGATGGGGACACGGAGGCTTTCCCGGATGGGAGGCGATGGAAAGACCCATGGCAAATCCCTGATGCAACATCTGGCCCCCTTGCCAAATTTCAAGTCCCGGCTCCAAAGCAGGGGCATGCTCAAGCCGTTCAGCAAAAAGGTCACCAGAAGTGCTTTGCACGGTGCAAAACAGTTTCTTCTGCCCCTGCCTCTTGCGCTTGGCGCCAGGCGTTGGCCAAGCCCATTCGGCTGGATCTTTCCCTCAAAGAAGTCAGAGGCAGCCATACAGCATGGAAAAAAATCACCTCAAAATATTTGGCAAATAGTTGACTGAAAATGGGATTGTATAATGGGATGTCTTAAATAACTTGAAAAGCAAGCATCCCTACCAGCTCTGCCTATAGTGCAGTTGACTGTAGAAGGTGCATAAATGCCATGTTTTTAGTGTTTTTCCAGCTGTGGTGTGTTCACCCAGCCTTAAAATGATGTCAGTGGTATCTCTGACTGTCATCTGCCTCCTGCCAGCACAGGCCACTTTACATGGGTACAGTCACGGGGAGTCGTGCCCTTGGACATTCACTGCTCCAGGAGTATCAGACCTTGAGCTTAAACTGCAAGGCAAAAGGAAAAACAACCTTTTGTCTCTTGCATCCATAAGCAGCCTAGATGGATAACAAGAGGCTCTTCTCTGCAGTGACAGTGGTGTTTCCTGGCAGCTCCCTGCTGGCTTTGCACAGTGTCTACAGCCCAGGAAATCTCCTCTGGGCAGTGACAGCCCAAAGCTGAACTGTGGACACTTGAATGATCTCCTTTCGCAGGCACCTTCAAAGGGATGCTGCCAACCAAACCCTCACTCCCATTGCTCTTGACTTACCACAATACCACGTCGGTGATAGATTTTTTCTATTTTTTGGTGGGTTTTGCTTTGGTTTTTTTTGTCTCTCTGATAGCTGTAATTGCTCTTAAAATCCCTCTCCTATCCTGGCTCCTCTTTTTACACCTGTTCTATCAGCCAATGTGATCGAGAGCAGACTGCCCACTGCTCACGCTGCGGCTCACAACCAGGAATTCTCGAGATACGTTTCTCTACTGCAAAATGAGGTCTCTGGTGCAAGCCAGGCCCCGCGCGGCTGTGTTAGCAGTCCTGGCACAGGCAAGTCCATGGCCTCAGTGGCACAGGGAAGGTGAGAGGTGGAGGGCTGGCCTTGCCAGGGTGAAAGAGAAGTTGCAGGAAGGAGCTGCCAGACCCTGGCGGAGGTCCCTGCTGTAGGTCTTGGCCCAGACCAGGGTAACAAGAACAAATCTTATTAGTAACCTGTCTGAGACAGCTCCTGATTTCAGCATGGTTGTATCTGTAGCGTGACTCCCTGTGCCTGGAGCTCAAAATAATTCAGACCACATCTGCAGTCCTGGTGAGCCGCCAGTAAAGGTGGGAGAGGGATACCCAGGGGGCAGGCAGTTTTGTGCCTCAAGGGCCAAAGAGACTCCTGCTCAAGATGATGGGAAAGCTCCTGTGCAAAAGCGGACTGGGGGTGGAAGGGAATATTAATAAAGGTGGTACTAACTGACTGATACAGAGAGCAGAGAGCAAAGCCCAAAGGAGGCTGGTGCAAGAAAGTCCAGGTTATTGTTCAGTAGAAGGGAATGGGAGTGTTCGATTTGATTTAAAAAATGAACAGCGAATGGCTGGATGAATGGGGATGTGTTCGGCAGTGCATCGCAAGACTGGGATTCACTGCCACAGGAGATTGCCGAGACGAAGGGTTCAGGAGGTCTGAAAAAAATGCACGGGCATTTATAAAGGTTGTGGATATCTGCAGGGTTACCTCATTTGAGATAATCATGCAGAAGGGATATAAACCAGAGCTCTTCAGGGGACATGCCAAGTGATAAATGCCTGGGGTTAGGAAAATATTTTCCTATAGGCAAGTTATAATTGGTCATTCTGGCGCTTCTCATTCTGGCTTTACAGCACTTGGCAATTGGGTACCTTCAGAGACAAGACAGGGGAACAGATGAGCTGGGAGCCAGGTCCAAGGCAGCAATCCCTTTGCTCCCGTGTCCTGCTGCGTGAGAAAGCATGTGAAGAATTATAATTCCCTTTGGACATGTGACCCAAATTGCAGCGGGAATTTGCATTCCTGGTGCCTGCTTCCATTTCACATCTTCCCCCACTCACAGGAACACCTGCAAGAGAGTTTATTACCCTTGCTGAGAGCACAAGCTCTACAATCTTTTCAGAGAAATTAAGAAGAGTATCTACAAAGGAAACCAAAAAGTAAAAAGGAGTCAAAAATATGTCAATGCAATATAAAAGCTTATCCATACAAAACAAACTTGCTAAAAGAAAAATCAACTGTCACTTTAAAATCTGACATTAAGTTTCTCAAATCGCAGCCCTTAATCAGGAGTAATACTTGAAGAGGAACAAAAAGAATTTATGATGAAAAATCAGGACAGTTGAGCGCTAGGCTCAGCGGGACTAACTGCATGACAATATGGATAAGAATGATAATTGCATTAGCTTATGCAGAATGACTGGCCAGAGCTGGTTTTTTTTGGTCAGCTGGATTTTTGTAATGTCTTCATTTACTTTTTAAGCAAACTAGGAAGGAGAACTACACATAGATTAGGGCACATCCATCTATTCTCCCTTAAGGGGACAGGGCATTTCAGAAGTTCATCCTAACATCGGCTTAGAGCTCTTTGAAATGCACAGGCCCACATGGGTTAAACCAAGGGTCCCTCATGGGCCCTTTCACAGGAGAAGGTAGCTCCTACCTTCTGTTGATGAAAGCTAGAGGATCCAAACCCACGATGCTCTCACTTTATTTCATACACCATACGCTGACCAGTCAGACCCTCCCCATGGTCACGCTCTCACTTAATCCAACTTTTACATCTTATTTACCGTTCTAAAAATTGGGATAACTTTGAACAGGCACTCATCCTCTGCCCTTTAAAAACAACCTGGAAAGATACCTCTACCTAACCTACATTTTCTGCAATAGGAAAATGTGTTAATCTCCCAGCTCTGCAGCCAAATTCTGGTTCAAATTCAAGCCCAGTGATCCCAGTCTTGGGTCCGGCTGCCAGCCCTGTATAGCCAGGACCTCCTGTGGCACCTGGTGGGAACAGCTGGGGGTTCCCAAACCAGTGCGTTTCCAAACCAGTGCACTGTGGGAGCAATCCAGTGCACTCCCAAACCAGCGCACTCCCAAATCAGTGCACTGTGGGAGCAATCCAGTGCACTCCCAAACCAGCGCACTCCCAAATCAGTGCACTGCGGGACTGCAGCCAAGGGAGGTGGCAATCACTTCAGATGGGGGAGAGGAGGCGGACATTCCCCCACAGCCCACATCTGGGCCACTGGTCTCACTGGCACGCATTGCTTTGATGGACCAGGAATTTGCCCTTAGCAAAACCAGGAGCCCGAAGTGCAGAGCGTGAATGATGCGAGGGGAAATGTGAACAGCAACAAAAATGACTGACCACAGCAGATCTGTTGCCGTCCCACGCGCAGCATCAAATACACGGCAGTGTTACATCTCTCAGTGCCATTCAGAGGGCGAGAAAGTCTGCAAGACGGCCGCTTTCAGGGCAGGAGGCAGTGAGCCCTGCAGCAGGAGGCAGAGACAAGGGCTCAGTCAGCCCCAGGGGCAAACCCATCCGGGACCAATGCCCCTCTGCAATGGGGAACAAGTTACTTTTACCTGTTCTGCACAAAATATGCAGGACAAAAACATCCACACCTCTAATTCTTCTCCTTCAGCAGAGAACCAGGCAGCTTCAAAGCCCTGATGTGGCAGGCAGCACAACTCTCCAGCGGCCAGCTACACCAGCAGCGTCGAATGGCTGCTGCTGGCTTGGTGCGGATGCGCTCGGGACACCTGCATTGAGCACCCTGGCGCCTGCGCAAGATGCTGGTGGGTCTGCAAGGCTGAGGAATGGCCAGATAGGCGGTTTCTGCCATCTCACAGGCTGCCTCCGCCACCGCCGTGACCCAGCCAGCACACACAGCTCCGATTGCAACACAGCCGTCCTCTGTCAGTGGCTGCTTTTATCCGTCTTCCTCAAAGGCTTAAATAAACAAGAAACAGGTTAAAAACAAGCTCTTGGCCCCAGCCCCTTCCTGAGCTGGCTGTTCCATGATGGCTTCCTGCCCCGTGCGCGAGCTTCCCCCTCCAGAGGAAAGAGGCGCCGTCATGCAGCTGCCTTGAGTGGGAAATAAGGCCGCGTACCTGGCTTTGATATCGATGCCAGGCCATCGAAGCAGCTCTCTCCACACTGTCCTCGGCGCCCTCCTCGTCGAGTGGGAACTCGAGCGCGTCACTGGGAGCTGGGAGAGGTTTGCCTTCCCAGGGCACAAGGACGTAGGGATGCTCTGCCTCAGCTGGGCACTGGGTCTGCACGAGGGGGCATTTCCCGAGGAATGAACCCTGTGCACCTCTCCAAAGCCTTCACCTGAGGCCTGGGGGGGAGATAAGGATTTTATTCCACTTGCAATCTGTCATGAACATAAGAAACAATCTTGGAGAAGCCAGTCAGCTCAAGAGCTCTTGCTCTCGGGAGCTGCCGTGCAAGTAGCACTCAAGTGAAGCTCCTCCGGTCACTTAGATGAAGGGACATCAGGAACTTGTCTTGTTCACCCCCTGCCCGAGGTCACCGTCTGATGGCTGGGCAAGGCTCCCGTGGGTTTTGAAATGCTTCACGTGCACAAACTTGCCTCACAGCACCTTTGCAATCGATGTTTTCTATTCTTGCCGTTCGAAAGTTTCAGAAACAGATAAAAAGATGCCAAGGTACACAACGAGACTCTGCGCCAGGCAGTGTGCATTTCTTCCTGCCCCAGCTCTTTACTTTCTCGACAAGGCCCAAATGTTTTTCTTAGCAGGGCATTTGAGGTTTGGTTTTCCGTGTCCATCATACTACTGCTAAAACGTGCCACTATCTAGAGTTGGCAATATGTTCCTGACTCGTGTTTTATAGATAAGTGTGTGACGTTTTCCATTTAAATGAAAATAGATCAAGTTAAACTCGAGAGAAGCTGATAGCTGCACTTTCATTTTATTTCACTCTATTTCCTCTTTATGACCAATTTTACCGTAATAATCACAACTTTGATTATAGATCCCTAAGGCACCATGTTGCATGCAGGACCAGGCTGGAAACTGCCACCAGCTCTCACAGTGCCACGGTTTCAGCTGCCAGACAGTGGCATAAGCAGGGTGATTAATGTCAAAACAGCATCTAGGAGTCTTTTTCTTCCCTCTGCTGCAAAAGTCTCCACTTCTCAGCTGCCCTGAACTCTACAGGCATGGAGATACGAACCTGAAATTTGCCTGATTCTGGCATCCGTTGCTGGTGCTAGCGGGATCTCAAAGTGTCAGCGTGGACTTTGCCACATTGAGATGCATCCATGTGCTTTGAGGAGACTCTTCCAGTGGACAACCCCAGAAAGGAGGCTAAAAAAATAGCCGTTGGGGGTAGAGTTCCTGGGAGCAGATGGATTGGTGCCACTTTGGTCTGTTTCAGCCCCGCAGAAGATCGAGACTTGAAGGAGATGTACTGTCCCGCTGCAGGCACTTGCCATTACATCGGTGCTGGTGCCCAGCTCCTGTCCCCCTCCTGCAGAGCCACTGTTCTGGAAGAGCCAAGCCCCCGGGGGCTCCCTGGTGCACAGATACCTCAGGAAACTCCTCTACGTGGTTTTGGCTACACCGAGAAAAGGTGTCTAAAACCAAAAAAAAAGAACAGGGATTACAATATTCATCTGCAAAATGGGAAGTAATAAAAAAAAAAAGTCTAAGCTTTCTTATTTCCTTCACCATTAGGTTTGTGGGGATGAGGAACAGGGACGTAGTAGCGGTCCTGCTTGCCCGACTGCTTGCCCAGCTGAACTCCCGCCACCTCAGCTCAGCTTACAGGGCAGGTGCAGGTATTTGTACCTCACGGTACCTTTGCTCTTCAGGGACCACCGTTTTGGTCAAGGCCTTATTGCCTTGCTTAAGACTTCACATGCTGAAGTCTCGCCGTACGGCGAAGCCCACAAGCTAGACCCCCTCGCAAAGGCCTGGATTGCTGTGCAGAGCTCTGTGGGCTGACCTTTAGCCACAGCTGTTTTAGGAAAGTTGCAGAGTAAAGTTCAAGGAAAGTAGTGAAATGGCTGCATGCCTCTCCTCATGGCAGAGGAGGTCCGTGGGGACCTGCTGCCCACCCCGCTCTGAACGTGAGAAAGTATGATAAGCATCGCCCACTGCTTTCCCTGGCTTGGACATCACACCTCATCTGCTCGCTTCCAGGAGTCCTGCACCCCTCCAACCTATTGCTTCCTCCTCACACCTTGTTCAGGACAGTAAAGGAAGTAAAGGACAATAAAACAAAACACTGACCTTTCCATACCATGGACCTTTTCCAACCCTGACATAAATTCATGAGCTTTAATGGGTTACATGCCAAAGTGTGGCCTCGGGTTTGGTGATTCAATTCGCTGCTCTTTGCCAAGGCCACCAGCAACCATGGCAGGTTCGTGCTCGGGGCCTGGGATGTAAGGTATTTTTATGAAAAGATGATCTGGACCTTCATGGTTGTGGGGTGTGTGCGGGGTTGCGGCGGGGGGGGGAGGAATGATGCAACTGCAACCTCAGCAATGTCTGCCTGGGAGCAGGAGTCCCCAGTGACCACGCTGAGATGCACAGGCTGCCCACCGTCTTTTAGCAGGGCATCAACGCCGAGCCAAGCTGCCAGAGACAGCGGGTGCCAGCCTGCCTCAGAAGTGGGCTGTGTGTGTGGCATAAGCTTGTCCCCAAGCCCGCCGACACACCCCCAGGCTCTTTTGCTGGCACCCTGCCCCGTTCCTCCCCAACCAGGGAGGGCTCCTGCCCATCAGCGCAAGGGTCCCTGCCGCTTCCGAGGGAAAAGCGCTGCCCCTGGGGAAGACCCAAGGTCGCTGCCACCCTCGCAATCCCTGCCATCAACGTGGGAGATCGGGACCCAGCATGGCCTGGGTGGGCAGGGGCTCATTGTCAGGATGTGCCTCGGGCACGGCGCCTTTGCCCAGCCCTGCCTTCTGACCGCAGAAAGAAAACATTTGCCCAGACGCAGCCCGGCCCCCTTGCCACGTTGAAAGCCTGGCTGCCGACAGCTTAAAGGGGGTCATGCAAGACCTCCCCAGCAGGACACAGAGGACAGGACCGGGAGACAAGTTAAACGAGGCTGGTTTTTTAGAGCCTTGCTGAAATCCGTCCTCATAAAAGGCAGCTGTCTGGAGACCTGCTCATCTGAGGGGAGGAGAGTCTCCCTGCGAAGAAGGGAGGTTTGCCAGGCCTGCCACCGCCACTGCTCGCACGCAGCCAGGCAGAGCCCAGGCTGCAGCAGCAGCAGCCCAGTAAAAACAAAGGAGAGATGAGTAACACTGCGGGCAAGTGACCCCTGCCAGGCAGGATTCGCAAGAGCTTCAGAGCCCTACGCACCGTGGGGTAGCTCCCCATGGCACTGCACAGCCCAGGGAGCGCTGCCAGCATAGGTGACCATCACTGCCATCTGGTCCGGGAGCAAAGGGCACCCCGGAGGGAGCGGGGAGTTCAGGCACAATGGTTGAGGGGGTATTTCCCAGTTGGTACAAGGTCCAGAGGTATCCTGGCCACTCCCTGACAAGCTAGGATGGGTCTAAGGGCTGTCTTATCCTTCCCTCTGGGACAAGTTTTTAGTGATCATCAAGCGTGCCTGTCCTTTTTCCTGAGTGTCTGTGCTGAGCTCTGTACTGTCCTGCTTATGGTCTGGGGCTTGACTGCAGCTGGTACCCATCCTAGGTTCAGCTTTCCTGCCCAGTGCTATCTGCTTCTTTACGCCACACGGAAGGGCTCCTCCTTGCTTGCATACTCCAGGTAGATCTGAGGTGGTGACAGAAGCGGACAGGCACCAACAGACCTCGTGATTTCTCCACCTGTCCTTCTAGCTAAAAAGCTCAATGCTTCCAGACCTGGATGCCCTTATGCACCCTTGTCATGTAGCAATAGGACAGGCAGGATGACCTGAGGGCAATTTTAAGCAGAAGGTCTATGGTGAAAGAGACAGACAAAACACTATTCTATCTTCGGCCTCTGAAGGTCAACCAAAAATGTGGGTTCTTGAAGATTATCCCACCTCTGAGGAGAAACCGATTATGCATTTAGAGGCTCTGTCACTAGAGCCTTCGTTCACAAAAACCGCAAGTCTTCTTCCCTGAACCCAGAAGGACTCGTACGACAGCAGCCTGGGTCTTTGCTCAGGATAGCCTGCTCCAAGTAGCACTTGCGCACAAAAAACCCTCACTGGGCTTTTTCTCTGCCTTCTCTCTCAGCTTCTCTGCACTCACCTGTCCACAGCCAAGTGTCTGGGGTGGGGTGGTTACTATTTCAGAGAGGAGGGCGACTGTCCTGCCTGTCCTGCACCCTTGGCTTTAGGAGGACACGGGCCCCCTCCCGCACCTGCCCTCTCAGCTACCTCCTTTATCCTGAAGGAGCTCAAAATGACAAGGCTCTAATAAACCCACCACGCAGAGAATGAGGGAGAGTCATTTAAGAAGTGATGAATGACACATTCTTACGTACCTGTAATTACACGGTATGCCTCAGTAAGGTATTTTCCTATCACTAATCCAAAACTTTCCCGTAGTTTTCTGCTCTTTGATTCCCTTCCAGGCAGCCACTCACGGAGTGCTCTGAGCGCTCTTGAGGTGCATTCAGTGAGCCGGCAGCCTGCATGCAAACCTCTGACCATTTGGTGCCAGCGAGGATGAAGGGGATTTGTGCTTCACCTTCTCTGGTCTCGGCTTTTCACAACTACATTTGCAGTGAGGGAAGCACAGAGGAAAAGCGAAACCCTGAAGTTTTGTTTCCCCGGCACGTTTTTCCCCCAGTACATTTTCTAATGGGCCTCGTGACAGCATGGGATTTTGTTTCAGGACCCCACTTGTACTCTGTATACCACCATAAATATCCAGGTCAGTAGTGTATGCCCTTATACAGCAAGTCTTAAAGTACTGCTCTATGGTTATCCTTTTGATTCTCACTGTTTTTTCTAAGACTGTAAAATATCCCAGATTTCCACTTAGGGAAAAAAAAAAAAAAAAGAGCATGTGCTTCTATGCATGATGCAAAACTCTTTGTTCTTCTCCTGAAACTCCATAAAAAGGCATGCTGGAGTCCTTAGGTTTTCATCAAAATGGTGAGGAAGTGCTTTGCAACTCCTGAGGCCTTCAAAAAGACTGGAATATGCTGGGTCTTACCACTTGATGCAGTTCCGAGGAGCAAACCAGTTGACTGGAAGAGTCTGCAAAAAACCACCCCACCGACCCTTCAGGCTGTGGTCACATGGAGATGTTTTAGGGATCCCAACCACCTCACAGATCTGCTGAAATGTTCTGGATTCAGTGTTTCTCCCTTGAGCTTTGTGCAATCCTCCCATACCTCCTAGGACTTGGAGGGAGAGGACGTCTTTCACTTGAACATCTGGCACTAGTGTCCTAACAGACAAGCTTCAGGGCATTTTGTGAAATAGTCTGCAGCTCCCAGAATCTGCTTCAGACAGAAACCCAAGAACATCAGGCAATGCAACCCATTAATGAAATGACTCTGTCAAAGACTATTTCATGGTGTCTCTCTGTGTTTCTGTGGGGCCCTTATTTGCAATAGGGGCATTCATCTCCTGCACGCATTTTCTAAATCCTCGATCTTACTCAACAGGATTTTTCCCTTAGCTTAGCTAAGGTTTTCTGAAAATGTATAGAAATACAGTATGGTTCAAAACATTTGCCAGTTTTAAATTCCTGTTCCCCACATCACCTAACGAGGTGCTCTACAGGTTTTTTCCATGTACTATAACTTTTATGCAGTATTTCACCTTTAACTCCAAACTTTCTCACCATGACCAGAACGTTTTACCTTTGGTGCTCCACAGATACACTTCACTGTGCTCCAAAGGCATACCTCATTCCAAGACAGTTGAGTTTCCCAGCTCATTTCCTAGTTGGATCCTTTCTGTGATGCACCTTCTGGCATGGACTGGTTCAGGAGCCCACACTCCTCCCGTGGCATTGCCCTTCCTGGGTTCTCCTGGGTGAACTAGAGGCATTTGCACAGCTACAACTTGTAAGCGAGGAAACAAGCATCTCATTCTCGGCATTCATCCCCTCGACGAACCAGCTCTTCCATTTTGCATCCATGACATTGTTCACACTGAGCCTCCAAGCCGCTGCCTGGACTAGGCATCACCGATACTCCATTTCTGCCCAGACGTGTCATTAACTGTGCAGTTGCAAAATTGCCATTTGCCTTGATACTCGGGCAAATTGCATTTGGGATTCCTAGGCCCACAGAGTGACCTATTGCAGGCATGCGTGGCCTACCCTTACTATAGTGTTCCTCCTGTGCAAATACTAACAACGTTTTTCAGTAAATTTAACCACTGGCAAGAATTGCACTAGTTGAAACTGCTAAATCTCATTCTGTCGGCCACTGAAATGCACTCCCTCCGTCACCTTGCCTGTGCAAGGTTTTGCAATGTTAGCAAATCTACAAACAAACCTTCTGTAATAGGAGCAGAGTCCTACCGACCAGTGGCTGGGGAGCGGGCCAGCTCCATGCAGTCTCAGTTTTGGTTTTTTCAGTGGAAATTCCCCATCACCAGTTGTGTGGTGGACGTAAGTTACCCGCTTTTGGAACAGCTCCCTTTCCTCTGGGACCACTTACAGACTGTCAGCCTTGAACTTATCGCAGGCCATGTGTAACTGCGCCTACCGCTTCTTGTTCAAAGGTCTCGGCGTGCACCCATAAATAGCCTAAGCACAACAGATCTCTTGAAAGGCTGAGGCTGTCCAAGGCCTCCTGTTGGCGTGGCACGCCATACCTTCCCCACCAGCCTCTCCAGTGTAACTGGTGCATTATGGAAGCCCCCAGCCACCAATAAATCGCCAGACTGGGCTTCGCTGAGGAAGCAATTTTCCCTATCTTTCAGCTCCGCTTCTGCCTGTCAATGTACGGCTTTCAGACCCATTGTGAATGACCAAACTGAACCCAATGGTACCATCCATGGTATCTTCATTCACAGACACAGCTTCTTTCCAGTGACTTCAGAGGGGGCACTTAGGGGGACAGTTGTTTTACTTGTTCCTGGTTCCTGCTCCTGGAAAACATCCAGAAGACAGATGGGGATTGTTTCTCTTTCACATCCACAAGATCCGACTGACCTGTTGGGTAAGAGTCTCTGAAAGCCTCAGGTCTCCTGGCAGGTTTCAGACCCTTCCATCAGTCGGGGCTGGAAGCGACCTCAGAGTGGAGCCACGCTTATTTTTTACTGCCCTGGGAGACAGGACAGCTTTTCATTGCAGACCAGCTACCCGCACATCGTTTGTTTCACTTGAAACACGTCTGCAAAGGGAATTTCCAAAGTGAGGGAGTAAGGCACAGTTCCTGGTGTTTATCACACAGTTACAGCCACAGGGCACCGAGGGAAACATCACGCCCAACTTTTTGCTCCAGTGCCCAAGCTTCACAAGTCTGACTTTCCCAGGTTCGGAAGCGTCTACAGTCTCCTGTCACCACCATCCATTTCAAGTTAATTAGCTTGGCCACCATTACCCCAAGTGCCAGTCTAGCTTGGCTGGTCTGGTGAACTTTGGGTCATCTCTGTTAATATCATCCATTTCACGTGGCCTAGGGTTGCCTCTGTGACCAACGTCCCCTTTGTAAGGTTTTTGTAACAGTCCTGCACAAATACGTGGTTCTGACTTGGCCCCCCACGCCCGCATCTACCCCCATTTCCCTGTTTTGCAACATTGCACAGCCTTCATTGCACATAGTGTCTTCTCTTGGCCCACCACCTTCCCACAGTCAGGTTATTTTATTTCTGCTTCTGAATTCAGCTGCATTTTTGCATGGCCACTGTCTCTCTTGTTTTACATACATTAGGTATGTGTGGCACTCTCTGAAATAGAAAGTTCTCCTTTCTTCTCTCTGTGTTAGCCACACAGCTGCACTGGCAGGACTCCTGGTGACTGACCAACTTCTCACTGGTGTCTCCTTCCTGGCTCAATGCTCTGCTGCAGACCATGATTTAAGCACCTTGGCAAATTCCTCTACCTCTCACGGCGTCTTTGGCTTCCCATTAAACACAGAGATATCGTTTCTGGCTCAGGAAGTCTCTGCACCGCAGGCCACCGGGACCTGGGGGACTGGCCTGGGAAGCTTTCATTTCCTGCATGCCCTCCCAAGGGCATCTCCTGCTGGACTTCAGGACAGCTGGACCTTTTTCTCTGATCCAGGTCAGGTTTTTATGCGCTCTCATTTCATTTTTTCCCCTGGTCTGAATCCAGTAATACCATCATTGAGAGGCTATTAATGGGCCAATGTCCAATTTACCCTGGAAGTCTTCAGTAATATCTTGTTATTCAACCCAAATGATCCGGATCCTTCAGCTGAATTCTCTTCCCTCCCTTCCACCCACCTCCCCACTCCCACCTTTGTAGCACATGGCTGACCAGCTCTCTCTAATTTGACGGTTGACTCTAGTGATACAGCCAGCCTAGACAATTCAATCTTTTTTCCTAAAGGCACGTAAGTGCCCACTGCCGTAAGAGCCCAGCCAATCAAATTGGCTCCTAGGCACCCTATTTCAGAGCCGCTCCCTTACGCCACGGTTATGGACTGAGTTGAATAAACCTCCCAAATGTCTTCTCCTCAAAGACCGTGGCTTTTGCACTTATTCAGCTGGGACAGACAGTCTGATTCCTTCCTCCTGCAGCCTAAAAATGGTGGTGAGTGATTGGTAGTAGGCGGTGTTCTGGCTAGCCCTTGTCTACAGCAGGAGGCTGTTTTTTTCCTGTGGTGACCTGCAAACCTCTGATTTCCTTTTCTGAGTGATTTTTTCAGTTTCTTAACTCTTTGCTGTGGTTCATCTTGGCTTGTAGATTGGCCAAAGCCTTTCTTGTGCCTCTTATTTTCTAGAAAACATTATTTTCCATGGTCATCATGATGCCGATCACCTCTTTGATCCATCTTGCCATTTTAAACTGGGAATCTCCCAGGAGAATTTCGCACTCTCTCTGGACACTGAAGCCTTTTATCCTTGTTTGCAGGTGACCTCTTATAAACCTCTCTTAGAAGTTTCCAGATGTTGCTTGAACTCCTTTTGCAAAGCCTCCAGCTGTCTCGGCTCATGTTCTGCATCCTTTGGTCATTTTCGATTTCCGTTCCCCCTTGCTTCCAGAGGAATCCCAGAATTTGTACTTCTCCTCCTAGAAGCTGAGTCTCACTCCAGACATTGTTTTCATAATTTGAAGATTTGCAGGTTGTTCCAGAGAGGATGAAGCTGGCAAAGATGCTCCAGAAAAGCTCCAGGTGGTCCACAAGGAGGTGCTCCAGAAATGTTCACCTCCTGCTCCCCACCCCCATGTATTAGTTACAGAAACCAGGCAGAGCTCTGCTTTCCTGCCCATGGGAGGAATCAGCCTGACAAAACTGTCTTTTCTCTCAGAGTTCAAGCTCCCCTTGAGTCAGCACTCCCTCAAAACGTCTCCATGTGCCTTGCCTCAGGGCTAAGCTCCTTCTTTTATTTGGGCCGTGCCTCTAGTTTTCTCGATGCATTCTCAAAGAACAGGCCAGTCAGGAAGAGAGGAATTTCATGCCGAAGGTGTTTGTTTCTCTCCACTGACTAGCCTGTAGCTCCACCTTGGATGTCCAACATGGATGCCTAACTTAGGGCAAGCAATGTCACCCTGCATGGCTAACTACTGCTGGGACACGCCAACACCCAGCAAATTTCACTTGCAGCCTGCAATCCCCCTTCCCCAGGGGAGCAGGTCTGTATAATCCAGCCTAGGTAACAGTTTGCTTTTCTCACCGGCAGCAGATTCTCCCAACAACCTCTGTAGCAGTCCACAAGCCTCTCCTTCCGACGCCCCCAAATATCCCCTATAGGCATTTGGGATACATTTATGTTGTTTACTTTTAGCCCCCGGGTTGGTTTGCACTAACAGTGTGAAAATGTCATCAGGTTAACAGGGAAAGAGCTATATAAGCCTGCAGTGCCACTTGCTTGCCTGCCAAGCAGGAGCCTCTAACACCTCATCAGAGCCTTCGCTGCTCCTAAAACCTCATTCGCACTTTGCAGGCGGGCAGTGTGGTTTCAGCAGAACCCCCCCCGCCCTCCCCCGCATATAAAAATCACGAGTTCCCCTTCTGATAAGATTACCTGTAAAGCACGATCGTTAGAAAGGAATGATGTGAGGCTCTCGTCTCTCTTTTGGCTTTCTGTTTATTGAGGTAATTCCCTCCCAGCTGCTATGGGAGCCCCCAAATGCCCCCTTCCTCAGTGCGCTCCGGGACTTGGGGGGGGTGGGGTGTTGTGTGGGGGGTGTGTGTGTGTCACGCACCCCCAGGAGCCGGGGCCCGCGGAAAGGAGGGAGCACAGTTGAACCAAATGAAAGGCAAAGCGGTGAGGGCTGGCACAGTAGGGGGGCTAAACACATCTCTCTGGATCGCCTCTGCTGACACTTCCCGCCGGGAGTATCGGAGGGAAAGCCGCCAGCCCGTCCCTCCGACGGAGGCGGGGGGCGGGGGGGGGGGGGGGAGGTCCTCTCCCCCCCCCCCCCCCCCCCCCCAGCTGCACACCGCACGTGGGGACGGGTCCCGCTGCACACCCCGCACACACTGCACACCCCGCACGTTGCAGGGCGGCACATGCCGCGGCGGCGTGCGCACACGCACAGACACACGCGGGGACACGCACACGCGGGGACACACACACAGCGCCTCTGCCCGGGCCACGGGGAAGAGCATCCCGTTTCCCCGGGGCAGCAGCAACCCGCCCCCCCCTCCCCGTTCCGCTGGCGGGCTGCCCGGTGCTGGAGAGGCACGGCGCCCGGTACCCCGAGATGGGGGGTACCCCGAGATGGGGGGTGCCCGGTGCCGGCTCCTGCCAGCGGGGGGGAGGGAGGGGAAGGGACGGGGACGGGGGGGGCCGGGTGCTGCCGGCGGCAGTGATGTGGCAGCAGGTCGGGTCACGTTGCCGGCCCTGTGCTCGTACCAGTGTGAGACGGGATTAGGCGGCTGCCGGTGGTGCCGCCGCCGCCGGCGGGGAGCGGGGGCTGCGCGGGCGCGCCCGGCGGGCAGGGCCGGGGGAGGGGGAGGGGGGGGCGGAGGGGAGGGGAGGGGAGGGGAGGAGGGTTGGGGGGTGTTCCCGCCCCGCCCCGGGGCTGCCGCGGCCGGTCGCGCTGCAGCGCTGCAAATCCTCAGCCAATGTCACCTCCCGCGCCCCGCGGGGATGCGGGCTGCCCGTCAGGAGGGCACCGTCAAAACACAGATATGTTTATATTATATGTATACATATATATATGCATATATATGTATGTATGTATATAAGGAACGATTGGGCCGCGGTCTGGCGTTGCAGGCGGATGCGGCTCCCGTCCGAAGGTCGGGCGTGAGAGCCGGCGGCCGGGCGGCATCACCGGGGGCGAGAGCTGCGGCACGGCGGCGCCGAGCCGGGGAGCGCCCCGCGAAAACACCCGTGGGCGCATGTTCGTGGCCACGCACACTTAAACGTATATAAAACGTATACAAAACGTATACACCCAACGTGACCCCTCTACTCGCTCCCCCCACCCAGGGAGAGGCTTGGCGGTTGTCACCCCACCAGGTGTGGGAGTCGCTTTGCCTTACGGGCAGCTGTCGCGCCCCGGCGACAGAAGCTCGATCCGCCGTGGGCGCGTTTTCCGCGGGCGGGTCTCCTCCCCAGATACAAATAAAACAGTGAAAATGAAATAATAAAAATAATAAATATGAAAATATAACGAAACAAAATGATAAAAATAATAAAAAGACAAATGTAAAAATAACGATAGATTTGTAAAAATAATAACAATGCAATAATAACGACAGTAACGACGGCGATAATAATGACGACGACAATGATAACAGCAACAACACGGGGGAAAGCCGGTGTCTGGCAGGGCGGCCCCGGGGCCGGCGGCGGGGACCCCCCCCCTCCCCGCCCCCCCTCCCTTTTCCCGGTCCCTCCCGCCCCGCCCCCGGCCCCGCCCCCCCGCCCGCCCGGCGCGCGCCGCACGTGAGCCGGGTGCGGGGCTGGCTGGCGGCGCGCGTGCCCCGCGGGCAGGCACGGCGCGGCGGCGGCGGGCGCTGCGGGCGGGAGCGGAGCGAGGCGGGCAGGGGGAGCGGCAGCGGCGGAGGCGGCGGTAGGGGAGGGGGGGGGTGACGGGGACACGAACCGCCGCAGACTTTCGCCACTGCACGGGAGAGGGGGACGGAGGCTGCATGTGCGCAGCGTCGCTCGCGGATCTCCCACGACTGGTCTCGGCATCCCGCAGGCTCCACCGAAAGCAGCGACGAAACATCAGCCGCTGCCAGACATGGATGAAGGAATCTCCCGCTTGCCGGAGAGGCAGCTGCTGGAGCATAGGGATTTTATAGGGTAAGGCGCCAGGGCAGTATCCCCTCTCTACTCCCGGCTCTACGGCGTTTCGTCTTCTTGAGGAAAAGTGCTGCGGAGCGCTGGAAGCGGAGCCGGCTCCCGGCGGTGCGCGGAGGCGGGCGGTCCTTTGCCCGGCCCTCCGGGCAGAGCGCTCGGGGTCTGTTTGACCACTCGAGGAGGCGCCGGGCTACCTCTCGCTCATCTTGCCGATGCTGGATCTTTGTGTTTTTCTCCAGGCTGGACTACCCTTCCCTGTATATGTGTAAACCCAAAAGAGGCGTAAAGAGGGACGAGAGCAAGGTAGGAGTAAGTTTCTGGGGCTGTTCGCGCTTAATTGGGGTTCGCTGAATTTTACAGCGGAGCTTCACTCACTCCCAAGAGCATCCCCGTGGGGCCGCGCTTTTAACTCACCCCCCCCCCCCCGCGCCGAATTGCGAACGGGTTTACGAGCGAGCTGGCCCGGCGGGAAGAGCGGTGCCTTGGCGATAATTTGCGCAGCATGTGGTCGGCATGACATTTGTTTTGGTTTTGATCGTCGTTCCGAGGGACTCTTGTCTAATGCTTTGCTTTTCCGGATTTTGCTAATTAGGAAACGTACAAACTGCCACATAGACTGATAGAAAAGAAGAGGCGAGACAGGATTAACGAATGCATCGCCCAGTTGAAGGATTTACTCCCCGAGCATCTGAAATTGACGGTAAGGTGCAGACGAGCGTATACGTACATGCAGATGCAGGCGCCGGCAGCTTGCCCGCTGCGCAGCCCCCCGGGCGGCGGGGGCTCGGGACGCCGGGCAGCCCGCCTGCCTGCCCGCCGGCTGCTGCGGCGGCGGCCCTGGCCGTAACGCCCCTCGGGGACCAGTTTCCCCGAAGTTACGGAGGCGGCGTTTGGCGGTGGCCAAAGCGTGCCGGGAGGTAGCCGAGCCGCCCCCTTCCCTTGCCTTTGCAGACGCTGGGACACCTAGAGAAAGCGGTGGTGCTGGAATTGACTTTGAAACACTTGAAAGCGCTAACAGCCTTAACGGAGCAGCAGCACCAGAAGATCATTGCTTTGCAGAACGGTAAGCTGGCCCCGGGGGGCGCCGCCGCAGGGGCGCAGGCGGGGGGAGGCGCGGAGCGGGGCACCCCACGCCGGAGCCGCGGGCAAACGTTGTCCCCTCTCGGTCTCCCCCGCAGGGGAGCGGTCCATGAAGTCCCCAGTGCAGGCCGACCTGGACGCCTTCCACTCGGGCTTTCAGACGTGCGCCAAGGAAGTGCTGCAGTACCTCTCCCGCTTCGAGAGTTGGACCCCCCGCGAGCAGCGATGCGCCCAGCTCCTCGGCCACCTGCACTCCATCTCCTCGCAGTTCCTCCCCGGCCCCCAGCTCCTCTCCCCGCCGCCGGGCCCCCTCAGCAAGGGATCCTCCTCCTCTTCCTCCCCGCCCGCGCCGCCCTGCGCGCCGGGCCACAAGCCGGAGGGCCAGGCTAACTGCGTGCCCGTCATCCAGCGGACTCACGCCGCCGAGCTCAGCGCCGAGACCGACACGGACACGGACAGCGGTTACGGCGGGGAGGGCGAGGCGCGTCCCGAGCGCGGCCCCGCGGCGGCGGCCGGGAGCGCGCTGCCCACCCTGTCCATCAAGCAGGAACCGTCGGCGGACGAGGCGCCCCCCGCGCCCAAGCGGCTGAAGCTGGACCGCGGCGGCAGCCCCCTGCCCGGCCCGCCGGGGCTGGCGACGCGGGGCGCCGAGGCGGCGGCGGCGGCAGCGGCGGCGGCGGCGGCCGCACTGGTGAGACCCGACGCCGCCCTGCTGGGCTCGCTGATGGCCCTGGGGGCGGGCGGCGGCGGGGCCCCCTTTGGACAGCCGGCGGCGGCGGCCCCTTTCTGCCTGCCCTTCTACTTTATCTCCCCTTCCGCCGCCGCCGCCTACATGCAGCCCTTCCTGGATAAAGGCAGCCTGGAGAAGTATCTCTACCCCGCCGCCCCTATCCCTCTCCTCTACCCGGGCATCCCGGCCCAGGCGGCCGCTGCTGCGGCCGCCGCCGCCGCCTCCTTCCCCTGCCTATCCTCCGTGCTCGGCCCCGCCGAGAAAGCGGCCGCCGTCGCCGCTGCCGGGCTGCCCCCAGCGCCCCACCTCCCGCACCCCTTCGCCTCCGCCGGGCTGGCCGCCGCCTCCGCCGAACCCGGCGAGGAGGCCGAACCCGCAGCCGCCGAGGAGCCCGGCGCCGAGGGCCCGTGAGCCGCCGCCGGCCGGGAGCCTCCAAGGGCTCCCCGCCGCCGCTGCCCTCCCCTCGGACCGGCCGCCCAGCCGCGGAGCGGGGAGGGGCCGTCGGGCCGGCACCTGCGCCCCCGGTTTCTTTCGGAGGGCAGGGCGGTGTCTGCAAGGTGTCGCCGGGGCCGGGCCGGGCGGCGCCGGGAGCTGGCGGCCGCGGGGTGCCGGGGCCCGGCCCGGGCGAGCGGCCACCCCCGCCGGGAGCCTCGCCGCCGAGGCGGCTGGTCCCGGCGCTGTCCCTGCCGAGGGCCGTCAAGGATAAAATTTGCTACTCAGTATTTTTTTAATGTTTGGCTTTATAAATGCATAAATATGTTGAGGGGAAAAAAAAAAAAGAAGGAAGAAAAAATAGTAAGGATACTCTTTTTTTTCTCTCTATAGGGTAACTTAAATGTTGCACCTTATTTGGAATGGGTTTATACAGTGTCCCTAAGTCCCACTTAGGAACTTGCACTTGTTGTCCGGGAGACCCGGGTGGGCTGGGGGCGAGGGCGAGGCGAGGGGAGGAGGGCAGACCCCAGCCCCTCTGCTAGCACTTTATTGAGAACCGGAGCGAGGAGGGACGGACCCTGAGCCCAAACCTGCAGTGCCTTGGAGCACCCCAGGGTGCCGCTGGCTCCAGCGAGTTTTGGGTGTGCAAGGGAAGGAGGGTCAGACCCATTTATGTCACCTTGTGTTTATTTTATCTATTTTATTTTTTTCGGCTAAGGTATACAGGTGTGGCAAGTGCATTTATTCTCACCCTGTCGTTACTTAATTCAGTACGTTCCCGAGAGATTTCCCCCCGCGCCCCGAGCCTTGGTGTATAAAATGAATGTTTCTGCACTGAGCTACAAAAAGAACCCCCACTTCCCCCAAGAAAACATAGAGCAGCCTGTCAGCCTGAATTAATTTTATCCTAAATTCCGAATGACACAAACGGGAGGCCGTAGGTAAACACCTCACTGTGCAATCAGAAACGATTAGACCAGTTGGGGTAAGTTTCCCGCATGGGTTCTCCCCTCATCCCATGCTCAAATATCGCGATTTCCCTTTCTGGAGACAAACCAGACGCCAGATAATCACACAGATAAAGCTTTTATAATAAGGCTTAAACCAAGACCTTGCCTAGATATTTTTAGTTTGTTGCCAAGGTAGCACTGTGAGAAATCTCACTTGAATGTTATGTAAGAGGTGAGACACAACAGCCTGGCGAGGAGTGAGTACGTTTGTCCGGGGTCTGTCCGTCCGTTTGGTGCATCTGCTGCTGCTGTTGCTACTGTTTGCCTCAAACGCTGTGTTTAAACAACGTTAAAAAAAATCTTACTAGCCTACAGAGTGGCTGTATGTAAATAGTTGTTAATACATCCAATTAATGATGTCTGACATGCTATTTTTGTAGGGAGAAAATATGTGTTAATGATATTTTGAGTTAAATATCTTTTGGGAGGATTTGCTGAAAAAGTTGCACTTTTGTTACAATGCTTATGCTTGATATAAGCTTATGCTGTCTTAAATTATTAAAAAAATAAATCCTGTCTGCAAGAAACCAGCTGGTTTAGAACAGTTTAGTATGTGATATATTAGAAACCAATCTTTATATTCAGTATTTTCCAGCACTCCATGAATTCTATTATCTAAATATTTCCACACTATTTTGTGATTAAAAAAATTCTTACTAAGGAATAAAAACTTTAATACACAAAATGGGGTTGTCTACTAATTAAAAATCTTACGATAATACATAATAATGGGTGCATCGAGCTTCAAAATGTATGATTGTGTGACTGACAATAATCATTTAATGCCTTTTCATGTTTTTAATCTGGGTTTGAATTTGCTTGGTTTCCTTTAACTCACTTTAGCAAACTCTGTTTAAGACATGCGTGTTTCACAAAGCAAAGTGTAAAGCGTGCATGTGGAACATACATGTTTCTTCCTGACATCTACTTCTTTCTTCTCCTAATTAAAGTATTAATCCGTAAAATTAACACTTCACAGCCCTGGTGCTGCATGGGAACTATCTTTGTTCACAATGAGCAAACTTTTTACGATTTGCCTGACAATCTAATGATGTATCATAATCTCTGGAGAAATCACGTATGTCCCAGCTTGGAAATCCTCGAAGAAAAATGAACACTTTTTGGGGAGGGAGAGCAGGAGGGTGGAGAGAGTGGTGCAAACAGGCAAGTAATTCATAGCATGGAAATCCAGCACCCTGAAGACTTCCACGGATTTAATATTTGAGCCGCAGATCACCTTTTCGTTCAAAAATTCTTCCTGTTCCAGAGAAATAAATTAAGAAAACCCTCAAACAGTAGCCAATGTTTATGTAAGTGAGAAATACAAAGGAAGCGTTTCGTGCTCCCTCTACTGGTTCTTCAATACCAACGACTCGGTACTCGCAGCTACGCTGACCATGAATCAAGTTGGAACGCCAAATGTAATAGAAAACTTTAAGATTCGTGTTGGTTCCAGCAGTCCTTTAAAATACAGGAGGAATTACAAATTGGGTGAAAAATAAGTGCTCCTTTTAAACTGTTCAAATGGAACTGTTAAGAAATAGGTATATGTCTTTTCATGTGGAAGCTGTAGTGAAATAAATTCCTATTAGAAAGAGATATAGGAAGGCTATCTGTACAAATACCAATGGCCACATAGAAATGCTTTTTCCATAAAGTGATGATGGTGGACCAAAGGCCGCTACATTCCATCAGTATACCTGTTGAAGTCAATTATTTGTGGCTGAAATCAAAGCTTATCAAAGGTAATGGAAAAAACTGACTTCAGTTGTCTTGCGATCCTGTTCTGCGCCTTGCGTTATCACAGGAACGAAAGTGAACTAGGTTCAACCCTTCAACTCGCCAGCTACTTTACTTTGACCTGCATACTTAAACAGCTTAGCACTTGTTACGTGGCCGGAGCTACACTGGGACGTACGTGCTCATGTACTCCAACTCCTCGTACTAGGGAGGGAATCAGCCTTGCTGAGCACGAAGCCCTTCCTACTATTTTACTATATGCACGGAAAGGGTGGAACCACCACGAGCACTTTTCAGAAAAAAATTGTACCCCTCATGAACAACTTGAGTCCTTTGAAACCCGAGCATGGGGCAGGCTTTATGTCTTTTTCAAATTTCCAGCCTTTGGGAATATCAATCAGTTTAGATTTCATTGGGCTGTAAACCTAGATCTTTATAGGGTTTTACCAATTTCATTATTTACCATGTACAATAACAGGAAGGCTTATTTTTATTAGCCCTTGAATCAAACGTGCCAAATGACTTCATGCCAAGTTGCAGCATCAGTGGAGTCTATTAAATTTTATTATATAAAACATAAAGACAAAAAATGTGTGTTCAGATAATACCAATGCCTAACAAAAGCAAACACGTGAAAAAAGGTTTGCAATTGAGGCTGATAACCCATTGTGGCTGGAGGCAAAAGGCAAATGACAGGAGGGACCCTACAGTCTGCTTTAATTATTAAATTCCAGGCTTTAATTATTAAATTCCAGGCTTCCTCAGATCCTTTTGTATGTTTCGGATTTTCTCGAGGTTAAAAAAATCATACAGGCAATGGACAAGAGCCTGACAGGCTGAATATATACATTCACTTCTGTGCAAATATTATGATCAGTGCTTGTTATTTCCTACCTACTTTCTGTAACTCTATGATATATGGACTCTCATCTGCTCCTCCCAAGCGCTAAAAGTGCAGGACTGGGTGCTACACTTACTATATACACTTGAGTACATACTCTATTTTCTCATAAACCACAAGATAAGGGATGTAAGCTGGCAAATGTATTTTCTTAATCAATAAACTTTGAAGACAGGTCTTATTTACGCAGTATATTATAGCGGCATGAAAGGCTCCATTCTAGCGTGTTAAATAAACATGGTTGAGATTGTTAAGCCAATGGAAGGTAATGTCATGTACCTCCCACTGAAGGCAATGAAAGTTTTATGTTTGGAAGGATTACAGTTAGAGAACTCAAATTGACTATCATCCCTCTTTAAGAAAGGCCTGACCTACCAATTAAGTCAATGTGAGTCCTTTTTTCAAGGGTAATGGGTTTTGGAGTAGGTCTTAGTCTATGTTTTGGGGCTTGTTTGTTTGTTTGTTTGTTTAATTTTCACTTCTAGTCAGGGCAGACTGAATGTCTTCAACATCCAGCAAGCCTGGGGACTGTGTGCAATGCGTATTTCAGCACCGGTAAACTTATAGCCTGCCCTCTACCCTGGGTCTCACAACATTATTTCCTTTTCTCTTCAAACATCAGCTCCTGGAGTCATGTGATCTCTGCCCTCTTTGAGAAGTTTCCTGCCTGCTAGTTGCAGAAATGAACTTGAAAGCATGACCTTAAAGAAAGCAAGTAACAAATAATGCCAAATTTCCTCTCTGCAAAAAAAAGACTTGGATTTTTTTAGAGCCAGTTTCACTCAAGAAAGTCTGAATCTCTATTTAGTACCTCTGGTTATACTGCAGTCTCAGTAGCTCACTGCAAAGCAGCAGGGAGAAGTCCGTGGCTCACCTGCCACTAGCAGCAGCCACGCAAGTCCTAGACACGTGTGGGCTGGACGTTAGCAAGGGTGGTGAGTTGCCACTGTCACTTCCCTCTCTGCGTCCTTCTCATGGCTACAGCATTTCAGTCTCCAGGGTTGTCAATCTGTCACAAACACTAAACTCATCGCAGCCTCAATTACAGCAGTGCCGCGGGTTGCACGGAGCTGCCCTGCCCCAGGCCCAGCAGCAGAAGCTGTTCTGCCTCACTGAATTCAGGGGGCACCCAGTGGCAACACACCTGCTGCCACCGCTGCTGCCCTTTCCTGGGGTACAAGCATGCCTCTTCCTGCCTGGCACTCCCGCCGCACCCTGGAGGAGGCAAGTCATGCCTGGGACAAGCGGGAAAATGTGACCTTGTGTTTCCGAAAGCAGGGATCGTGATCCCAGGCAGCTCTACTAGGCTGTGGGGGCCGGGGAGAGTTCTTTCTCCTGCCTCCATAAAGGCCTGTTGGTTGTTGGTTAGTTGGTTTGTTTTTACTTTTCTATTTTTCTAAAGCTCAGTTTCCCTGTCCCCATTTGTCCTGTTTTAATATAAAAGCAGGTGCACTGATTTTCACTACTCTTTACAGATTTTTTGACCTCAGCTGAGATCTTCTGGGATCAATTTAGAAATGGAGATTTGTTCCTTATTAGAAACACATCCACATTCCCTTCCGGTCACAGTTTATCACAGTGAGGTGCTTGATCTAACAGAAAATACAACAATACAAACTATCACAAATCTTTGATGAGGGCTTTGGGAAATGGTTCGCTCGATCCTCTGACATCAGCAGTTGTCTGAGTGCGGACATCTGCTGGGTATTGCTGTCTACGTGATTGCAGCCCCGCAGCCAGAAAAGGCTTCATCTTGCTTGTTTTGCTCTCAAAGGTGAGTCTAGCACTCGGTCTAAAATACTTCCATCCAGACCAAAACCTGGAGAACCATTTACCAAAAAAGAAACCCTTGTGGCCAAGTCAGTCTCACAACTGAGCAATTTCTAAAGAACAACCTCAGGAAAAGAGCTATGTAAATATGGCGCCTTCTTACTCAGCAGAAAATTGGCTCCCCAAGTGTGTTTGGAGTAATGCTCCACTCTACAGAGCCAACCGAACTGACAGATACTGAAGTGGATTCTATTCTCACTGTACTTTATCAACAAAATTGCTAAGGATCCAGCCCTGCAGTTGGTGGCAGGGAGGCACGCAGCTTTGCTTACACATAACGCTGTTTGCAAAGAAGCCCACCTACATAGGAGCAGCAGTCCATCTGCATGGTCCTAGTTATAGTATTAAGGGCTTCAGACTTGGTTAGAGACCACTGAATTGACTTCAGGTTTGGGTCCTGCGAGTAGCGACCCCAATTAGTATTTCCGTGGTACGGAGATCACAGCTTCCAGTAAAGGTTGTAAGACTGGGCCCTAGGTTCCAGCTGCAGGGCTTACTTTCCTCCTTGGCTGGAATACGAGGATCTCCATCAAAACCAAATGGAAACAATCAGAAGCCACCAAGGGCAGACTCTGCAACAATTAGGCAGCCTGAGATGCAGAAGAAAAGCTTTTCTTGGCAGCAAGTTCTCCAAATGTGTTTGCACGACTAGCAGTCAGAAAAACAATGTCTTTTTGTAATATGCAAGTTGAACTCTTGTATTCTGCAAGTGACTGAAAAGAAATCCCCCTCCTAAAGATGAAAAATCTTGTATGCTATGCTTGAAAGGAAAGAGACTGCCTGACTTAGCCCATCTGCATTTGTGCAGACGGTGGAAGAGGTAAAGCGGTATAGTGGTACTCCGGCACGCGTAGCTGCCTGCGCACCTGTCTCTGGTTTTAAATCCAGTGCTTGTATACATGCATTAGTGCTGAGGAGACACAAGCACGGAACCTGAGGGGGGAAAGAGGTCCCTCAGGTTATTTTGTCAGAGAACCGTCTGCAGTCCCCTTAGAGTTAGTTCTGCACAGACACCCAGAAGGCCGGCGACAGCTGGTTTGCCGCGGAAGGATGGGATAAGACCTGCCTGGGGGCGGGTCCGCCACCGAGGAGACCACCGCGAGCGGGGCTGGCTCCGAGCCCCGCCAGGGCTCCGCGGGAGCGCGGGGATGGCACGGAGGGCCGCCCCAGCCGGTTGCCGGGCAATAAAGCTGCACCGACGCCCCCCCTCCGCCCCGGCTCGCCGCAGTCCAAAGTGCGCGGCCGCCTCTGAAGCAGCCGCAGGCACCAACGGCCGCCTCGCGCCGCCGCCGGCACGGCCGTCACGCGCGCGCCCACGTGACCTGGCGCACGCTGCCCGGCACGTGCGGGATGGGAGGGGAGGGAGAGGGGGCGCGGGGCGGGGCCGTGGCCGTCCCCTGGCAACGGCGCAGGGCTGCGGGCTCGCCCCGCCCCGCTCCCCCCCCGCCGCGAGGGGCCGCCGCTGGCCGTTGTAAACGGCGCCGGGCCTCCCGGCGGAGCCGCACCGGCGGGGACCGTAGGCGTTACCTCAGGCTTACCGGCCGCCGGGCCCATGGCGGCGGGTGGCGGCTCCCCTTGACTCTTCCCTGATCGGGCCCCGGTCGCCGCGCTGCTGGCTGACTGCCCGCCCCGGCGGCTCCGAGCGAGGCACTGCCCGGCGGGCGGTGTCTCTCCTCGGCTGACGGCTGCGCGCCGCCGGGAGAATAGAAAACATCCGCGGGTTCAGGGCCCACCCGGGGCCCGGGTACAGCTTCACTCGGAGCCCCCAGCTGGCAAACCCGCTATCAAACACCCGATCAGTCGGGTGTTGGCAGCTCCGTGTGGGCTTCGTGGCTCGATGGTCGTCTGAGGAAACTGAATGTGTTTTGGTCCCTTCAGGCACTGCTCCCCCCCCCGAGCGCAACATGTACGTGCGGTGAAGTGGCACTCGTGGCCTTTGGACTGTGTCTGTAGAGCTAATATTGCCAGCAATGTCACTGCAGATTAGGGGAGATGGTAAGTTTTAGCACTGCCGGGGGGGGGGTGTCATTCAAGGTTTAAAACAAGTTGGATCCAGAGTCCTGGCATTCAAGAGGTTTGCTCAATGCATTTTGAGCAAACAATGCAATATTATGCAGGTATGGACCAATTCTGCTTTCTTGTACAGAAAATAATGAAAGACCAAGAGGTTTGTAGCCCTTGAGGGCTTCAGCTGGAGTGCTGATAAACCATGATTGGGAAACTTTTTACTGGAGTCTGTTTTTTTCACTTTGATTTTTCTCAAATAGTAATGTTGCTTCTGTGAAGGTCTATGGATATAAACAAACCATGGTCTGCAGGGGAAGGCAAGACTTTTTATTAGCACAGCTGATGCCACCGGCAAACCAGACTAGCTTTCAAGCACCCCAGCCTTTTTGTAGCTTCACAAAAGGACTTTAGCATCAGGAGTGCTTAACTCCCAGCAGAATCTGCTACAGACAGATACCTGAACTTTATTTAGGAGTTGCCGGTCTTCCCTACCCTGCCTGTCACATACCCAGTCCTCCCATCTATGTGTATTTCCGTGCTGTACCTCAGAAAGCGCAAGGCTGGAGCACTGTGAATGGCATCCCACTGCCCCTCTTGCTGAGCCGCAGGCTGGTGGTGGGCTGGGAAAAGGCACTGGTACCAGCCTCAGCAGCTCTTGCTAGTTTGCTTCCTACCAAGGGGCCCAGAGCAGTCCCTATGTCCTGGCTGCAGCATAATCCTGCTGCTGCTCACATGACACAGTCTGGACACAAGAGCCGACGGGTTCTGCATGAGAGCCACAGCCACCCCGTGGAGAGCTGCCTGGGGCATGAATTCACCACAGCCACTGGGACCAGAAGAGACCTGTACAAACTCACTAACAGGACACATCTGTACCCTCTGCCTGCTCTGGGCCTCAGATGATTATCACTGCCTTCTACTTGGATCTTGGCCCTACAGCCTTTCAGAGAGGTAGATGCGCAAATCAGTGTGCTTTTCAACAGCTGGACTATATTTGCTGCCTTTATTTCAAGTGTTGGCAGTAGCAGCGCTCACCAGGTGGCAGGGGAGGCTGCAGCTGGGGACACCTGTTGGTCAGCACAGAACGATCAGAAGATAACGCAGTCATCTGAGAGGAGAAACCTAGATTCCAGCCCTGCTTTGCAGCATGTTTCTGCATTTTACATTACAGGCCCACTGGAAAAAAACTAGACCTTCACAGGAGCTGGGGTAGGAACCTGGCCCTCTGGTTTCCTCTTCCCCCAAGTGAAGACCCTAATCAATAGGCTAAGGCTATTCCTCAGTAAGTGGCTGTTTAATTGCTCTGTGCAAACTAGGGCAAGATCCACAAGAAAAACAGTACACATATCTCTGAGACAGCCTTTGGCCAGGGCTTTCCCCCAGGGAGCAGGACATGCAGAGGAGAACCTCCTTGGAGGAAGAATATTCTATCCCAATCACTTGCTGAGAAAGAAATGTTGTAGTTACCAAACTATTATTTAAATTCAGGGCTGCTCCTCTTCCAGCTGCAGATTTTTGTGAGAAGAGTGGTGCCCTCTGTTGTTCCAGAGAGAAGCTGCTATGAGTTAGGGGACTGAAAGCATAAATGTGAGCTTGATTTACTTTTTCCAGTACTGCAAACTCTTACAGATGCCCTGATTTTGACATACAGGCAGTTTGCTGGATCTGTCATGCTGGGGACTTCAGTTTCCAAAATGAAGTCAGGAATGAGGCATCTGTAACAGAGTATGTGCCAACACGAGTAGGAAAAAAAATGTTTAATAACGCAGTGCTTAAAAAATAGAAAAGGTGTGTAGAATAGACAAGAACTGCTTATTACAGGTGCTACCAAGGAAGCTGAAGAGTATGGGAATGTGTGTGAGCAAGGGTCAGAGTTAAGGCTGCCTGTGCAACCTCCAACATCTCCTGACATCTGAGAGAGAAGGAGCTACCATGGCCTAACAAGCTGCTGTCGTTAGACAGTCCTTGTGGGCGCTCCTAGTCCATCTGTGAAGAAAAACGCATTTGTGTGAATCTGGCTGCACATGTTTCTGCTCGTTGGCACAACAGATAGAAGCCGTATGTTTGGATTGCAACTTATTCTACAGAGCAGAGAAATAAAAAAGTAAAGATATATCTGTCTGTCTGCAAAATGTGAAGTGGCTTTGCAAAATGCCAAACACAACTGGTCACAGGGACAATCCCAGTGTTGTAAATTACAAGGTAAGTACAGTTATTTAAAATGACCTTTGAGAGTAATCTGTGTGCCATGCCCCAGGAGCCGTCTATGGGAAGCACGTTCCCATCAGTGTTCTGCCGGGCCCAGAAGGTATTTCCAAGAGTCCAGCTGTTTGCTGTGATTGCTGAACATGCTGAGACTGCAGTAACTGTTTTTAAAAGTACGCGGTAATGTCATGGGGTTGCTTGAGTTTAGTAACCCCAGGGCAACACATTCGAAGGGGTAGAGGGCAATTCAGTTGCCTGTCAACTCAGTGAGAAGGTACTACATATCCCTTCCTTTTGTTTTATTTGGAGATCATCTATACCTTTTCTCCAGGAACAAAACTGCCTGGCCTGGAACGGCACGCTGGTAGTTTAGGGCTATCCTAGCTTTTCCTAGCGGGTACAGTTAAGTCATTTGCATTTGTACAAGCCTGTAAAAAGGGTATCTCATCCCTTTTCCCAGATGTTCCCAATGAGTCCACACGACAGTGCCTTCAAGATGCACGCCTGCCCCTTTGACTGAAGGCACCTCCATATTACAGGATAGTCCCAAGCTTCTGGCTGGGCCAGAAGCAGCAGAAAGGCAGTTTAGAACCACTCCTCACAACTGCTTGCTGCACAGCAGGGAACAGGAACCTGTTTTTTCCTTCTGATCTATCCCTCCTATCAGTACCACGAGGTAGGTGAAACTGCAATTCAGCCAAGCAGTAGTGAACTATAGCAGGAATATCACTGTGAAACGCCAGCTTTTTGGGATGTATGGTTTCAAACCACTATAGTTTTTTGGGGTTGCTTGAAATCTAAATATAATCACAGTTGGCTCTTTCTGGTTTTGCTGCGCAGCTTTCCTAGCAGAACAGGTAACTTGAATTTGCTGTCGAGAGAAGCAATAAGCCAAGTAGTTACCTGTAGAAGAAATCAGACTCAAATTCTTAACCCCAAACACACCCACCCCCAGAATTGCATGGCTCAGGTGGAGTTCCTTTTACTAGTACCCCTCAGTTACCTTTTCACCTTCTGGCTTTAATCAGACACGGAGGCCAGGAAATGCAGAGTCCATCTCCTGCGCATCAGAGACTGTGCATTTCTATAGCCAAAAGAAGAGAGAACAATGCCAGGAAGATTTCCCTTATTCTTAGTTCAGGCTCGAAGAATATTTTACATCTCCAAGGTGAAAAACTGGTGGAGGTAACTGGAGTCTTGATAATGTGGTACTACAAGAAAACACAAGCCTGACAATTTATCACAGAATAGCTTGTTATTATTTTTGTTAATTTTGACTTGCCCGCTTTGCAGTCCTTGCCAAAGAACTTAAAATAAATGGGCTTAATTGAACAAGGGGCTGAACTCATCCTGCATATGCTGAAACCAGTGTGCTAAAATCAATGGTAGATGACGTTCATTTTGCAAAATAAAGCTTTAAGTTTAAACCAGACTAATTAGATTTCAAAGGTGGAAGCTTTATTGGTTGAACCTGGCACAATGCTTGCAAAAGGAGAGACTAAGAGTCACTTCTTTTGAAGTGCTTAGATTGTTTAGTTTGAAAGGGAGATAAATCCTCTGCTATCAGGAAGAGGTTTAACCTCTTACTGAAGGGTTAGGGAAAGCTTCCCCTCAGAGTAGGTTATTTTGGTAACTCCAGACCAGGGTGCTGCTTACTATGGAGCTGCCGGTGCCCATTCAGCTCTTGCTATAGAGCTAGAGGCTGAATGCTAGGCCAATGGCCCGCCAACCTGACTGAACCATTGTTGGAGAACTCGGTATTTCTGTGTGATCTGAACAGACTTTTTAGTGAAAGATCCATATACAAAAGTAGGTACACGGAGAGGAAGGGCATGTACTCCTTTCGTGAAGGCCCTTCACCTCCCTGGGCCTTCGTTTCCCAAGCTGACAAAAGGGATAATGATATCTAATGACTTGACTACATACACGTGTATGTGTGTGTGCATATATAAAAAACTTATATGCTTGGGACCACTGTTATTCAATGATAGTAACATAAGAATATAGTTTTTATTTCTTGTGAATGTTAGGTTGTGTTCCAACAGTGAGCAAAGGTATGTCAAACAACCAATTTCACTGGGTACTCAGGCTGCTCAGCCTTGTTTTGCATGTGCTTTTCCACTGTGACCTGAATGCCTGGGGCAGGCCAAGTCCATTTTTCCAACCAAAGAAGAGATGTGTTCCTAGAAGTACGTGCTTCCTGCTGTGCAGTTCCTCAGATGACCATGGACAAAGGTAGCAGCAAGAACTTTATCGAGCAGGACATGAGATAAGATGCCATGGGACTGATTATTCATTGCCTTGTTAAATGCCGGTAGCTGCACTAATTATTACCTAAATGGGTTCAGATGGCAACATCCTAAAATGATCTTTAATCTCAGAACTGAGCAATAGGGTTGAGTCTCTGGGCTAAGGCATACTGAAGGGTGCTCATTCAGTGCAGGTCTCCTGAATAAGTGCAGATGAGGTGTTTGTTAGTTAATTAAATTTATTGGGAATTGGGAAACAACCAAAAAAAGGCACCCTCCTACAATTGTAACTCTTGCGCACTTTCTCTCTTCAGCCCCTAATACCAAAGGGCACTCAGGTATCTACAGACAACTGCGAAATGGCAACCTGTCACGGTGCATTACTAGTTGCACATACGTTGTTACCACATCATCAGACTTGTGGAAACACTGGAAAACTTAGGACCTGCAAGCAAATCTCAGCCTGCTCAGTCAATTGTTTCTATTGATTAGGTACAACACACTCCCAAGTAGCAGTTGCAAAAGGACTTGGACTGCCTCTTGTAATAGCATCACTTTGCAAGAATAGACTTGACAAAAAGTTGAAATGAGAAGGTTTTATTCCTTGCCTTTTCTTTTTACCCTGATAGAAAAAAAAAATCCATTTAAAGCTAAACAAGAATTCACCTTCAGAAACCCCCAGCATGCCTGCATCTTGCTCTCGCTGTAAGGTAAAACTAACTCAGAGTGACTTCTTGTCTTCCCCTTGGTACAATATAAAAATATACTTCATTGTAGTAGTATCTAGATGGCGCAGCCAAGATCAGGACCACATTGTGCTAAGTACTATTTGCCAAACAAATAAGAAATGAGACCCTGTTCCCCACAGGGCTTGCAGTATATATAGACAAAGTCAAAGGGGATGAAGCAGTATTATCTCAAGCTTACAGCTGGGGGGACTGCAATCCAGAGGGATTATAGTAGCTTGCCCAAGGTCACACACAGGAAACCTGTGGCAGAGCTGGGAAATGAAACGATAGCTTCCCAGTCCCAGGCAAATACGCCAGGCACAGGATAATCTCTAAAATTGAAAGTTTCGATCCACATCTGTACAGGTTTCAGAAAGCTAACAGGCCTGAGCCTTCCTCACAGAAACTACAGGAATTGCACCATTTGAGCATCAGCCACATGCATGCTGTGACTAGAACATGGTTCTTTAAGTATTATTGTGTCCCTTCTGAAAGAACATACCAAAAGATGGAATTTTGCATATTTTACATGATTCTCTATCATGTGCTATATATGCCTAGAAAATCTGCTTTTTAACTAGCTGCATTGCTATGCTGTTCCAGGCATGCCAGCATGTATTGCTGCCCTCTCGTGTAGACCTTGTTGTAATTGCAGTGATGTGACAGATGAGGGGACAAGATTATCTGGTGCCCTGCATCTACTGTAACCTTTCACACCAGCCATACAGCTAATGGACACTGTTACCTTTCTCATTTAGCCGTGTCACTGTCTTGTCCACGCTCATTTTGTTTATGAGACAAGCTACATGACAATGGAGAATCCAGGTCAGGTCATAGTCTTGGTAACCATGATGCAGGTTTGCTAGGTCAAGAGAACAGTTAAGACAATTTTGTAGCAACAAAGCGTAGTTAAAGGTCGGCTGGTGTTCTCGGGTTTCTCTTCAGCTCTCCAGAAGGGCCAGTTTTACCTCATTGGTCAAAGTTCACCTTAGGTTGATTGTGACTGCAAAAGTCAAATCATCTCCTTCTGGGCACATAACATTTCATGAAAAGCAGTTTGGTACACCTGATAAAAGGGATATGCTCTTGCAGGTCGTGACAGGTATTAATTTATGAGAAGCTTCATAGGCAACAACAAAGAAATTCCAGTTATGCCCCACTTAAAGGCTGGCCTGAATTTTATTTTAGCAACAGCTACTGATGGTACCTGGATGATTCCTTTCTCTTTCCATCACATGGGTAACGAAAGGGACTTCAGGGCAAATACAAATCAGGTTAAAGGTGTTTTTAAGGTGTTTTACTTGGTGTACATTCCCCTTCCCCCCCCCTTTTCTGTTTTAATCAGAAGCCCTCCCTTTTAAAATACCTAGACAGGTAAATATTGGCAATCATTTGGTAAGGCTTTTTAAGTGGACTTTTTACAAGCCCTGCTGGAGTGCTTCTGAATATTTTTCTTTAAACTTTTGCTCATTAAAAAGAAATCATAGAAAACTTTTCTTCCCTCTGCCTTGACCTAGGATTGAGCATTAGATCTTTTATATTGCTTTTTCTCACTAAGTCTTCCAATTACTTATTGTCTTCCTCCTTCTGCAGAAGGGTAAAGCAAGACAAAGTGCAGAGCTGAAACAATAGGCACCAAATAGCATATGCAAAAAAGATGCACAGAAAGCGAAAACTATAGCTTGAACAACAGCATCATTCTCTATTTTGCAGAAAGAGTATATATGAAAGTACGCTATTGGGGAACAAGCCAATAGATAGGTAATTGGTAAAGTAATTACATTACAAGACAGGGATGTAGGACATAGCTTATAACTCTTGCAGGCCAAATCCCATTCATCAGTGTGTTACTGTACAGGAATCTGTCCTGTTGATTTGACTTCAAATTGTTTTCATAACTCTGCTTTTCCTTGGTATACCTGGGACTCCGAGGACTGGAAACTGAAATCAAAGTCTCATCTACTTAACTTGTGGGGACCAAAGCAAATACTGGAGATTAACACCCAACTGCCAGCTCTCATAACCAAAGACCCATTTTGCCATAGCTGTATTTCACCTCCTTCAACTTCCGGATGACCAAACAAAAGAGTGTGATGATACTGTGATGACACTCTGTCACTCCACAAGAGATTGCAGCGATCCCTGCAGCCTTTCCATAGCCAGGGATTCAGATCAGAAAAGCTTCTCTAGAAATCAGACTACAGTTTGCACAAGAGACAGACGCCTGTCTTAGTCAGGAGCTAGTGCAGAGCAAATACCCATTCACAGGAGAGATACACCGGGGCTGTCTATATGACAGCAAGGAGGTTTCTTGCCTGGGAGAGGCACAGACAGACCCCACTAGAAATGGCATGAGGACACTGGCCATGTCTGAGTTGATCAGAAAAGCGGTGATGTTGCTGAATTAAGTTTATCACCTCTGTTTGCACCAAGTTCCTTATTGCGCTAGCACACACATGCTGAAGAGGCTCTTTTCAAGTCACCCACCAGACAGTAGCTCATGTTTAACAAATCGAGCCCACAGTTTGCTGACCTGACAGCACACAGAACTCACTGTAAAGGAAGGAAGAAAGTACACTGCATACTCACCTGGAAAAATGGAACAAAACAGACCAGTTGAGATTGTCTTCATCCAATATTTCTGCAGAAAGTTAATGATGAAGCAGTGGCTGACCTAGAAAATACTCATTAAAGGTAGCAAATATATCGTTTTCAAGAAAGGCAATAACAGAGACCCATTGCTCATTGTGCCCTACTTCAGATGCTAGACAACTTAGCTGAAACAATCATTAAAAACTTGGATTATAAAGAAATACCACCTAGCTGGCAAAGATGTGACAGGCAGAAGAATTCAGTACAAATTCTAAATGAAATGGACCATCGATCTGGTCTGGTTTTGCAACTCATTAGTGGTTCAGTTACACTTAGCTAGTTAGTGCTGCAGCAGTCATGCACAAATATACCACTTTGTTCTTTAAAGGCAAAGCAAAAGATCAGAAGCATTAGCTGTACCCTTAGCTGTACTGAGCATGCTGGAAAACTTCAGTTACTACAAAACCCAGCAAGTTGAGTTGCACAGAAGCAGAAAAAGGCACCTTCCAGGAGCAGCGGTCTTCTACAACTTCCATGGTCCTGCCAATATGAATGTCACATGCCAGGGTTTCAGTGAAACTCATGACATTCTTTGTCTTATCGCAAGTCAACAGTGCTACTACTGTTAGCTCATTTCACCTCACATCTAATGAGATTAGGCTCCAGCTGGCTTAGGAAAAGCCATTTGTTGGGATACTAGACTAAGGACTGCATTCGGATGGCTTAAATCACAAGTCCCCAGCTGTAGCAAGTTCCCTGCCTTGATTAACGCAAATGATCTCAAGTGATCTTCACAGTCCTCTGGTCTCCAGCACAAGACCTGAGCCTGAATCAGGTCTTTTGTTCCTTGTGCAAAGCTTAGTTTCTTCCTGCTCCCAGAAGCATCTGTGCACCTTGTATATGTTGTGTGAAAATTCTGCACGTTCAGTTCCTCTCCCTGATCACCTCCAAACAAACCCCTGCCTCTTTGCTTTAAGTTACATTTCTTCTGAGTCACTGACCAATTCTATCTTTTCAGGATTAATATTAATCTTGGTAACAGTTCCTCAGTTGAAAACAAGCTACTCCATTCTCTTGTAGCTCCTGGGCTATACCTGATTAAAAACACAGCACGTGCACGCTTTATGGTAGAGGACTTCTCTTGTTTGCCATAGAGGCCCCACACCAACCATCTGTGTGTCCCACATCTCCAAGTAAATTGCCATTTAGGAGTGTTCACTGTGTTCTAATGCTCGACACATGGCCATTTATGAAAGTGTTTGAGCTCTAGACACACCGAGCGTTACCGTGGCCTGCTTTCAGACTAAGTGGTTTTTGACAGACAGGGTTCCAGTAGCTGTATCACGAGATGTGCGCGAGATGTACACTGCAATTCCAGCGAACCATGAACTGTAAAGACCCAAAGTTTCAGAGGGGAATTTATTTTATGGGAGCATATCCAATATCTTTTGTCAACCGTTCATGAGAATAATAAAAAATAGAAGCTTTTTAAATGACAAAAAATATAGTTACATATAATACAGATTTTCATCTTGCATTGAAGCAGAGCCGTAATAGAATGCTCACTCATGTTTTCACAGTTAGTTTGCATTGCTTCTGTAGGTTAAAGCGTCAGCAACTCAAATCTTCCAGTCAGAACCCCTAGTTAGTAGTGTCACGGGGTGATCACGAGAGTGTAGTTTTCTCCATTTTACAAATAGAACAGGCATACTTGATCCATCTCAGAACTATTCAAATTTTGAGAAGTACCAGCTATGCTCGAAACAAGGTATCCTTGCTGCAACCGGAAGGTTTTTGAATTGGAACATGCTTTTAGGCCCAATTCAGAAACACATCTACGGAATACTCAAGAACGTGCTTAAATCCCATTTGGTTCAAAGGGCCCAGAGTTGATCCTTTGTGACCACCTCTGCTTGTTCTGCCCCTCACAGGCACTCCACACAGACTGGTACGAAGCATTAACCAGTATTTGATCACATGTGTAAGTTGCTTGCAAGACCACATAGGATTCAAGCATTCTGCAGCACTCCATTTACTTGAGACCTAAACACATTCGCTGCATGCATACATTTATGTATATACTACACACACTTACCCCCAGCCCCTTCTCACAATATTATTGCAATAATTCTTTGCTGGTATAACAGTTTATATACCAAGTTTCACTTCTTTAGCTTTCTACAAACATAGAAAAAAAAAAGCGTCAGAAGAGAGCTAGAACAGCTTTCAATCAGTCACTACATTGGCATTGAAAGCTTTATTTTGAAAACTTTAAGCAGCAATACTGAATAAATAGACAGAATGATTGTTTTGTCATCTCCATACAACCGATGGCCTTCATCCAAAACATTAAAATACTGTAGCAAATAGAATAAACATGCATGTTTCAATGTTCTAAAAAAAAAAAAAAAGTGTAATATAAAAGTAACACTTTGACACTTAATTGTAATACAGTACAGACCATTAGAGACTATTTTCTGGAAAAAATATCTGAATACAGTTTTGTTATTTACATGGATCATTAAGGCCCAATTCACTCAAGTTAATGCACATCAGGAATTTATATGCTTCAAGATAACTCGCTAAAAATTACAAGATCAATTTTTTCACTTATACGATCCCAGTTCACTAAAATAACGCAATACTCTTCATGCTAAAAAGAAGGCAATTATTGCCCCAAGAGGAGATTTTTACTTCACTAGAGGATCTTTTTCCCTCTTACCTCACAATGAAAGCATATTTGCATATTGCTATTGCTAATGGTAGTTCTCTTCTCCAAGAACTTCCTTCCAACTTGCTAGGGTTTAGAAAAGCAAGTAATCTCAAAGCTAACATACCATTTCCAGAAGCAATTCAGGCACTTGGGAACCCAAGTCCCACTGAAACATAACAGGAGGCAGGTTCCTAGCCAACTTTTCGGAGTGGGACTTGGGTTTCTCCGTTGCTTGGGCATTCAGAACGTTTACCTTAGCCTTAACCTACTGGCTTTTCAAATAGTCAACCCTCCCCTTTTCCCCTAACAACATAGCATCACTGGCAAAAATAAACTGTATCCTCATGGATGAGAGAGGTAACACAGTTAATTTCCATTAGTAACAAATTACAGGAGTTCTCCATATAAATTCCCTATGCACTGGAAAATAGTGCTTGTGTATTCAACTATTTAACGCAAGCAAAAAACCCCATTTTTATCATGCTGGCCAGTAAATAATACGGCACTTGTTAAAATTAGTATGTCTAGCTTCCTTTCTGCTAATGCCCCATAAGTAAGTTTGAAACACTTCTGAAAATGATTTTTTTCTACATTTGTAAAGAAAGAGTGAGGTTTTGCAGTTGATCAGAAGCAAAATTCTTAATGCTGTAATGTGAGGAATTTTTATAACTGTAATACTTTGTTCAATTCACATTTAATGCAAGGGCATGCCATTTCTTTTTGGTTTATTTACAGAGAGGGTGAAAATGCTACAGAACTTTAGCCTGGGTGAAATTCAATAAGCAAAAGGAGTATGGTGGGGGCAGGGGAATTTGTCAGTGTCTCACAAATGACAGGTTTGGATACCAAGGTCTCTCCTTTGCCACAACAGTGGCTGAAGCTCTAAATGTTTTCCAGATCACCTTGACATCTGCTAAAGTCCTGACAAGGAGGGTCCCCTCAGTGATGATGCAGTGGCCACTCCTGAGCCAGCTCCAGACTGGCCGTTCTGGCTATTTTTTAACTTAAATGGCAAATTCCTTCCTTGATTCTATTACAAAGCCATAACTCAAGCCCTCCAAAGCTGCTTTCCCCCTTCCTTTTAATCCTTTTCCTTTCCTCCTCCATCTGTCTTAAAGAATAACCTGGCAGAGAAAGAGATCAGTTTTTATGATACAAGAGCCCAATCAGCTCAAACTGACATCCGTGGGAGATGGACCAGTCACAAAGTATGACAAAAACATTAGCTGGGTAAGTATGCTGATCTGCCTTAAAAATATTTTATCTCAGTACAAGACTGAAATTGCAACAGGCTTTTCCTTGTGTTTCCCCCCACCCCCATGCAGCATAATTTGGGCCAGACTTTGCAAGGTGCTGAGTGCCTCAGTTCTCTAACATCAAGAGGTGCTGAAGATGCAAGATATCCACTGGAGAGGGCCATTTTATTTCTGTAAATTGAACCCAGAATGTAAGGCATATATGCTCAAGTACCTTGGACAGATATTGTCCCCAAACTATGTATATTTTACATTTTTTTTTTAATATATATATATATACACATTCTTTTTTCTTTTTTCTTTTTTTTAATACAAAGTTATGGGCACAGTAAACATGAGCACAGAATTGTGATAAACAAACAGTAAAATCTGTGAGCACTGCAAAGATTCCTCAGGTAGGAACATCTCATTTTCCAGTTTGCTCACAAGGGAGGGGGGAAAAAAACCTGATAAGTTAAACAGTAAAAATTCAGGATGTATTTGGAAAGGTCCTTTATATATTCACAGCCTTGTCTGTTGCTGTTAGTCTAAATACAGCAGCATTTTTAGAATATATGATGCCATTAATAAGTGGAAAGGGAAAAAAATGCATTACACTGAAGAGTCCTTCATCTTGTACTACATCTTTTAAAACTTCCATTTGTCAGGAAGCTCCTTTTAAAAACTGAAACTTAAATTAACATTTATCTGCACATCAATAAATCAACATAAGAGGATGCTAGGAGTTAAACATTCTTAAGTATTATCCATGGCAAAAAGCTTGGAGTTTCCTACCAGTGGTAAAATCTTGACCCTACCAAAGACACCAGGACTTCTGTCATTTTGCCACTGATTGAAGTCCAGGTGTTCAATACTGCAGTGAAAGCACGGTGACCCCCTCTCATATCGAGGTGATCTCAAAGGTGGGGTTGACATAGTATGAGTTGCTGTTAGAACAGGAAATCCAAATACAACTAGATAAGGCCCATCCCTTCTCTAACTCATCCATGGGGCCAGCCTCCTAACGTATACAAAGCGTCCCACTGATGCCAGTCACTTTCTCTACAAACTTGGTGTCCACTTTTAGCAATCTCATTTCAAGGCTTGTAACCAACATGCTGCTTGGTAGTGTACTTACTTTCTGCGTGGAAGCCATTTTTTCTAATTCTTAGTGTGACATCAAGATACAATAATGTTCTCTTTTCACATTTTTTGTAAAAAATGACTACCAAGGGTGTGAATTTCCTGTTTGTCAGCTTTATGTTCTGTAAGTGACTGAGCAGCAATACGTCTTTCAAAGCGACTGAAGGTCTACCATCTAACACTGGGGACCTGGAATGAAATCCTGGCCCCACTCAAGTCAGTAGAAGATCTGCTATTGACTTCATGGGACTCTCTGCCAGGTTTCTTCCCTCCACAAAACTTGAGTGAAGTCTGGAAGGCTGGAAGAGAACGCTCATTTGTTTTGTGTTTTTTTTCTCCTCCAACAGCAAGATTTACGGCAAAACAAGAACACTGTAATGGCTACTGGAAAAAATGAAGTATAAAATCACACACAGTGAAAGCCTCCTACTCTCTTTTGGTAAGATATATGAAGACAACTTCTTACATTGTTCTTTTCTCAAAAGGCATATACAATGTGGCAAAATATTTCAAATATACATTCTATATAATAAAATATCATCTAACTAGTGCATCCTCAATCATATGCTGGAAATATTTTTACCAAGCCAAGGTTTATATTCCATAAATCTTTTGAACACTAGGTGCTTTCATTCAAGGCAGATTCAACAGCAAATAAAACCCACAAGCTCACTTTTCAAGCCTTAAAAGGTAGCAATGGATGGAACATGACATATTATGACCACAACAGAAATTAACAAAGTCAGTGGTGAGAAACCATTTTAATGGTTCAGCACTCCACAGAACTCTGCTTTGATCAAATGGTGGATGGTTGTACACGCAAATTAAAGTCACCTTGTCAGACTGACATACAGCCACATGTGATTATTCACAAGTTAAAAATAAAAATATAAAAGGTCAACATTCACACGTCCACTGATTAACGGGAATAAATTAAACCTCAGAGAAGTTGCATACGTGGTTTCCTTCACCCTCAGTCTTTTATTTATGCCTATACAGGGAACGATACTTTCCCAAACACTTCTGAAGTGGCAAAAACAAATGAAGGTTTTTGCACTTTAGCTGTGTTGACAGCAAGTTCATCCTTGCCAATTATGAATCGAGACAGTTCCTCTGTCTCTTTAGCATCAGTGCACAGGTATGGCTCCAAGTGGTGAGTTGGAGGAAGAAGAAAAAAAAATATGGTGGCTTAACAAAAAAAAAAAATATATCTTCTTCCATTCATCATTGGCAGAATAAAACAAAAGTGTATCTTGTCCAGGGTACCTTGCTAGATCCTCTCCAGAAGAGGTATGTACTGTCATACATAAATGCCCTCCGGGTTAAAACCAGATGACAGGGGGTTCTGTAGAATCCGCAGGTTACTGGGGAGTTGCCTCGATGAGCCAGGGCGCTTCAGTGACCCAGACTGAAATGTTGGCTCTGCACAAGAAAAAGGGCAGTTAGAAAAGTCATCATCCAAGGGCGATGCCTGTACAACACCTTTCCTTTTCTCCCTGCTTAGTGCAGTGTGCGCTTAGTGCAGTGCAGAAAAACTAATACCACATACAATAAAAAAAAAAAATCAAATGCCTGACTAGGAAGTGATGAGATCTAAGGTGCGCACCTCCTACTCATTTCAAAACAGAAAGATTATACCTACTCAATATAATTACCCTCCCACAGGGAACATGCACATGGATGTATGCAATACGTTTATATAGTAACGTGCAGAAAGAGCTTGTATCTATACAGAACTCAAAGCTTCAGCTTCCTACCCACTTAAAAAAGAAAGTTCATACAAGTGCTGACATTTAAGGCCTGGTTGTCTTCTCTTCTCTCCCCACCTACCTACCCTCCCCCAATGCCTTTTGGTTGGACAGTGTTCTGAGAGAAGGGACAGAACCAGCTAAAGGAGAGCACTGAGAGAAACAGGCCCCTTGCAAGCAGGGTACTGGGTAAAGCACACCACAGCAGAGGCTGAGCCACAACAGAGGAGTTTCTGCTTGTGCTACAGCTGTGACACGCATTCAAAGTGCTCCCAGGTTTCTCTCTAGGAAGTTCTGAATTCAGATGTGAATTCTGAATTCACACTAGGGGCAAAGTCAATTTGCACGTGCCGTAACAGCCATCTGTGCAGGACTTCTGGATGGCTGGCAGCCCAGCTGGATTAGCTCCTATTCGCATGCGGCTGCTGTCTGAGATTTCTTGAGACCCAGACACATTCCTTTTTCTACTTGGACAACACATCCCCCCAGAAGAGGAAGAACCCAAACAAACAGCAATGTCAGATGTGGAATCATGTTGCATGCCAGCTTATATGCCTGCTGCCATGGCACCACACTTGAAAGCTACTGGCCTAGTGGGTTACTGATAGAAGAAACACATGTCTAAGCACAGTGGGAGAGACGTTACCTACTTACTGCGCTTTATTTACAGCTTGCTAAACCCTTGGAATGAAAAGAAATATTTGACACTGCTTTCTTAATATTTTGCAAAGTTTGTCGCTATCAGAGCATTCACTCGACATGTGAGTGCTTGCATTAATGCAGCAGATAAATGCATTGCCATCCCCTTCTCTCGACCACCAAAAGCATTCTCAGCACCGCACCTCTCTCAAGCTCCACATGCGGGGCCTCCACCTCAACAGGGTCTGCTGGCAACACTGTGACCTTCGTTCCTGTTTGCTGGATGAACTGTTGGAGATTGACCTGTCGCAGCTCCTTTGTCAGTTGCTCTAGTTCTTGTTCCCTGTCCTATCAAGAAAGAGAAAACATCTGCTGAGCAGCAGCAAGCATAAAGCAGCATTTCAAGATGCAATTGGGCAACTAACGCTTCTCCTTTTGATGAGAAAGGCTCTGTTTTAAATTCAAATGCAAAGGGAAGAGTTGAAATGTATTTTACTCTTGTCATTTAGAAAGCAAATCAACACTCACTATTACTTATTAAGGGTTACTATGGTCCGTTTATATTGCTTCTTGGATGACTAGCAGATGTTTCTCATACCACCTGAGAAAATGCTGGAACGACACATGTGAGCAAATAAAGGTAATAGTGAGCAATCTGAAAAAATACATCAACTGAGCATGAGTCTGGCACCAAATCTTAGCTCTGCCAGAAGTGTCCAGCATGGCTTGGACAGCTTATTTAGTTTTTCTGTTCCTAAAAGGAGAGTAAGTCCCTTCTCTTCTTGTTCTTTCCATTTTCTATTTAGAGCATAATTTTTTATGGACAGAACTCTCTCAGTCCGCAAGCGTACTGTGTTTTGTACAATGAGGCCAAATCCTGGCTGGTTCACCACCCCTTCACAAGCACAGAGGATGACCATTTAGGCTCTTGCTCAAGGCTCTCTAATTCTGGCATGTTATGCAAAACCTACAGCTCTGATAGATTACAAGAGTCTTAGACAACAATTATTATTCCCCGCCCCCCCCCCCCCCCGATTCAGCTTCATTAGCAGACAGCTGCATGTGGTACTCTTCCACAGCCAGGATGGGCCTCACCTGTTGGCCACACAGGGGATGGGCAAGATACCCAGATGCCAGGCAGCACGTCTGTGCAGTGCGTACCACTACATCTTCATTTTGGCAAGAGATGGAAGTTGAGTCAACCTTCTTTTCCCTAATTATCTTGTGTAAGCAGAGTTCTACATGAACTCAGACAAGGACTGGGGCGGAATAGTTTGGTGGATCTGTTCTAGGAACAGTGCCCAACAGCACAGCCCTTATTCACTTTAAACTTGCAGTAAGGTCACAGTTGAGGCTGAAGCCAACAGTTAGTGAGAAAATTAACACAAATAACCTGATGTCTAAATTAGGACCTTATAAATGTCAATTGCTTTGTTGCTGATGTGTTTGTTTGACCTGTTCAGTCAATGCGTATCACGTGGTTGGTGTCAACTTTCTGTGCTAGACTTGTGTTTCCATTCATCAGCTGCAAGCTTTCAGAGAAACAGGATTGAGAAATGGAACCCAGGCCACCTCCAAATTTTAATGCAATTCTCCAGAAAAAAAATCTTCAATTTATTTTAGGTCTATTAGACTCTACAACTGGGCACTTGGGATACAGGAACTTCTCAACTGTCTCTACTTATTGCAATGTTAATTCTGCAGCTCCATGTTCTATAAGATTTTAACAAAGTTGTTGCTGAAGGGAATTCAGTAGGTTTTTTTAAAAAAATGCAATTGGTGAGATACACAGGTTAGCAGAACTAACATCATAAATAATTTGTTCTAGACATTTCTCGACTTCCACAGGAAATAAGGTAAAAAAGTTAAGTATCACCCCAAATCCTACTGGTTTATGCTCTTAAATTTAGTACCTAATTGTGAAACTTCAGTGAGATCTTTTACCTGAAGAAGGGTGGGGTTTGGGTTTTTTGGTTTTGGTTGGGGTTTTTTTGCATTTAAAAATCTTTCTCTAGAAACAGGGCCAGCAGAGTGCTGCATCTGATCCTTAAGTGAACACAGTCTCATATTGTTGGAAAGTAACGTTATCGAGGTGGCTAAAATAAAGGAAGATGTAGAACATTGCTAGAAATTTCTCACATGCTACTAAAAAGTGCCACCTTCCTGTTCTTATCACTTGAAATCTAGTGAACCAAAATTTTCTTTCCTTCCTTACTGAAAGGTCTATAAAAACACCCATGCTCAACTCTTCTAATTTCAATTCAGCAGTTCTATGAATATTAATATTTAACTTTCAGCCTGCAAGAAAATATTTCTCCATTTCCTCCCCCCAAAACCGTGTAATACAGAGCTGAGTTTATTTTCTCCTGGACTTCCAGATTAGCGCACCTTTAGGTTTAGAACAAGCTTGGAAGATCTGAATTTAACGGAAACTTTCCCAAGAAAGTGAAACCCTAGCTTATGAAAAAAACAAAGTGAGAAAGATTTTGAACTCAATCATAGTCTCACTGAGTGTTACTGAAGATAGGTAAAATGTATGCAGAGGATTTGATGCTTTCTGTTTAGCGGAAATCCTTAAGTGTAGTGTGGTTGGAAACTTAGGATAGATAAATATGGCCCAAACTGCTTAGAGTTTTCATCAATTTTGCTTTGGATGAAGAGATTACATTTTTTTTCCCTCCTCATGTAGTAAACCCAGCTTATACTGACATGGTTCCAGGTGCTCAGGGGTTAGGGTGCAAAATCCCTTTACATACTTACAGCAGAATCACCTTACTGCAACTGCAGCACCGTCCAACATCGTAACTATGAACCCCAGGAATACAGCAAGAATCACAACACAAACTGATGTGTGGTGCCTCAGTCCTATCTTACGTGGCACATGAAAACCCTAGGAGCCACAATCTTTCTTTCACCTCATCCAGCTAGCAGCTGGATTTCCATTTATATTTATTCTTTCACGCTCTATCAAGTTCCAAGTGATATCATTAACTTTAGCAAGGAACTAGAGACTGGATTCTCTTTTGACACATGTGCCACGAATGCCTGAGGTGCAGAGAAAATAAAATCCTGAACACCAACAAGTCCGACAGGAAAAGGGAGATGCTGTTTTTTAAAGCAAAAGCCCCGTAAGCTGACAGTTATTTTAGCTGCTGTTGGACTGTTCTTTTTAATTCATCTATTTTGGTGCCAGATAAACCTAGCAAGAAACAGAAGTTTAGCCTCAGAAAAGGCTACGATGGTGCAAACTTCCCTGAAATTTAACAGTATAAAGCACTGAGCTGCCAAGGTCTAGGACCTAAATCCTCACGATATCTATCCCCAAACCAAAAGGGATTTGAAGACTAATACTTTTAAAGGCATTAGGCCGAGAGCACTGTGGTCCCATTTAGCACCTAGCAGTACCTCTATTCCCCACTAGCCCTAAATGCGCTATTGTTCATGCAGGAGATATTATTTGCCCGAGGTGTAAAGGAGTCCAGACCCACTAGCACAGCAGCACCTCGCTGGAGCTAGTGAGGAATCCCTCTCAGCAGGGCAAGGTGGCCAGATGCTTTGCCATCGGTGCAGCCATACTGCTCTTCGCTAGTTTAGCTGACATTAGCGCTGGTGTTTCTCTATCGTGGACCACTGCGTGGTGAAGATACGCTTCGAGTGATTTCTCAGAGGTCACCAGGCAGTCAGGGAACAGCAGCAAACCAAAGCTGTAACCGATGGGAAAGAAACTGAGGCGGCACATAAATAAATGAGAGGTTTTGTGGCATTCATCTCCAACCCTGCAGTCCACCCAGGCCTTCTGAATGGCCAGGAGCACATCCACAAAAACGTCTGATGGTTTATCTTTAGACAAAGAACTAACTACTGTTTTTCTTTTCAGGCTATTTGAATGAGTAAAATACATAGATGAAATAAAAATTGTATGCTTTTCAAAAAAAAAAAAAAACACACTTGAAAATGAAAGCAACGCTTCCTTTTACCCAAATTCACTGTGGAAACTTTCTCATGTTTTCCTTCATGTGCTCCAAATCTCTGTAAGAAAAATTCATTACAGTCGGTACAGATAAAAAGGACATTCTTACCTGTAACCGTTTGGTAGCTTGGCCCAGAGATCTTTCTACGGCTTTAATGCCATTTTCCAGTCTCAGACTCTGCTGGCCCTGAATATCAATTTCACCCTTCACCTTCTCGATCTTTTCCTTGACCTCTTCTTCATTCACTTGGGACTCTTGAACTTCCCGCTGCAACTTCTCTGCCTCGAGGCCGCTTTCCATGTTGTGGATCTGAGACAGGTAGTCCTTCAGCTTGCTCTCGCACTCCAGGATCCTCTGCCTCATCTCCTGCAGCTGCTCCTTCAGCTGTTTTTCGTTCTCCTGTTCGATCTGCAGCTCGTTTTCCCAGAACTCTTCCTCTTCAATCTCTACTTCGTTCCTTTTGATCTTCTGCTCTAGCTTGAGGATTTCTTCTTCCAGGCTGGAGTTATACTTTTGTTCCCAGTAGCGGATCTCGGCTTCGTTGGACTCCAGCTGTTTCTCAATGCACTGAAGTTTCTCTGTCTGGAGGTGGATCAATTTCTTCAACTCGTCCGCTGTTGTTTTACAGTTGTTGAGCACCTTTTGCTTGAACTCGGATTCTTTGCTCTTCCCAAAGATGTCCATTAACCCTTTGGCCCCCCCGGTGAAGGTGAGGGATTTCCTTTTCGGCTCCCTCCTCTTCATGGATTTGTCGCCGGGAGGCCTCAGCTTGGCCAGGGGCGGCAAGCTTTGCCGGTACAGAGTCCTCTCGGGGATGCGAGCCACGCTGTCCGAAGTCGGCCGCTCGCTCAGGGAGGGCCCGGTGCGGCGCAGGATCAGCTGCACGTCGCTCGCGTACTGTCCCCACTTGTTGAGCGACACGATGGGGTTCTCGTGCGGTGCCAGGTGCCGCTCCGTGTCCCGCCATTTCTCGATCAGCGTGTACCTGCCGGTGCGACCTGCAAGGCAAGCGCAGCCGTCAGCCGGGCGGCCCGCCAGGGGGCGCTGCCGGACAGCGACAGCCGCGGGCGCGCGGCGGGGACGGCGCGGAACCTGGGCGCCCCCTGGCGGCCGCGCGGCCCCGCTCTCCCCCCCCGGGCCCGCCGGGGCAGCGGGGGCGCGGAGAGGGGAAGCCGCGGAGAGGGGAAGCCGCGGAGAGGGGATGCCGCGGAGAGGGGATGCCGCGGAGAGGGGAAGCCGCGGGGCCGCCTCAGGGGCGCGTGCACCTGCGGGCGCTGCCCTCCCCGCAGAGGGAGCAGCACAGTCCTCAGCGCGATCTTCTCAGGTGAGAGGAATGCCTGCTCCTTCATTTACCGAGCTGACTGAGCACAGCGTCTACGCGTTACTTATTTTAATTGCAAACTACCTCAGGAATATCCTCTCCGCAAGCAGCGGTAACTGAACAAGCGAGCGCCGATTTACATGGCACACACAACTCCGGGGCTGCTTTCAGATTTGAAGTCGCTGAAATTAAAACAAGTGACCTGGTGATGCTGGTATCTAGCAAAGAAATACGTCAAACACACATCTCTAGCGGAAGAAAACAAGAATAGAAAGAGTTCCACATCTTTCACACAGCCAGAAAGAGAAATCAAACACTGGAGTGGATGTATTTGCTTTTAAACTATATCATCCATCAGAGGCAACTGTTAACGACTGAGTGAGCCTTAGTTCACCATCTTGTCCCCCAGCCCCGTTAGCTGAGGCACTGGGGAAAGCCGGCCCAAGGCCATGGCAGCATTACGCCAGCTCACGTGGCCCGTGGCAGCGCCGCTGACGTGACAAACCTTCATAGAGCAGAAGGGATGAGCGCGGCAGAGGCTGCCCCAAAGGGAAAGGGGCAAGTTGAGCTCCCCACACAGACTCCTCATCTGTAAGAGCAGCTCACAAGTCCCCCCTGCGGTACACAGCCTTCAGGAAGGTGCTCAAATCCTTAACTGTCAGGATGTTTTCTGACCTCTACACTGACAACTAGCTGTACGATGCAATATGGTTTACGTTTAGGGTACGAAGAAGTAAAACTTATGTCTAAAGTTCATTTGTGCTGCTACCTACCGTACATACTTGAGTCTCCTCTGACACTCCTTATAGGATGCTTTGAATGCATCAAAAATACAACATTTGAGGTTTTCCACTATTTTTATTTTTTCTAACCACTCTTACTACTTTGAGATGTAGCATTCCCCAAATGCAGGAGAAAGTTTCCCTTATCATGAAAGTGACTTCACTTAAAAGCCACAGAATTGTTTACAAAAATATGTGAAAGATCAACTGCTTTTAAAGCATGTGATCCTGATGAATTTCTGAACAACTACACAATTGGCATTAGCCTTAAAAACATCATTAGCTATTTTAACGCATTACATATATCCACTTCCATGACAGATCATCATTCAAACCAGTATTTATTTCAGCACATAAATACCTAAAATACCTGTCATATATGCAACTGAGTGGGGGAGCTGGAATAAAAGACGAGTAGACATAGTGCTTAGTGATGGTTTTTATCAGAGTAAGGTTGATGGTTGGACTAGATGATCTGAAAGGTCCCTTCCAACCCAGGCAATGCTACGATCGTATGAAATGCAGTTATCAGTGGTAACCCATTTGATGCATTTTCTTTCCTTGCACCACCTGCCCAGCCACTGCACTTTTCCTAAAAGAACAAAAATATCCTAATCTCAGGCTGAAGAACTGCTTCCAGTCTCCAACCACAACACTCACACAGACTAACACACTATTAAGCCCCCCTAAAACCTGATATTGTCAGACCAGCCTTATAAAGAGCTCCCTGGGATATAGCTGCTGTGTTGGAAATGGTTCCTCTGATCTCACTGTTTCCAATTCGCTCATGATGCAAAGAAAAACAACAACAACAACAAAATCAGTTGTACAGGCACCACCTAAAAAACAGGCTGCTTTGGCTGACGGGTCATATTAGTGGTAGTTAACTAGCCAAATAAGAGACCAAAATGCCCACGTTCACTTCCAAGTTAGGAGTGAGAGCTCAAATAGTACATGAAGATTTGACCGATAGAAGTCGGCAAAACAAGGCAAGCAGCATGGGAACAGCAATCCAATTCCCCTAATGCCTTACAAATAAATGACTTGAGGTAAGCACGGGGGGCGGGGGGGAATCTATCAGCATACCAACATGCTTGGCCAGCACTCTCAGAAACAGATTTAAAGTTTATTGTAATAAAGCACTTCAAAAACAAGTTCACTATGCCGAGATACAAAGTCAGAGATTTTTGCCAACCCACAATATTGTTCATTGATCCATGAAGATTTATAGTTTGTAGTAGGCACCACTGTTATTATAAGAAAAATAAACCTAGTGCTGTTTGCTGTTTGCCACAGCATACTAACAATAAAATCCCAGAGAAGAAAAATGAAGTAAAAACATACCACAGAACCCAGGACAAAGTTTGCATTTTACCACTCTATTTTGCTAATCTTAAAAGCTTTCAGCTTTAAGATTGTAATCATGGTAATGCTACTAATGTTCTTCTTATGTCAGAAGCAGCCAAGTTCAAAGAAGTCCTGAAATTGTAAACAAGAGCACCGCTAGGGGAGTGAGCAGCATGCAATTTCTTTTCACTTTGCTATTAAATGCGCTACTTAAAGAAACATAACAAGAGGCAAAAACAAGGGCGGGGGGGGGGGAGGTGGGGAATAAAGCTAACAATCTCAACCAAAAGTGAATTAAGGAATTAAGTGAGGCACTTGCCAAGGACTATTTCCATCTTAGCTCAGGTGTCCAAATCAACACGTAGTTCTAAATAATGAACTCAGCACTCAAGATCCACATAAAAGAAAGTGTTTTGTAGAAGTAATACCTACACAGTTCAAAAACCAGACCTGGAGTTCAGTACTGTTCTAAAACAAAGCTGTCCTCATCTGCGATCATTACCTAGGTTTACTGTATTCAGCTACGTATAACACAGATTAACAATGCCTGGACAACCACAACTGTGATGTTAGCTTGCATGAGAAGGGATTAATTCACAAATGAAAGGGTGAATGAGTTAATTCAAAACTAATGAGAGAATATTTTAGAACACAGGCATCCTTAGAACAAACTGCTGGTTTTGATGTGCTACCACTGAGCAGGAGAAAGCAGGCTGCTTGGGTTGTTGACAAAGAACAGTTCAACGCCTGCATGCTGCTTCTTGTCTTGTGTGTTGTCCATAAGCTTTCTGAAAAAGGTTGTGCTTACACAGCACCTGGCAGAACTCAGTCCTACCTCACTCACGCAAACCTTATAATTTTAAAAATTAGTTACTGTTGTATTCACGTAAAGCGCCCATATCAGCAATGTATGGAATTCATTAAACCACAGTGTGTTTTTCCCAGCCGCATATTGAACACATTGAATCTCATGCAGCTTTGTAAACTATTTCCAGGTAAAGTTAGCTGAGCAGTCAATTCAAGGAGCTGCCAAAGCTGCCATTGTACTGGTGTTCACAATGCGTTATGTGCCTTGTCAAGGGACCCCTTACAACTTCTGAAATTAAACTTTTCTTTAAGAACATGTATGACTAGAACATATTAGACATATTTGGTCTTTTTTAGTACTTCTATCAAAGCTCAGTACTAATGAGAATGGTAGAGAAAATCCAGACAGCCCCAAAAAAGCACCAGCAGTGCTGTGTTCTGTGGTAACCTCTTCAGAAAACAGCAGTTCAGGGACTGGAGAAAAGCACAGAGCTTCTACACCCCATTCACCGGCCAGCTATTTCTCATTAATATTCTGTGCTGACCCACTGACCGTATAATGGTCCCCCACGTGGACCATATAATATTACCATCTCAAAACAACCATCAAGAATTTGTATGTTTTGCAAGAGAGCAAATGACAAGCTGTAACAGAAGTAGGTAGATTTTTACATATATAAAGCACACTGCACCCGCACAAAGGGCAGTGTCAAGGTTAACAGGTTGCATTTACGCCTACGGCTACCTAAGCATACAAATTTTTATTAATTATTCTATTAATACAGGAACATTTTCAAAAGAATCTTTTATTTTAAAAATTAGAAAGATAAAAAAAGGAAATATACGGACTCAAGAACGCTGATGTTCTGATAGCCTGCAACTGGCTGTCATGAGTGGTTTGAACCCGGCTCTAACGCTGCCAGTTATCGCTTGGTCAATGGGACGTTAAGGAGCTAGCTACAGTCGGTATCCTGGATCAGCCGCTGCTCTGCTGTACAGCCAGGCAGCAAGCTCTGCATCTGAGAGCCCAGGTCACGTGCCCAACTGTTGTAGTCTTTAGTTTGGGATTGATGTAATTTGGTAATTTAAACACAGATTCCATTACAATGAATGGTGATTAAACTAATGAAATATAGAACAAGGTAATTGAACTTTTTTTTCTAGACTCTCAAGAGGTGGACTTTTAAATTACACTCCATAAAGGTCGTAGGACCCATGCAACTATTACTCACTTTAAGCTTCTCTATAGGCTTTAATATTTGGGGCTGACACAGTAGATACGAGTGACTATTTCTGCTGCCAAAAGTAAAAATGAAATTCCAAAGGAAAGCAACAGTAGTGTTTGTCATGCAACCCTTTTGGCAGGAATGTAACTTGAGAAGTCACCAATACTGTTGTTCAGGACAGAAATGATTCATCCCTTTTCTCCCTCACAAAAATGCATCATCCTCTACTTGCAAAGCATTTCAGGGACAGGCACTACATTTTTTGTATGCGGGTTGCGGGATCCACCATGTAAAAACATATCTGTGCTTTATCTTTCCAGTCAGGCTACAAAAGTTTATTCCAAGCACCAAGTAAGATCCAGCTTTTCATTAAGTGTCTCCCATGCTTCACAGCCAGGACCTGCAGCAGTGAGTCAGTGCAACGGAGTCATTGCCCTGGTCTCATGTTATTTCTGGGAAAGGCGGCTAGATGAGCAGTCTTCAACATGGGGGTACATCTCCTTCCCTAGGGAAGAGGATAAGGTGGGCAAGAGCGGGCCTCTCTCTCTAGAGGTCACGCAGTCTTGTTCCCAGTTTCTCCTCTTTGCCCAGGACCACCAGGATGCACTTGGTGCCAGGGGAGCTGCTCTCTGGCAGGCATACTGCTAGCTCCCATTTTTCCCAGGCATCCCATTGCCTCTGCTGCTGCATTGCAGCTGTGCCAAAGATCCTTCCTGCAAGGTGGCACTCTGGCCAGAGTCTGAAAAAAGAAAAGGCAACTTCTGTCTTACATGCAAGTTTTAAGACTGCAAAAAGGAATCTGCATTAGTCTCGCTCTTGAGCTAAATCTGAATTAGCACGACTATCTCACAACAGTGCACAGTGAGAATATACAGACTGTCGCCTGTCTCTGCGCAGGTTTCCATGGAGGTAAAAAACAGGTATGCCGACACATGCCGACAAGCCAAACCCAGACTGCCCAGAGCTCTGGGGGCGCTGCCGATGCACCCCGTTCCCCAGCCTGACCCACTTGGTTTCCCAGAGATAGCCCTCTAGCTCTAGGCAAATGGATGCTGTCTTCCTTAGCAAGGTAACATAAAGAAAAATAATTGTACGTGGGTAAAATCTTGTGAGAACTCTTAACATGTGGAACACGCGGGAGAAAATGCTCTGTCTTACCAAAGGGGCAACAGCATTAACTCCTGAATATTTAACAGCACTGATAGAAAAGTAATTGCTGGCAATTTTAATAAACCCAGTATGATTTGAACTCAGTATCTTTGAAATATGAAGCTGATGTTTCATTCATTATGTGATACTTAAGTTAACATCCGTAGCAATTTAAAAAAAATACCATTCTAGCTACCTGAGAACTCATTAAACACCCGAGAAAGATTAAGAATAAAAAGGCCTTGAAAATAGACGTTAGAGTTTGCGTTGCTCAGATTTCTTAACTCATGCCATAGTATGTACACACATGTATGCACACCTCAGAAAACAATGAAAATCAGAGTAGGGGTCCAGTCCCAGGAAAACATGCCCACAGAGATATAAAGGCTCAAGTCTAATGACAGCGAGGGCAGCCTGCTTAGTTCACTAGGTACGGCTGTGCTCACAATGTGATTATGTGTCTTTATCAGGACTGAAGCCTTAGATTGTTACTACTATCCGTTCACTCAAAAAAAGGGTATACAGGAGTTTATCATGATCTGACAAGACAAAGCACTTAAGAGTCATTTCATCCTTTCCACTGCCTTTTGTCTAAGCACCCTGACGTACCACACTTATTTTAGACCCCTTTCCTAAATAGGTAAAACAATGTGGAGGAGCGGTTTGGCCGGGGTCAAACAGCAAGATACGGCAAAGCAGATAAAGCAGGCCAGGTCTCTGCCGCACATGCCACCGCTACACTAGACAGACCACATCATTCAAGGTGGCCACAAACCCTCCCCCACCCAACCACCGTGCCTTTCAGCAAGGTGACTGTCACTACATTTCTGAACTATGAAGTTTATATGATCACACCATGGGATCACCACAGCGTGCAGCTTTCTCGCACTTATTATCCCTCTTAATGTTGCTATTTGAAGCAGCAGAGAATGAAATTTTCGGGTCAAAAATAACACAAGTTTTAGTGATTCTTAGCAGTAAACTATATGATTAATTCAACGCTTCAAAACTTTAGTTTGTATGCAACAAATATTATTCCCTTTTTCTAATTCTCTTCAGACTCAGTGCTACAATTTAATTCAACCTCAGACTCTTTCTCTCTCTCAAAGTGTCTGACACCCAGCTCTGGCACTTGCTTTAGCAGAAATTATTTGGAGGATGGGACAAATACAAGAGACATCAACAAAGTGGTGTGATTTTTCCAGATACAACTCTGGTTGAGCCTCACAATTCTGTAATGCATGTTCGAAACAGCACGAACAAATCTGTCCTTTATTTTCATAAATACACCCCATTTATCTTTGAGGAAAAATACTTAACAGCAATAAAAAAAATTGACAGCTGCATTTGTTTAATTTTAAAAAGAGACAGCTGCACTTCTTGTTCAGTGAAGTGTTGCTCATACTCTCCTGATACTGTGCTACAGTCAGAAAACCAAAATCCACAGCACTATTTAAAGCAAGGCGGCCATTTTAATTATTTGCCACAGAAAATCATAGGGAGGGCAGAAAACAAAAGTGCACTTTGGCAAGAAATTCAAGCTTCGCTTCTCTGGGCTAAAATATTCTTTTTCTAGGAAACAAACACGTCATTCTGAGATGCACTCTAATCTCCAGAGAGAAAAGGAATCACAACAAATGCAGTAAAAACCCTCACGGGGGCTAGAGGTAGGAGAAGAGCACTTCTAGAGAAACAGGGCAAGTATATTTGTGACTGCGCTTATTCACCACCACATTCTTATGCTTTTTAGATCTGAAGTAAACACCAAGTAAAAGCCAATTAAGAAACAACCTCTGGTTAAACAAAACTTGCATAAACTATCAGCTAAAACCATTAGCTCGCTCTCTTTTAGGATACCATCTGGTTTCCCCCTCAGTATTACAGTGATTTTTTTGAGAGGAGCCACTACGCTCACACACACCCCACTACAAGTCCATGTACTGCTTTGCAAAACAGACTCCTGACTGGATTCACCAATCATCTCATCATACACCCAGCTGAAAAGTATCAATAACTTTTTTGTTTGTTTTTCAGTTACCCAAAATTAAGAAAGAGGAACCAAAATGAACATGCAACATTTATATGAAGCCATTCTGGCATGATTTTTACAGAATGCCCAGAAAAGCTAGTGGAAGCAGAAAACCAGGCAGAATTTGCTGTCAAATGTACGTTTTTGAAACAGACAATGATGGACGTGATAAAATCTAGCTCATCTCTCCTGGCAAAAATATTTTTAAAACAAGACCCACCCGTGGTTCTCCATTTAAACGGCGTGCTGTGGTATATTTTTACATTTTGGTGAAGGCTTAGTTTCTCATGATGAAATGATCACTTCTCCTATATGTATTATAAGGCGAAATCTTCCTCTTCGTAATTTGCAAGGAGCTTTAATTTAAAAAAAAAAAAAAAAAAAGAAAAGAAATAAAATAAAAAAAGAAATAAAGCAGCCCTGGATAAAACTCATAAAAGGTAGTATCAAGTGTTCTTCAAGGTCCCAGTGGAAGGCGATTTCACTCTCTGGAAAACTTGTAACTTGATGTCTGCCTTGAACAGAATTCCAGTGACCCTCCCTCCAGCTAAGGCATTTCTAACTCTTTCTAAGTTAGAGACACAAACAATTAGAGTATCCAAAATTATATCCAATTGATATTATTCTTTCTTGCATTCTTTAAAATATATAGATGTGTTTTTAAAATAAGCTTTACTGGGATCACCAAGGAGACAAATCTCCTTTCTTTTTTTTTGTTTTAAAGAATGAGGTTTATTTGAAATTTTATTCAAACCCTTTAACTTCAAGACAAATAGAAATTAAAAAAACCCTTATTTTTACAGAAACTTGGAGTGCTCTCATGTCCTATTCTGCAATGATCAAGAGATGGACAACAGGGGAAGATCATAACGCAAGAACAGGTAACACAAATATTACCCATGAGGGGTACAGCCCCAAAGGAAGAGGGGCATGCAGGCTTTTCCACTGGAAGAGTTAATAGTGGCAGATACCAATTTTAAGGAATCAGTCGAGGAGCATTAGCCAGGCAAGTTAAGTGACAGAACTCCACTGCCAAAGGATTAGACTACACTTTGGGTATGGGACAGAACCTCCTACAAAGGGGCAGAGCCCAGCATGACTTGCTATTTTTGTTTGGCTAAAATAGCCCTAGTACAGAAGTTACTGCCTTTGCACTAAAAAAACCCAAACAAACAAACAAAAAAACCAAGACAACAAAACTTTTGTATCCTGAAGAAAGTTATTACTGAATTTCCATGACATGAGGGGAGAGTGAGAAAGTAAATAGATGGAAATCTTTTTGTTGCACTTACCAGAGCTGGAAATCAGGAGACATGGCCCTGCATTTGATGAAGTGACAGGAAACGAAATCTCTTGAAACACAAGAATTCCCATTTAAACATAAGGGAAAAACATCTGAACATCTTACTGGCCTGGGTGACTGAACACCAAAACAGGTGGCCCAGAGAGGTGGTGGAGTCTCCATCCTTGGCCATGTTCAAAACCCGACTGCACATGGTCCTGAGCAACCTGCGGTAGCTGGCCCGGCTTTGAGCGGCAGAGGTGGACTAGATGATATTCACAGGTGCCTTTCAACCACAACCTATTTCCTAATAATATTGATTTTCCTGTTTTTTGAAATACATTGTAAAGCTTTACTTTTCCTATCTCTAGAATAGAGGCAGTTTCAGATTGTCCACGAGAAGCTTCCTGAATGATGGCTGTCTTAATCCAAGTATCTATGGCTTGTGCGTTCTTCAGTGGATACAGATGTAAAATAAGTTAATTTGCAGATATTCCAGACACTGCACTTCAATACAAATAATAAACCTATTGCGGTTCATCTTTCAGTCTCAGTGAAATACGAGGGGTGTGCGTGTGACATTTTCTAAGTCAAAGACCTTAGCCATAAACTGTAAGACACGATAAAACAAAAGGAGCATCTCAAAAACTTTGCAGACAGACCAACAGACAGACAAAATAACATTGAGTCCTGCTAAGCTATGCGACTGCCGAAGGAGCCAGACTGCAAAGTGGAAAATCCAATCAGAGCCAACCAAAGGAGGAAGCCAACTAAGACTGGCTTTTTTCCATCTCCAAATGTCAGGTGAGGACTAGAGGGATATATTTTAATAGATTCCCATTCAAATTTGAGGGACAAATATTCCTGGTAAGCTGGCACCTATAGCCAAATCAAAGGAGCAGACATATGGTTGCTTTTCTGATGAGCGGCCCGACAGGAGGGTTGGGAAAGCCCTATCTGCCAAAGACACGCAAGTGTAATTTATATGGTGTTTAATATTGTCCTAACAGTCGCAGCGAGTGAGAAACTGAAGCGCAATTACTCTAGGTGTTTTCTAGAGAGGGTCATTTGCCTCAGGAAGGAGTTTCCAAAGGATTATCCTAATTTGGCTTTGGTTGCAACCGAAATTTATCTCTGCATGGAACCAGAGTTGCATGCTGCAGATGAGCTAGTGACGCGTTACAGAAAAGGAAGCCTGCTGAGTTGACAAAGACTGTGTGTGTTTTCAAAGACTGATGTGAGCCTTTTCAGAGTTTAGGCTAATAACTAAAGATACAGAAAAAACAAAGATAAGTTACAAGGAGAACATTAAATTATTGTCTAGAACTGGGAGTCTGACATTTTTTGTTTTGTCGGAGGAGGCAAAGGAATCAGGACAAAAGAGATACTGAGAGCAAAGTAAAGAACAAAAGTCCATCACAACCAGTTTGTTTATTTTTTCTAAATGTAACACTCCTTAATCATTACTAGGAAATAATCATGCTAGCATAATTGTGTCTTAAAAAACCCTACAGGCAGAAAATGAGATATGGAAGCAAGCGATTCATAAACTAATTAATTAAATGAAAAGCTGCAACTCACACAAACAGTAAAAGCACGCTTAGCAGTTAACCATCAACTACAAGATTTTAGAGACATACTGACTTTCTACAATTTTTCAATGAAACCGTAAAAGGTATTTGATGCATATGGATAAGAGTATACACGTGCTAGCATTGTGATAGATATAAAATAAAAAAGTGCTGGTCTTCTGCTCTGTCAGATGAAAGTATATGGAAATGACACTCAGAAGTACACATTTAAATAAACAAACATCACAAGTTCACAGAAACTGACTTCGTGCTTACAGGGAGAATATCTAGTAGACATTCATGGCCCTAAGTTGTTTTTTATTAGAAAATTATTATTTTGCAGTTGAGTCAGACTGCTAACACAATCCTGCAAAATTGTTGGAATACTGAAAAATGCAAAAGCTAGCCCTTAAATTAAGAACTTAATTTTAGGTAAGACAGGTTTTAATGCCCAAATTTAAATAGCATGTAGAGTCAATTACAAAATTTTAGCAAAGAATAAGATTCGGCACAGGAAGCACTGAAGGGATGAAGCTGAGGCTTATTCAGGATGCTCCCAATCACTGGGAAAGATTTGACAACACTGTAATGCAGCCAGAAAGATTATTATTTTTTCCACTAAACTGTTCAGCAAACAGCTAACGCTGAACAGACTTCAGGTTACCCTTTCATTAGTACTGAGTTATGTGGTGTGCAGGAGTATGAGGAGAACTTGAAGGATCTATTTCATGGATCTATACTATACCCAATACAGCTAGGGATACTTACAATGTGTATCATTTCAATGAACATCATTAGCTTGCGAAAGCCAACCCATTATTTTGCACCGCTTTTATATTTCTTTGGTACTCAAACCAGTGACAATTTAGCATCTTCTTTAGTCCAGGCTGTATTTACAATGTCAAACGGCAGCATATTATTACTTAGATAATAAATTTGTTCTGAATGAAAGTTTATAGATGTCAAAGTGTTTCTTTTCTTTCTTTTTAACCCCTCTCTGGCAGGTTACAAATCAAAGGCTGCAAGTTTACGCTGCAAGGTTATCCCATGGTGCATTATATGTTCGTGCTCTACTGACGTGCAGTGCAACCCCACCTCCCCTTGGTTTAGCTTCATAGAAAAAGGTTCACCTTGGTTCCCAGACACCCAGCTGACAGAGTTACTTACCAATAGCTTGAGCAAGGGCTATTACAACTTCCTGGCATGTTGTGACTTCGGTGACCCCACACACAATTCTCTGGACTCCATCCACCCATACTTTGAGCTCCATGGTTCACCAGATCATCCAAGAGCCATGAATGCAAGTCAGTCAAGTCATACTTGCAGCTATACCAGAAATATTGCAGCGGACTTTGCTCAGCAGCTAGAACAGAGAAAAAAAATCCTGGTGTTTATAGTGAGGCATTACCAATTTAAAAAGTTAACAAATTGACCTCAACATCTATTGGGCAGAAGAGGCAACACAGCCTCCTTTCTTTAAAAATAGTAACAGGAATCAAACATCCCTTGCTCCGGCAATGTTTACCCATTCTCTAGACATACCAGAAGTTTCATTACAGTTTATTTCCTAAAATATTGAAAGTTATTACAAGAAGAGCACCAAGAGAAATAGCATTAAATAAACAACTCCGGAATAATCTTGTAACAGTTTCCGGTAACAGGTGCCCGTCTTCCTTTATATACTGCCTCAACATGTCAAGCGACTGGTTGTAGATGTTTTTAGTGTTTGTTCCATAATTCCTAGCAGGTGGTGGCATAGCAAAACAAGGGGAAATATTTTTAATTACAACCATCTGTGAGAGTACAGAAGTAGATGAAGGTTCCTAGCCCCAACAAACCTGTGCATTTAGTACCACCACTGGAAAACCCAGAAAGCAAAGCGAGCAGTCGGACTCCTTCCTTCCTCCAAAACAAGGAGATGCATCAGGGAAAGTGTCATAGATGGGGTTTGACCCCTGCTGACACCGTGCTGGTTCTGTAAGGAAACAGACTTTCGCTGGAGTGTTATCCTAGGTTTTTTCGCATGCATTGCAAGGATAGTAAACCAAAAAGCAAGCCGTACCATCAAGGCTAGCCAGTTCTCGCTTTTAAGTGCGGGTTCTACTGCCTTTGCTGAAATAACACCAAAGTCATGCCAACTACTGTGATGTACTAGCTCCCAATTTCATTTTATGAAAGAAAATTCCCGAAGTTTGTAAATGGAAAAAATGTTCACAGGTTTGTTTTTTTTCTGAAGCAGAAGAAAAATCCCATGAGTCCAAGAATCTCATTCTGCAGTCAAATGCCAGAAAAAAACAGAAGCACAGAAATAGTTAGAAACCTAGAGAGCTAGGTTAGGACTTAGCAATGAGCTATTTGCCCTCTGCTATCTGGTTACCAACAGTTAAGCTGCTCAAGGTTTACCTAGTGTTAATTTCTAGATTAATTACTGATCTGAACGCTAGTGGTTTTGCTATGGGCTCGGCTTTTCCAGTAGCTGCTTTTCTTCTGCATAAGCAGATCCACTGGCATCATGGCTCACACAAGTTCATTTCTACCTAGAACTGCTGAGCTGCCGAATTTCAAAAATTTCAAAAGTAACAATTCCAAGAAGAATTGCCTTAAAAATAATTAAAAAAAACAAACAAACAAAAAACCAACTACTCCAAAACAAAAGCCAAACCACTGATAACGGTGATTTTTCTTTTAAAAAACCCCAAACAACAACAACAAAACAAACAAGCAAAAAAACCTAATGAAAGGACTGGGTTATTTAAGCAGATAAAGGAAAAATAAACCCTGATAATACGATAAAGAAAGCTCATGTATTCAGCTAATCCAGTATGGATAAAGTGATAAAACTAAAGACAATATTTTTTAAGAACTAAGTACCAGGAAAATGGATAACAGGAATAGAGTAAAAGAAATCTGAAAGCTATTTAGAGGAGATTACTAAAGGCAAGCAGGGTAGGGTTACACAAGAAACATGGAATCTGATGATGCTGATGGATTTAACAGAACTGCACGCAGAGGCAGAAATGGTGCAGGAAAAGCTACGCAAATACTTAGTACAGCTCATGTTTACAGTCTAATCAGAGCTATTTTCTCCCGATGAAGTGAACATTTTGTTCTGTATCAAAAAGATGTACTAGTGCAGCCCTCAAGCTAGAGTGGGAAGATGATTTCCCTTCTACCACCAAATACTTCATTCATCAGCTGACAAATATCAACACGGGATCCAGGAGACAGACCGCTGATCCAGGAGACCTGACAAGCTGTGGCCATCAGCAGCAGCACACCTCAAAGCCCGTTCGTGCCAGAGAGGTCACACCAGAGCGAGAGGACAAGCTTTAGCGGAGAAGCGCTAAGCAAGTCTGCTCTAAGGTCAGCCCAGCACACATCCCAAAACCCCTGTCCAGAGGTACCCATTTAGAAAACAAAAGAAACAGGAATAAGTCCAAATGCAGAAGTAAAACCAGATTTCAAATATGCCTGTATAACTGATCAGCAAAAAAGTGATAGCTTTTAAGAATACCAGGGTATACAGAAGTAGAGTCTTTTGAGGGATTAGTAAGCACCTGCAAACCCAAAGAGTCACAGAGTTTCAATAAACATTTTCACACATAAAGCGACACACTTCAAAGAAAAGTACCATCCGCTTAAGTATTAACAGCGTACAAATAGAGAAACACTTCAGTCAGGTAACACTGTTTTAATGTACCAATAAACTAAGCAGAAGAAAGTTTTTTACTAGCCTGTAATATAACAGTGACTGAGAAAACACCTAACAGGCCCCATCAGCGACCTCCGTTGTTTATTCCCGGACCAGCTGTCTTCACAAATAAACAGACCCCACATTCCAAGCCCAGCTGTAAGGAACTATATTAATTAACTTAATATCTTGCTGAGAGTTGAACAGTTCAGATTTACTGGCACGAAATAAGCCATCTCTCCATGTGACAATGCACACGTCAGCAAAGAATCCGACAGCTCTAATTGTTTTTCTGTCTGTCAACATCATCCAAAGTATTATCTCAATTTAGCAAGGCAGCAAAGGCATTTTTTTCCCCCCAGTCAGCACACAATGTACAGTCTTGCATTCAGTGCAGTTCAGTTTTGGTCATCTGTTTTTCTACCATCCACCTTTTAAAAAAAAGAAAAAAAACCAAAACCCAAACCTAAAGGGAGGCATCATTTAATAATGAAATATTTGCTGACACTTCCCATTTTGAAAACAACATTCACCAAAGCAGCAAATGATCTGAACAAAGTGTCTTTGAAACAGGCCGAGCCCAGGAGAAATAGTCCCATTCGTTTTCTTACAGGGCGAACAGTTTTAATAGACTAAAAGCAGCCCGCAGTATGTTCTTCTTTCTGCCGGACCGATATACAGGGCTGAATTAAAGTACCGCATGCCCCACAAGTGCTAATGGGATTCTTTCAGAGATCTCTTGGTCACTAAAACCAGCACACACACGGACTTTAGAAACTCAAGATCTACATGCTGAAATCACGGTGTCTCATTATAGTTTCGAAGTAAAGCTAATCTATAATAAGTCAAGAAAAAAAATCTAGAGTTAGTTTGATTTCTAGGACTGTGCAGTAGAAGTTCACAGAGAAGTCTGAAAACCAGAAAATCTTTTGGCCATATGTCTATCTCTGCTTCCAAATTATAACACCTTTTTCTTAGCTTTTGCTTTTCCTTCATATGTATTCAGTTCTTCATTTGCCGACAGTTAACTCGTACCATTATTAGCTTCTTTGTCTTTCCGAGGGTCGTTTTGACAGCCCCAAATGCATTTTTTCAACCTGAAGTTTGCGTCCAGATGCACATCGTGCTTTTGCAATAGAGAAGACAAAATTACCCTTACCTCCAATACTGGAAAAATTTCTCTCTGAAGCCACTGGAAGGGGGCAGTGAGGGAGGAAAAGCTCGCTTGAGGTTTTACAATCATGTAAGTTCAAAACCAGTTCACCTTAGGCATAACTTCTTATTTTAACAATAATTGGGAAGAGGAATGCAAAGCTAATTTACTGAGGAGAGGTACACAAGCCAAAGCATGCCTCTGAATATAGCTCCCCCCTAGTTTTTCAGGGATCAGCTCCATAGTGACAGGTATTCCTGATTGGAACCAAGCATCGGAAATCTGACATTCCCCAGCTACCTCCTCCCCCTACCCCTCTCCCATGTGCTTTTTGTTCTCCTCTACCTTGCCTGAAGCCTCCTCAATTAAGTTGTTTGCCACGCATTAAACAAGTTTTCCCTAAATTCTCCTTTTACCCTAACTGGATGATGATACCTTATTCTTTCAGATATTTGTTCAGTTTTTAAGTGGAAAGAAAAATCCATTTTTTATATATGTATATATACACATATATATGCTACAATTCCGCTACCTCTTCCCAGCTAGTTTACAAACTACAAAAAGGCTGCAGCTTCACAGGTGACAGGCAGAACTGACAAAGTGCAAAGGGCTTTTCTTGTATTTAAAAAAAAAAAAAAAAAAAAAAAAAAAAGGAGATAATTCCAAGCAGATGTTTGCAAAACCTATCTATCCTTGACATAAGTGTTAAGTCACGAGGAACTCCAAGAGCTAAAATTAAGATGTTGCTTTCACCTTATTTCTAATTTTTAGGAGGTACACATCAGCTGAAAGCAGCGTGCACCTCAAATCAGGGCTAAAATCCTGCTGCAGCTGAAGCCAACTGCAGAATTTTGACCAACCACTTCAGTTATTTTCTGTTCCCCCAACCAATAATCGGTGTGCTGTTTAGTATACTTAAAAGTAAGCACGCTTTCCTTCATAATTAGCTATAACCAAACATAATCTAGAGTTCGGCACTTCCCCTTTATTTCTCATTCTCTGTGCATTACGGCCAAGTTGTGCTCCTTGCCCTTCCTTATTATGACGCCAGATAAGGCTCTGGACAAAGAGGCAGCTTGTTTCACCCAGGTTGGAAGCTGTTAATAAGGATAGTTAGCACAAGCAAGGCTTGATTGGAAAAGGAAAAGAAAAAATCCAAGTACAAATAAGACAGTTCAGCTAACCAGAAAGAGCTTATAAACCATCCAGAAGAGCATGACAGCACCCCCTGTGAATAGGAAGGCATTTGGCACATCCTCCCTACCATAAGCATCCTCTTACAGAGCAAAGTAGCATTTTCCAGATGGAGACAACTGCAAATACAGAATTGGCTACTGGATACGAACTAACTACTATTTACCAAAAAGCCTCCTCTCCCTTGGATTGATGAAGGAGAAACATCCTACAAAATATGCTGCTTCCCGTCAATAAATGGGCAAAAAACCTTTCAAGGCAGGGTCAAGTCAAAACACAAAGTGTAAATCTACTGCACACAAAATTTTATTAGAAAGGAACAGGTTGTGGTTTTGAAATCAGTGTACGACTTTCTCTGAAAAAAAACAAAAAGTGTTTATACAGAGGTAGCATCCAATATTTTTAGTGAGACTAAGTGATTTCCTCTTGTGGAGTGTTATTCTTTTACTATTCCAGAAGAACGCTCAGAGATAATAAGCACTGCTTAAAACAAACAAACCAGAGGTCCCACAACCATGAAGATGACAGTGTTGCGAACAAGCCTCAGAGAGAATTTAAGCACCAAGGAATTTACCTCACGTGAGGCTGGCCAAGAGATGGTTTAACACATGCCTGTGTGAAACAGGCCAAAATCCAGATGCCACAAGCGATATCCAAGCTACATGCAAACTATACACATACGCACTATCTGTGAGAAGACAAGGCAGCACCAACATATGAGTTTGTATAAACTCGAAACTACAAGAGGTTGTTTCCAGCAACAACAGCTGCCAGAAATCTTGCCTCCAGAGAACCCAGAATTCCCCAGAAGTTCCAAAGTCCCAGTTTCCCAGACAAATTACTAGTCGACTTGTATCCAAGAACCCTCAACTGCCTAGTGCAAGAGCTGTTGCTTGCTTTGCAGTTTCTCCTTGTGCCATGCAGCTAACAATATGGGGGGGGAAAATGAGGAAAAGAAACAATTGTTTTGAAGCTGGGGATGCTACAATAGGCGTTTTCCCTAGTTACAGAACATCCCCCACCTTTCCTTGAGCTACAATCTTTACGGCACAGAAAAGTCAAATCGGAGGTCTCTCTTTTCTTTATATCAGTGAGTACCGGCCAGAAAAAAATACTCACTTGTTTTCCTTTGGGTGCGGGAGCGTGCAAAGAGAAGGTTTAAAAAAAAATATATATATCATTCACACCTTTTGTCATCTCTTTTAAAGGTAAATGTTATTAATGGCAATATCAAGTGAGTTATTAGTTGAAATAATCCTTCCACCTTGAAAACTGTATTTTTATCTTCAGTATTTTATTTTAATTCTCAGTCTGATTTCTGACTTCGGAAAGATTGCTTTTCTTTAGAGCATCTTCTTCCCTCACCAAGTTTTAATCTCAGCCCTTGCATGTCTTGATTTTTCATTGCCGTTCTAAGCCATCTTTGTCCAATACGTAATTTGTTTCCTTTTCAGACACACAGAAACAAGTGACTGCTATCTCAAAGGCCTCAGCACAATCTGTCTCTTACCCTCCTTCCCCCCACCAGTCAACAAAAGGGATGGAAGCTGAATGGAGTCTTTGCTGTCCCGGTGACCTTTAACAAGCAAGATGAAGGCCACCCCGGTATACCAAGATCATCAGCGCTCTTCCTCCACTATTACCAGTTTGCTTCATTGTACCATGGCTCATGATTACAAGCAACAAACTGAAGAAACGTGAGATACCATTTAGCAATGGTTTAGCTGCAGCACCAACCAGTATTCACTAGGTTGGGAGCTGCAGTACAGGAGAGGAGAGAGCTAGAAAGCTTCGTGATCATAGACTGTGTCTAAAATTCACACATTGATGGCTAGAGTGCCATCAATATGTGAATATTGATATGGATTCGTATGCATTAAATAAACATCTCATGATTCATCATCTCAAGTCACCAGGCATACGTTTACTACACCATAATGTCTTCCAAAGCCCTGTAAGTATTTGTTCTTCATTAGTACCAATGACATTGGAGTGCTTTCAAAACCCATCACAGCCTGTCACACCTTGTATCTTGACTCAGTTTTGAAGCCACAAGGCTTGACCCAACCGTGTTCCATAACATTTTCAAATCACCACAAAATGTTTGAAAGAAAACAAACCAGCAGGTGAGCTAGTGAAACAGATGGCTTATTAACAGTGACCAAATAAAAAGGAACTTTTAGTAACATAACCTTGCATTTTTAACAGGAAGTTTCACACCCTCACACTTGAATTAATTCAACAGGAACAACTCTGAAATGAATACTCTCCTTTCCCTGAGATTAGATATAAAAAGCATCTGCACTCCACATAGACTTGAGGTGCAAAAACCCAAGGGCATTTTGAAGAGGGTGACAGCACTCAAGTCGGAGTGTCCCAAGCATCTTTGCTTCTACTAACTAGATTTCAGTCAGACAATTTTAAAGCTGAAGTTTAAAACTTGAGTTAAGAGCATTATATTTAGGATATGTACCAGCAAACCAAAACAATATTTGATGCAGTGCTTGCTTTCAGCTCTTGAGATTGATAGGATTTATTTTGATACAAGCCTGAATCCAGTTGAAATTGGCTTAATCACTAAATCCCAACCTTGAATCTGTTTCAGGATCAGGACTGAAGTATCATCCTGCAGGTGGTTTTACATGAAGCACTCCTTTTCCTTACTCCGTATTCCAGCTACTAACAAACAAAATTATCAATATGAAACATCACAGTCCTACTAGAGAGGCAGGACTGAATGGACCCATCCTAGAAAGCTTCACTGCTCAACTCTTCCTAGAACGGTGGTGGAGAGTTGGCAGCAGCATGGCAGAGGTTAGGACAGTTAGCAGCTGGGATGCGTTTTACTCTGTGGCAGATGAATATCCTTTTCCAGATATGTTAGCAAAGGAGACTGCGCTGCATATAAACTCTGTGACAAACAGCTCAAAAAAGTCACATGCATTAAATAAACATCTCATGATTCATCATCTCAAGTCACCCGGCATACATTTACTACACCATAATGTCTTCCAAAGCCCTATAAGTATTTGTTCTTCATTAGTACCAAACATGTAGTGCAGTTGAGAAAATAGCAACCACAACTTTATTAATAACAGCAACATTAAGTTGAAGTCACATTTATACACCTCTAATATGTTCTAAATACAGCGTGGGAGTGAAAGAAAACAAAACAAAGAGCAGAGGAATAAGCAAGCTATTTCATTGTAGAGGAAATATTTATGTGAAAGCTACAATATAACACAGCTTACTTCAAAGTTGCCTTACACCTTGAGATGCCCTAGCTTCAAAGGAGAGAAAACAGGTCATTCTCTCCGCTGGTTTCAAGGAAGACCCAGCCCCAACCCGTTCAACATTTTCCCCTCCCCTTACAGTTTGTCTGCAAACACTTACAGCCAGTTGAGAGACTCATTGAAGACATTTGTGTGCAATTGCCAATATTTACGCTAACGGCAATGAGGTCATCTGCTCTGTTTTGGCAAGAACTGGCTTAATTCTTGGTTTTGTAAGGCCAAATCTGTTCTTTACACTTCAGTCAAGCCCACCAGCAACACTTGCTGTGCTTTGTCATTTGACTACAGCCACCCTGAGTCTGTGGTGGCTGTACTGTGCAGAAAGTGTGGCATTCCTCGGACTCCAAACATTAAACAAGGGCAAATACAGCTCAGAAAAAATACACAAAACCCCTTATTACACTCCCCACATTTCAAGATACAGACCAAAGCCCAACACCTTCTTCCGCTACATTATTGGGAAAGTTGCGTGTAAATGGAGTCTGTTTCTCCACTTCAGTGCTTGCACTGAGGGATGCAAGAAATAAAATGCATCTTACAATTGAAATATCTATTTAAATTTGAATTTAAGTTTTAAAAGTCAATTGAGTATATGGTTTAAAGCCATGCTACTACATGACTACTGAAAAGAAACCTCTCTGTAATTAAGTTCCTGAAACAGAAATAAGGTGAAGCACTTTCAACTTAATAACATAACTGTTTTAAAAAATTATAATCTCAAAGCTTTATTCAGAGAGCAGCTACATTATTCATTAAAAATTAGATGAGAAAATTTCACGTTGCTCTCCTGGCAACCTAGAAAAGTCTGCAAGACAGAACAGACCATATTTCTACAAGGAGTCTTTAAACAGTTAAGGCAAGTAAGAGAAACAAGTTGGGGGGAACCCATCCCTTTCTAAAATTTACATTAGGCTATGCTTACTTCCATATTTCCCCAAGTACAAAAGAACCTTTTTGCTTCTTCTATTCTCTATTTATAGGACTCAACTGGCTCACGTAAGAATGTCCCCTCTCTAGACAATTGTGAGCTTGGGTAATTTTATTTATTAGAGCAACATCTGAGGGAATCGTAACACACAGCAATAGCTTAAGGACTAAAATACTTCAACTGCGTTACTTAGTTCCCCTAGTCCTGTTTTCGGTGCTATAGCAGTGCTACAGCCAGCTCTTAAGCCAAGTCTACACTACTTTGGCCAACTGGCTGCACTGCCTCAAAATGGATGTGGAACTGCAACGCCACCTCAGGAGAAGAATATACTTAGGTATCTCTCTGCTCTATTCAGCTGATAATTTTAGGGAACCTGTTACAAACTTTGTACTTTCTAAACCACTAATTCTCTTTAAGTTTGCCTAAAACTCACTTAAGAGGCACAAAACTCACCGAGAGGGGCAAGAAGTGTAAAGATGAGTAACGTTATTATAGACATACTTCCCTTTGGGAAGCTCTCTTACGAAGATCACACATGGCATTCATAGAATGACCCAGCAAAGAGCTCTTCAGGAAAAACACGACGCCAAAAAAAATTGACAGCAACTAAACATAAGTCACAGTCTGCAACACCCCTAGAAAATGGATATTAGGTCAATTCAAGATAGCAAGGAAAAAAAAACAACTTTTCATTTTCCTATTCCTACCTTCTTTCTCTGTAGCAATAATTTGTAAGCCAGCATCACTTTCCACTTATCAATTCCCCCCGTTTTCAGACGCTGTCTACATTTTGTACCTGTTGAGATACAGCCTTTCGTTACAGGCTTTCATCTCAAGTCCTAATGACTGCATCTTCCTCAGCAATCCCACCTTGTCCATTTGCGTAGTATGATGATGTCAGGACAGTTTTCTGGAGTCAGCAGGCGTGCCAAAAACAGACAGAGCGAAGTAGCCCTCCCCTTTCTCTAGTACATTATATGAGATCTACTTCCTTTCATTCAGGAAGTCCTTCCACAATCACCTCCGCCCTTCTTATTTCTCATATATTTTTTCCAAGTGAACTGTACCGCTTCACGGTTCATTTGCAAGAGTCACCTCAGACATGTGCATAGAAGAGAAACTCCACCAAATTACTGGTTCAATGTCCTTCAAATTCTCCCTTAACCTACTTCTGCACAACACCTACCAAAACACAATGGATCAACAGGTGGCACGTTGTGACCCTACTTTTCATGCTAACTGATCTTATGCTACTGGTCTCCATGTGCCCTACAGACACCTTAGGCAGGGGTGTACATTCTTTTAGGGGGGTTCTCTTGCCTTTTAGAGAGGCCAAGACAAATGGTGGTCTGCTTAAAGAGCTCCTGGAAAGCATCCAGAAGACTGACAACTTAACCGAGCCTTTTTGGGAATACGTTTGTCCCAGCAGAAGGAATTTTAGTATCGTTCCTCCTCTCATGGTCAGTCCTCACAATATGTCTTTGAACTTCACTATGAGATGCTTGGGATGCCATGCACTGGTACTAAAGAACATACCCATCCAAGTTAAACAAAACAGCATCTCAGCTGCTCCATAATGGCGTGATAAGAGTTGAAGGTGCGTTTTACATTATATGCGTACCCTCTGGGCCATCATCAAACTGCTTATGAAGTACAAAGTCCAGCTTGCGTTGTGGTTTTTTTGTTGGGGTGGGTTTTTTTTGTTTGTTTGATTTTTGGTGCGGTTTTTTGTTTGTTTTTTTTTTTAAAAAAAATATATACCAGAAGATTCAATGAGGACATTTGTCAATTCTACTGCTTGCTCAAAAATAGCCATTTCTGTGGACCACTCCTCTCCCCAGAAACAGGCTGTGTCATTCTGTTAGCCTGTGTTAGCCATCAGCAGCAGGGAATGAGTTAATAGACAGGGTTAAGGATTTAGACCTTTGTGACAGATCTTAACAAAAAGAGCCTGGTCAGTCTTCTTTTAAATAAGAAGTGGTTGCTGGTATTTCTAATCTTTATTGATATGCAGCTATGGAAGCATACAATACCAGGTAATATTAGGAGGCCAGAATGGCTTACTAAGCACAATTACCTAGCACACAATCTAAATCCTGGAAAGAACTCAAGGCAACATGCCTACAGAAAGTTTCTGCTACTCGTACGATAGTGAACAAGTGAAGACCTAAAATTATATAAAATATAAGCATTAAGGAGTCCAGACATTGAAAACATGACATTAAAATTAAAAAAAAATTACAGAAGTACAATATATCAGAAAAGAGAATTAAAGTTTGGGGTTTTTTTAATGAGCAAATTGAAAAGCCACATTAAACATTAATGTCCAAATTACCCATGTGCTTCTAAGCATCTTTATCAAAAAGAAAGTATCTATTCCTCTAAAGAAGCTATTAGGCATTAGCAGTCCTGGGAAACAGTTCAACATTCTTGTCCATGGTTTGGACATCCTCAGCACAGTTACATACGAAGTTTTCTTGGGTTTCCGTTCAAAATAGAGTGCACAATTGAGTTTTACATTATATGCATGTAATGCAGGCCAGCTTAAAAAAAACCAAACCAAACCCCAATGGTAGTCCTTGGGACACCTGCATTACTGAAGAGGTGACAATAAAGGTCTATGGTTTAAATAGCAACTAATTTAAGATGATTCACATTGCACACATTTCTAAGTGTTTCATATGTTGTAGGGGCCTTAATTTCCAGAAAGCGCTGAGGTCTCACGCTCTGCAACTTGGATCACTTCAAACGGCATAGCCCAAAACTGATGTACCGTAGTGACTCAAAATTTTGATCTCATTTACTAAGATCCCCATCTTCTCTTTTTATTTTGCTTAAGGTTTTCCCTGCATATTTTCATTCTAAGGGCAAATCATCTTTGTGTTAATTATTTTAGAGGAGTGATCTTCAAGCTTTCCAAGGAACCCCTGGCAATTTAAGTCATCTAAAGAATCTTCCTCCTCCTACTTTCTTTTCTCCTTCTCATCTCATTTATAGAAACAACTTCTACTGTCACCATCTCTCCTCACAAAATGACTGCACTGTGATGAAGTCCAATATGCAAAGAACAGCAACAAACACCAATTCAAGTCTTCATGATCTTCTCCTTCTCTTCTTCCTTTCTTCTACTGCGTAAACAATGCAGCCATTGGTATGGAGAGATCTGAGCAACCTCCACAACAGCAGAACAATATAATATAATAATTGAAAACACATCCTGCAGCTCCATAGATGTACAGACATAGTTGTTATGATCAACTTCATATTAAAGACTTTTGTATACTATAAGGGGAATGTATTAGGATGGTTACAATAATTTAATGGTTATCTGCTAGAAACCAAGTATGACAAATTGGGCGTCGTAACAGAATTTGCAATGGAGTTCGTTGCATTTCATGATCCTGCTTCTCAATGTATCCACGCCCATTCAAAACCAGGAGGACTAGATTGCTCAAACCTTGACCGTTTTTAGAGTGGAATGTTTTCACATAATTAGTAAGTTGTGCACATAAAGGTACCCCACACTTAAGTCCTTTGAAAGGCTGTTTCTGAAGGCTAATACCACATCCGCTAGAGACAGAGTTTCATATCTCTGAAGGGAAGGCACTGGAAGAGGCAGGATTGCAGGGCAGCAGCCCTCCATTGGGAATGGGAAGATCTCAGACCATCTCTGAACCCCTAAAAGACACTTTCAGCTCTGCTGTCTACAAGCTAGTGATTGTTCACTCAACTCCTGCTCAGATTTTGGCTAACACACAACTCATGCTAAGGCCTGATATATGCTGGGAGCAGCGCCGCTAGGTCAACGCAAGGGCAACACATAGGCAGGACATAGTGGCCAGAAAAAGACAAAGGTCATTACACAGCCATCATCATCTGCAGCTTACTGTCACCCACAGCCATAATCCTTGCATACTGGTTGTCTGGCAGTTTCTTCAGAATCTGCTAACTCCTGGAAATGGTGTAAGACCAAACTTCCAACCTGGAAGGTATAAATATGTCAGCTTACCCAAAAAAGCTTTTGAAGCAGATCCAACAGCAGCTGGAATGCTGAGGCTTTTGTGCTTTCTCGTGACACAGGGGATGCCTGCAGCATGACAGAGGAAGGATGAGTACCCTCACCGTCGACTAGGTAACTGTTTTGCTCATATATACATGAATTATAAGTTGAAAGTTACGAATTGGAGAACTTGAGTTAGAAAACTCAAGAATTAAGGGATGAATTAGTGAATTCACATACTAGACTAGTCTGCATGAAGGTGACCGAACCTTTGTCTATTGCATCTGTTTTCTTTACTGATGAGCTCATAAAATAAAGCTTCATTTACAGAGTAAATGTTGTCCTATAAATTTGAGGGATGCAAATGGAATGTGACAGCTACATACTGAGATTGATAAGAAAAGGGGAATCTCCTCACAATGTTCCAATCACAAAGTTTTGATGGCTTTCCTCTTTTTGCTTTTAGAGGCAACATACTTAAGCAACATTTTGAAAAGAAAGGATTAAACCTGCTCTCGATGGAAGAAATCCATTGTGACCTAGAAATCACAGACAGGTCACTTTTAATGCATTTTCACCATAACCTGAATTTGAATGCAATTTCCTCCTCAACATACTGACCAGCCTAAACTTTGACCCAGAACAGCTACTATCATTGCCTGAGAATTCATTTGCACGTATGCAACCAACACAGTCAAAACCAGATAGTTATAGTTTGGATTTCTCTTGTAAAATGAAACCGTGGTGCGAACGATTACAAGAAGAAAAGTACAATCAAAACTTTCATCTCCTATTTTCATTGCCAGACAATGTCTGCCTGGACAGGAATCAGTTTGCTTTCACTGCAATATCTGCATCCTTTGTAGGTGGTCACGTCCATTATCCTCCCAGGGGGATAAAGAAAAATTCTATGCATGGCAACTTCTGAGTTTCCAACCCTGTATGTGGGAGTAGTCCGCAGAAGAGAGCCTTTAATTAAAAACAACTTTGGAGCTGAAGTCCTGCTTGTTCAACTATTTGCAGTCCTTCCACTTACAAAAGCTCACTGGGATCCTAGATACAGAAAGGTGAAACATTCAGGCTGAGCTAACCAAACTTGAGAGCTTTCAACACTAGTAATATGCTTTCTTGCTTTAGTAGTGCTTTAATACTAGGTGCATCCAGAGATAGTATAATACCTCCAAATATTTCTGAAATCTTTGCTTTCACGAAGTTAAGGCGCGTTCAACTATGGCGTAAAGCTTTACTCATGCAATCTCATGCCTTTTACTAGAGAAATAAAAAAATGCTAGAGAATAGTAACTTCATCTGAATTCCACTGCTAGGGCTGGGGTCATACTGTTTCCATGTGCAAACACCATGTGGTATATCCTGCACTTTGCTGACAAGAAGCAATCTAATACTAGGCTTCTGAATCCTAAACAAACAATATTGTAATCCACTGTCAGCTGCACATTAACTGCGGCGCTTTGTCAAAACATACTTTTAAGGATAAACATGCTACGAAACCTGCAGGAAAAAAAGATCAGACACTAGCCCTGCCTGAGTTCTAATGCTTTCTTCCAGATGCCACCACCTCTCAAATATCAGCCTTGCAGAAACGCAAAAGCAAATGGGGGTACGAGTTCTTACCTTCACATCAGAACAAACACACTGCCGCATGAGCGCTTTGAAGAATATTATTTTGAATAACAGTGTCAGAACAGATATCCGAGCAGCACGGTTTCAGGCTTGAAACCAAACTCCAGCTGATAGTACTTCAACTTCCAGAATGGACAGAAAAGCTTTAGAAAACAGTATTTAAGACAGCGATGAACGACATTGACTGGAAGCAACTCTGTAGGTTACGTTCTCTGGTAAAGACAGACCAAGAACAAGACTACCTTACAGGCACCCTAAACATTGCTGCATTCTTTCTGTCTCCAGGAATGGACTTCATAAAACCGGCAGTGCCCAAACCCCCGCAGAGACAGATGCACTTGCAAATGCATCTCTCTTGCGTTCAGGCTTTTCAGTCAGGCTGCATGAGGATGGGGAACATTCACAGCTCAGTCTTTCTCAGGAATTTTTGTACCTAATTCTCTCCTTTGGATTTGAATACTAGACCCAGGGACAAGGAGCAGACTGCATGTAGTAGCTCAGAGCATTTACCCCTGAAATGGGAAAGCTGGGTTCTAGACTCTTCTTTGTTCGAAGGGCCTCAAATCCCATCTTTTACTTTCAGGTAAGTAGGCTAGATGATGGCACGTATCATTCCTCTTCCTGTCATAAAGGCAAAAAAAAGCCCCAAAACATACATGAGACTGTGGAAAAACCAAGAGGGATTTTAGCTCTACAGATCTGGTAATTAAAGTCATTGTTATGGTACGGAACAATTTTCAGTTCCTCATACTGCTTACAGAGTTTGGATTTGAAAAAAAAAAAATCCTTTCATATTAATGTGTACACAGTCCTGGCAGCAAAAATGAGAACTCAGGAAGCTCACACTGTATGTTTCCCAAAGCACAGAGAAAAATGTCCATCAGGGTCTCCAGTACAGTACTGCTGGGTGAATATGAGATTAACTTTCAGAGTGTGAAACACAAAAGCCATCTCTCAAACACTCTAAAAGACCAACAGTGACTAAAACCAGGACCAGATGTATATCCCTGCATGAGTTGTTCAGTAATAGGAAAAAAAAGAAATTTACAACTTTTATAAAAACCCCAATCATTTAGTATTCTGAAAGTATTAACCCAACGGAAGACAGACAGACAGACACACCTTCACACTAAACTGAAAAATATAATTCACTGATATTTTAATATGCCATGGGGACAGCAAAATTTGAAGAAAACACACTCCAAAGCAAAAGAGTATATCAGCTTCATTTTAGGACATACTTTGGATAAGTGCTGGATCATCTAGTCCAGTCTCAGAAGTTCTCTCTATCATAAATTGCTCTACGATTCTTATTGCCCGTCAACATGTAACAGCAGGTTAATACAAACACGTGCATATTAACCGGGAAGTTAAACAGTCAGTGTTGAGCTTACCCAAAGCAACTTTTACGTCATGGATCAAGTAAGACTGACTGACCAAATGAATCAGCACCAGAAACTGTTATTAAGTTCTGATTTCAGCACCCAGGGAGCAGTCGGAACAGTTAAAGCTTCTGTCCTGTTGTGCTAGCAGATAGCTATTAGGATTTCTTGCTTCTGCTGACACTTCTTGCGATGTCACAAGATGAGAGAAAATGAAGAGTGCAGTATGATATAATTGGTAGATAACGTTTAGGCCCCAGTCTTTTTTGTCTTTTTTTAAAAAACAAAACAACTTTCTTGCAGAGGTCAAGTTGCCCTTCAAGTACTTTATGAAACAAGATTTGCCTTGAAGCCCAAACCTAGTTATCTAATATATGGTTAGTTTCAACCTTGAAGTTGTCTCTGACAGACAGAAGTGCCAAGGATGTTGCCTTGGCCCAGAGTGGCGGAAAGCACTCGTTTTCTCAAGCGGAGGGAGTCTACTACAGAACAACGTTATTTTCACACTCACTGGGAGACAAAAAACTCTCCCTTAAAGCATAAAGAAATTTTGATAACATAGAGCTTAGGAAACCTGCACAAAACTTTCTTAGCCTACTTATGTCCTGCGGCTTTAGTGCCGGCTCGTTGCAAGAATGTGTGGAAAGAGACTAAAATTGCACCAGTGAAGGTGTAGAATGAGCTTCAGGCTCCGAGATCCTTAAACTGGCCTAGGGCTAACATAGTCTCTACCTGTGTAGAGACTAAAAGAAATCTCTTGCAGAGGTCAACCTACAGTCTCAATATTTAGCCAGCATTGGCACTCAAAAAAAACCCCAAACCCCACACTCCAAACCCCTTGCGCGTCTCCTGAGAGAACACAGACAGTTACACGCAGGTATTTGCTCATTGCAGCAAGAGAAGGTTGAAGAAAATGCAAAACACTAAAACACAGCGTAAAGCCTAATTAAACATAGGAAACCTTAATTCTATTCCAATCCAGTGTCGCATAAATCACTGCCAATGGAGCTTATTGTCTAAACTATCAAACAAGCATGACCTTCCTCTCACTTAATAGAGGAATCAATCCTAGTAGGCCAAATGTCAGATGTCAGCGAGCACAGAGTGAGGGATGACATACTGAGTCGCACACAAGCTCTGTTCCATAGCGAGGTGAACGTAACGCAAACCAAACAGAACTGCTAAGGGAACATGGCGCTCAAACCCTCCTAGCTTAAAACTAAAGAATTCAGCATCAGAACCACTTGCCCAGGCTTATCAAGACATACACACGGCTCAACCTCCAGTTCACCTCTGTGGTTTCATACAGAAAGGCAGATGGTAGTTTTAGAAACATTTTTTTAGGAGTAACTATTACTACTTTACTTTCTTTTATAAAAAAAAAAAAAAACAAAAAAACCCAAATAAAATCATACCTTCTGGTACATTCCTAGGAGCTTTGAAGTGAGTGGATTTGACTAATAAGCACTTTTTCCTCAATATTCTTAAATTTCTGCGGAAACTTAGCAAGTAAACTGTTGCTGGTATACCTAAGGGAAAGGTTATGCTATTATAATGTCTGCACATGTCTTTATACCCATTTACACCCTTTTTATACCCCTGCAAAGGGGTGTACCGCAGCTCCAGAGCATATTTTACCGATGTTATGCGTAACTCAGAAGTGAGGTAAGAAAAAAATAAAAAGACGTGGTAGATTCAATTTAGAATCTCTAACAGAATAGACCTTTGCATGTCACAGCAAAAAGATATTCTAACCACTTGGGACAGACTATGACACGCAGGTCCCTTTCCATGTTATTTTAAACCCTCTATTTTTCTTTACCTGTAAAGCACTTCCACAACTTGTTACCAGCACTGAGAGAGCAAAGAGAAGTTGGTGATTTAAATAGGTCTGTAGGTACTTTTGACGCAACTTCCAGGCAGGTAAAGGCATTTGAGGTTCCACTATAAGACTGCATTACCACCTATATTTTCTAGATAAATTTATCTTTCCAGTTCGGCCACAGCTTTTGTATCAGTTGCATGCAGGGTAAGATTCACATAGCCACTATGGAACTGAAAATGGAAAGTTTAACGTGTTACTCGCAGAAATCTGTATTTTCTCCTATCTCAGGCTACACGAGCTCCAAGACCCAAACTGCTACTACCTATTTTTCTAGGGGTTCCCTGCATTCATGTTTAAGTATTGTATTTTGTAGAGCTACACTTCAGTGAAAAAAATATGAAGTTCTTTAGCTATGAAGAGAGCAAAGATTTGCCTCCCACCCCCTACACCACCCCCGAGCCCCCTTCCCCCACAAAAAAAAAACCCCAACCCTGTAAAGAAACTCTTTAAGGGTATGCTGAAGAGACTGAAGTAGACTGTCAACTACATCATACACCGCTGATGTCCCTTTTCTTTGTTTTCTTGTGATAAAACCATTGTACTTTTGACTACAATGTTCATCTTTCAAACATAAAATAAACAAGGAAGAAGGGTGACTTCTTTTTCTCCCCAAATTCTGAAGTAGATTTCAATACCAAGATATGAAGCAGTCTTAAATCTCACCCAAAAGCTTTCACTCCATATATCCATCAGAAGTTAGGCTAGCAGCACTACTTCTTGTATTTTGGTTTAGCCATTGCTCTTTGTTGAAAGAAATGTCTTAAGACACTTTGTTTGGAAGTTAGAGAGTACTAACTGCCCCAGGACCCCAGCACACTAAGGTTGGGGAACAGAGCGTTCCAGCCAGCATCCAAAGAGCTCTGAAGACCAGGGATAGCATACAGTGGACATTAGGAAAAACTTCTTTCATAGCAGGGTAGGGTAGCCCTGGAACAGGATAGCCAGGATGGATGTGAGAACTCCCACCCCTGTGCACGCCCCTGTTCAAGCCATGGACAGGTGAAATCCACAGCTGACTTTATACTGTGTTGATGATGGTTCAGTTTGGGCAGGACATTGGACTACATGACCTCACGAGGACCCTTCCAGACAACATTTTCTATCATCCTGTGAAAAAGGCGATAAGAGTACAATGCAGGGGAAAGGGAATTATGCAGCTTGCACGTTCTGAATAGTAAGCAAATATTTATGACTTTGACAAAGGCTCCCACCTTGTGTTGCTTTTCAGAATCAGTACATAAATAACACAAACCATTCTGAAAATCTCTGATAACACTACGCTTGGCAAAGATACTTCTCACGTGGCTGCAACAACCCTGTTAACAACACGCATAAAGCATGTAAAGATACCCAACAAATTTGTAAAAGTGTTTTTGTCACATCTTAGTTTGAGAGTCAGTACTATCACGTACATTTATTTGTACCTCCACAGCTTGCACTACGTGTACGCGATATCAGGAGCTGAGCTAGACCACCGTATAAGCACGTTGACCAACAAATCAGCGATGAATGCTCACTAACACACAGCATAGCAGAAAGCAGCCTACACGTGCTTTAGACACGGACTGCCAGGTTGCTTTCAGCAGCAGAGAAATACAAACAGTGCTTCACCCTTACATTGACTCTTGTGCTGAAGTCAAGAAAATCATACAGGTTTAGAGTGAGGAAAGCGCTAAGCTGACATCGTAAATTAACATGAGATATATTTTAATATATCTCATGGTTCTTGCATTCACTTATATGCCATGACTTTTGTTTCAAAGAAAGGGATGGAGAGTGCAGTTGCATGAAATGGAGGAGACAAACAGGCCCCAAAACTGAACAACTCCCATTTTTCCAAGAAAAGAAGAAGATCACTGATTACGAAATGAATGAAATCATCACTGATTACGCTGAAATGCCAAGGCCATATTAATTGCTACATTAAGGTGCTTGAATAAAGTCTTTGTTTCTATATTTAAAATTCCAGCAAGCTTCTTCCATCTATTATAGATATACTTGGAAATACTTGAAAATAGCAAATAAGCTTCATCCTTACAAGACCCTTAGCAGAATAACACATTTCAGCTTATTGACTGCATATCTACTTCAGATGGTAGTCGTCTGATGTTTATGTAGTTAAATGACCAGAACCAATCATGACAACCATTCGTTCGTTTGTGTTACAGGAAGCACAGTAACGGCATTTTCTCTTTGAGTGCTATTACAGCAACCTGACCCTGTGTGAGCCTCTCAAAATCAAGTGCCTTTCTTAAGTCTTACATTTCTAAATCAACTTAAAAACATATGGAAGAGTCACTCCTCTCCCCATTTACTGAAAACCCTGTTTGAGCAAAGTCATTAATTATCTGTTGTCCTGTTTGGATAGACAGAGTTCTAAGAACATCTAAATAACATCTCAGAACTTTTTCGAGCATGAGGAAGAAGAGTGAGCATACACACGGTAGCTATGTTTTACTTGCTCTCTTTTTACCTTTTACATCAAAACGGTTGCCTATTGTCCAAGCCAAGAATAAGATAACACTGTTTCAACTAATAATAGCAAACTACTGGTGATCTATATTACGATATTAAATTAGTATAGCAGTGTTGGAGTTTGTACTTCGCAAGTAAGCTTCTTGGATATGGTAAGAGAAGACACATTGCCAATCTTTACTACATAATCTACGAACACCATCATGGTTTACAAGATCTTATTTTCAACACATGAACACAAAGAGAGCATCACAAGCCTAAAGAGGCTCCAACACATGCTTCGCTTCGTACATACTAGTAGAAATATGTGCAGGAAAATTAAGCATACACATAATTCCTCTTGAGAGCAAGGGTCTGACTACAAACATCTGTAAAAATATGACTTTTCTCCAAATGAGAGCAGAAGTGAAATAGAGTGCATATACAAGTTCCTTGCCAACACCCTGGTTTAAGAGATCTTTATTTAAAAAAAAATAAATTAAAAAAACAACCAAAAAACCCCAAACCCCAAGATGCGGATCACCTATGCCCCAAGAAACTGCGCTAATCATGAGGCTACAGGATTTTAACGAAAACTATTCCAGGCACGCTCTCATTTTGCATGCAAAACCAAGGTGTTCCCTGCAATGTGGACTTTGAACCCCAGCAATCTCACAGAGATACAGCCATCAAGAGAGCGAGGAAAGCAAGCTGTCTCAGTGTACCGTATGGAGAAGATTCAGCTGAGGAATCCTGCTCAAATGCCCTCTGGCAAGGGAGAGGCTTGGACCTTATTTACAAGTGTGCTCACCACTGATCCGTTAAAGAATATAAAGCAATGAGTTCTGGCAGTCTAACCCTTTGCTTCCCTCCTTTAGCAATAATCCGAATTGATGGGAAAGCCTGGGGATGAAACAAAAAGCTGAAAAGTTTGATTTTCCTGAAAAAACAAACAAAACCAGAAACCTCCACAAAAGCGGTGTGCGTGCGCAAAAGAAATCCTTAATTTTTCTGTTTTGAAAAGGACTTTGCTGGTGAACTGAAAGAGACCACTCTGAAAATAATAATTTCCTCACCCAGCACAAAGACACACACATAACCACAGAATATTTGTTTTTAGAAGAAATCTGGAATGTTAACCTTTTGCTTTTGTTTGAAAGCACGTGGGCTTTCAGCCTTTTTTTTTTTTTTTTGGTGAAGAAACAAAGCCCTGTTCTGGATTTCAAAGAGATGCTTTGTCCAAAACATAGTAATTCTGTTACAGGTGACAGGTGTCAGGCTTGGCCAGCTTGGAGACAAGCAGTAGTTTTCTACAGCTTCCTGGAGAAGCTTTAAAGACTTCAATTAGAAGTCTTCTCAGACCTAGGAAAGGTTATAGAAAACAAATCTGAAATTCCAAAGTACAGAGCTAAAGAGTGAAGACAGGCATCCATGTTTCACTTCCTATTTAGCGATGAATGATCTGAATGTTAACTTGAAGGTATTTGTAAGTGAGATTTTTGCAGATTTGATAGGTGAGAAGCTTTAAATTTGACTCCATTTAGTGGCTATTTTTTCTTCCTCGCTTCAAGACACCAATTACTAAAGTGTGTTTCCTTAACAACTAAAATTCAAAAGGTAAACTTTTATTTCTTTAAAGCCTAGAAATTCTCATTTTTAAACGCTGTGAAGCTATCCTTTGTAGGAAGCAGTCTACAGAACTGCCAAACCTCCATGGAAAAAAGAAACAAGACTGTATCAGAATGACGTGCCTCCAAAAAGCAGAGTTTCTTTCCTGACAGAGAGAAATTACTAACGTGCATGGCAATTAGTGCAAAAATCAATACTATCTTTGCAGTTGCAGGCTGGGAAAAACTGCTATGCAAACGTCAAATGTCATAAACAAAAAAATGTTGAGCTGTTGTCAGAAGTTGGGTAATATGCACATATTTTTTCCTCTCAAATGCGACGGCTGTGTATCATTATACACCTATCAGGTGAGGCCTTTTACATCTTGCTCCTACAAATGGTAAATATTGCAGAATTCTCCAGTGATTGATAAATTAATAGAAGCTAAACTATGACCTCATAAAGGTCAGTCAGGCTAGTTTAACATTTAAAGTTACAGTGCACAGGAAACACACGATACCATTCTTTTCACAGCTTTATAGAAAAAGCCAACCCAGCAAGTGCAGCAGTGTGAGGATGCCAGCCTTGCCAAAGCTCAATGAATTCATGAACAGAAGTATGAAATTGTTTGCCTGCAACATCAAGGGTTTGGTCGCAGCAACCCATGTCCCAAGTAGTAAAGATGAATCAAAAAAATGAATCAAACATTTTTGAAGCAGAAAAGCTAGGCTTTCCGCTGTCTCTTCACATAACTGGCATTTCCACACGCCAGCCTCCCCATCCTTTATTGTCAATTGTTTCCAGACATATTGTCTCCACTTCAGCGACATTCTATTTTCAGGTGCCCTCAGCTGACAAGATAATGATGAATCCCAATTCAGAAAAAAACAACTGACAGAATTACTTTTTTTTTTAAAAACATAAAAGCAGTATATTTCCTCAGAAACATAGTCATAGCATTCAACTTTAAATACATTTCAGAAACTTGAAGTACAGGTGCTACAAATGTAAACAAATCATTTAGATCTGGATATAAGATCTGAGTTTTATGTAAGGACAAATTTACGTAGGACAGTAAGAAAGGAAAGGAACATCACCCTGAAACAAGAAAGTAAGCAGCTACAAGTAATAAAAATGTGAACAAGTGAGGAAAAGGAAAGAAACAGATGCACACGTCATGGTATCTTCAGCTATGCTATCCCAGTCTGAACAAGCGCAAGGTCATTGAAGAGTTGCAACACAGATAGCAAGGAAACAAGACATACATTGTGCAGCGTTCAACTCCGGAGCTGGGAGCAGGGAATAGCGACAGAAGAGATGAAAAGCATTTCTTGTAATCCAAAGAATGCAGCAAAATTCAAGGATCTCAGTGATAACATTGTCGAAGCAATCTCGGTTTTTTTGCTGTACTGACTCAATCCAAAAGACAGGACGAGAAAGGTGTATACACAGTTAAGTTGAAACGTGCAAGAGAAGCAATGAAAGTGCAAGAGGCAGCATGTTTCCTTTGAGATTATTTCTCACATCAACCAGAGCTTCCTGGTGTGTCAAACTCCTCCTCAACCAAAGATCCTTTAGAAAGTACCCATGAACTTGCCCCATCTCTTCATTCCTTTCAGTAGATACTAGCAGCAAAGACGGGGACGGGGGAATCACAGCAAGATCAATCAATGAGATATTTTCCGATTCATGACCTGGGACATTCAGATGAAAAAGAAACTCCACCCTGCTTAGATGGCAGAAATACGTTAGTGGAAGGGAGCACACTCAGGTTTGTGAGTCCAGACAACGGCAAGAGTATCTCTTAGCTTAGGAGGGTCAAAAGACATCTACTTCATGCACAACACAGGCCATGAAACACTCCAGCGGTTACAGCTGGAGGATACAAATACACACACATATGTATGCCACATACATGGCATGCAAGCCAGAGCTTAATGCTCAAACACCAACAAAGTCTGGTTTTGTTGCTTATTAAGTCTCAGAGCATGTAGTATCTCCCTTTTCTGTGTTCAGAACTTTACAGTTCTCCAGAATGCCCTGTTGGCCTCCAGCTGGCCCCACACCCAGGACTCACAGGTGTGAGTTGTATTTATTAGCCTCAGCTGGATTCTTCTTCCACTCCCCAGTCACCACAGCTTTGTGGCAAGGAGTTCCACAGATCTAATTCTTGTGGTACGAAAAATTACCTGTGTTTTGTTTGCTTCGAACTAAGTTCTTATTAGCTTTATTTGATATCCACAGGCTCTCGTGCTGCCAGAGTGAATAAAATAAGCCCTGTTTGCCTTCATCTCATTCATGATTTCGCAGGCTTCCCTCCTACGTTAAGCTGTTTTGGACTGAGAAGTCCTAGCTCACTAAATTGCTTGCATCTCTCATCATCCTTACTACTCTCTTCCAAGCATTTTCCAGTTCTACTGCCTTCTAAGATAAGGGAACCAGACTGCAAAATGCATTGGAACCACAAATTTATATATTGGTATAATGTTGTTTTTCTTATGACATTTATTGATTGACACTGAATAAAAAAGTTGGGTTTTTTTTAAGTACAAAAATCTATTACGACTCCATGATTTCAGCTGAGAAAAAGTGTTTTAATAAGCCACATGCTACAAGCTGATCCTTTCTGTTGTGCCCCCAAACAGACAGCAAACTGAAGTCACATAATAATAACAAATTAATTAGTGATGCTTATGAGGAAAAAAATTGGTTTATTCAAAACAAGTGAAGGTAAATAAGTAACTCCCCCCATGTGAGGATGGGCAAGCACCATCTTGAAAATTTTCGGCAGGCACATACCTCCTGTTCTCATGCAATAAAATCATTCAAAGCGCATAACTCAAACGGCTCATTTCAAAGTGACAAATAAAGGAGTGACACTCTAGTCACCTGGCAGCTAGCCACAGGTTTGCTCCACTGAAAGGAATTTACTCAACTAGTCACATCAGATACTTAAATATTTTACCTTGGCAGAGAAGAAAAGCTGACTCGGTACCACCACATTCACACTTTCCTGGAGTGAAAGGCTAACTATACATACATATATACATACACACACACACATATATATATGCATGCACTCTGTCTAAACGCCACCCGGGAAAAATAAGAGACCAGTGGCTTTATAAATTCTGCATGCTCTTTCAGACAACGGGATTATCTTCCTTGCTGGTAGTACTCCACTATACAGAACCATCATATTCTTTAGCAAGAATACGTTGCGTTGGTTGTGGGCAGCAATTAATAATCTGGAAAAGTCTGCTTTAGAAGTGCTCAACTGATTTATATTAGAGATACTTAACATGTCCAGAAGGTGAGACTGAAAGTACTGTAATGAATAACCAAAAAGACGTCTCAAATACAGGACAACTTAAGACAGTGTCAGTCTCTAAAGCTAGACTCCAAGACAACATAGCATTTTTAATGCTGTACATGTGTATATATATGCATACGCACACATATGTATGCCACACTTTAGCAAAGCTGCTATATAGTTTTCAGAGTACATTTTATATCTGTGTATATGTATTTCTACTAGTTAACATCCTACACTATATGAAGGACAATGAAAGTAAGTACTTTCAGTCACACCATATTATTGCCTATCCTTACAGAGCTGCAAGAACCACCAATGAAGGTGCACTTCAGTCTCCTGCAGTAAGAAAAAGCTGCTGAACCTTTATGCTTGCCTGTACTTCAGACACACTGAACTTAAACATGGGACAAGCTACCATTTTGGCAAATGACCACAGTATTTTGTCCTGCTTAGTTATACTGGTCCCTAACTTGCTTCAATTATCAATAGCCTACTACTACAAAAGACTGTATTTGCAATAGAAGGACTTGTAGAATGGTATTCTATACATGAAAATGCTGAAGGAGGTGTGATTGGTATAGATGCTTACCACTTAAAAGCTGACATATGTACATAAGACACATTAGCTTTAAGCAAGGTCTGTAAACTGTGAGAAGCCAGAGAAGAAACTGCATTCTGCTCACGGACTCCAGAACACACTGAAAGAGTGAGTTTCCCCCACTTGCTTCACTGACTTCATCTACACCATAAAACAAAGGACTCAAAATTCAAAGCAATATGAAAAGTAATACCAATGCATAATCTGTCAATATATATTCTTGTAGTGTTTAATTCCAAGATCAGATGTTTTCATTACATCAAAAATTAATCCCATTGTCAGGAAAAACAGTATCTGCTACTGTTTTCTTTTCCTGACATCTCTTCTGGATTTTTGGCAATGTCTGACTTGCCAAGCTGAGGGTGTCTCCTTATATGCAGCACTGTGTTTTAAATGTATGCTCACGTTAAGAATGGGAAACAGTTGGAAGGCAGGGTTGTTTGGAGTACAGTGAGGGTCATTTACCTAGTCACAGTACTTCTGCAGAAGTTCTATTTAAAGAAAAAAAAAAAGAAAAGAAAAGAAAAAAGAAGCCCCCCTGCCCAAATGAAGTCAAGAACCCTATCAAACCAAAGGGGATTGGGGCCCCCTGCTCAGAGCACATCTACGGCACAACGCAAGAGGCAACTGCGGCCTGCAATCCCCAATCCCACGTGCAGCCACAGCCGACCGACCGCCCTACAAGTCACCTACCAGCTGTTGCTGGCACTGAGAGCTGCGGCCCAAGAGGGCCCGACAGCTAGAGGAGCCAGGGACAAGCCTCCTCTCATCTGGGGCACACTGCTCGGTGGCAGGTTAGCCTTGGGTGTCCCACTTACACAGCTGGAAGGCGCATATACATCATCACCGGAGAGATAAACTTGGCAGGACCATTGCAGGTCTGCTCTGTAATACAACTACTTGAGAAAACATTGCACAGAGCAGGGGAGCTGGGATCTCGCTCAGATTTCTAACCTTAGGAAGAAAGGAAGAGTGATGAATATGTATTCATGAAGTTCTTTAAGCTTTAGAGTTCTTGGCGTGCTTTATGTGCAACTACTTTCAGAAGTGAGAAGGAAGACTCTTATTTGAAGTTTTTTGGTCATAATGTCTTACCTGCAGATGAAAATGCACTTCTTACGCAGTGGGCTTAGCGCAATCTTCTACTCCAGGCATAGGTGCCAACTCTGCTGACAAGGTCAGTTGCTAGAAGAAAAAATTGAAATATTGTTATACATTAGTAAAAACTACTTTCTTGAGGGTAAAGTCCTGTTCCCCCTCCCCCCTTCAATGCCTTGGAGAAACAGTGTTCACATAGCACCCACAGATATGGATACATAACAGCCTGCTACATACATGTAGCATTTTATTTTTTAAAAGTTAGTTCAAAAGAAATGTGGAATACTGCACTTGATTTGCTTCCTCTTATATCTGGTGTGACATTTTTCCTGCTATAAATAACTAAGTGTGGTAAACAACACTTCAACGGCTTTCCAGAACATTAGGAAAAACCTAATCACTGTATTAGGTAGTCACGAGAATCTACCACTGCTAAATTGTAAATATAGGAGATTATTTCACAATCTTCTTTCTTAATTTTCTTTTTAAGGAAAATAATCCTCAAACTGGGGGTGTTCCAGATGTAAAAGCCTCCAAGTGCTCTCAAACTGCATACCCTGACTCCCTTGCAGTAGTGGATCACGGCCAATGCATGCATAAGAAGTCAAACAAACTAGGCAACGGGTAACAAATCCCAAACTGGTGATTAAGACTAATATTAATCACTCAGAAGGGATGCTTATTATAATGATGTTTAACAACATCATTGTGACAGACTTACAAACTTTGCCTAATACTATGTCATAGCCAAGGAGAACATGTGAAAAGTGGTTATTTTTAAACCTTCAAAGACTTTTTGAATAATATTTTGAAGAAACATATCTATTATGTGTAACGGTAAGTTGGAACTTTGCAGTTTGACTGAAGCATAGAAGAATAGATCTAAATCAGCAAAGCTTTCCTCTAGTCTTTTAGTGTCTCCTTTTTCACTGTTGTCAGCCACTGAATTTTTGTCAAGACAAACTGGTTTTCTCCTAGTACCTGTCAGAGATATATGAAAAGATTCAATAAGCACCAACTCCAGCCTATGCATGTCATAAGGGTCCAGAAAACAACGAAAACCTCTTACGGATCTGGAAATAAAGGACTGGCCTGTTGTAAAATACCAGACCACGAGCATTATGCATCAAAGCCCTATAGGAGTAATTACTTCTTTCATTATGGCCAAAAACTTCAAGATAGGACATTCAGGAGCTCCAGAGATCTCAGGTACATATCAAATTGTTTTCACGACCACCAGCTGAATATGTATCTTCCATTCACGAACGAATATGCATTAAATTCTTGAGCTGTCAGAATATGTTTTTATGAAGTGATGTTTTGTGCTTTGCACTCTGTGGACCCACTAACAATTACTAATGGGTCACACGAGCCTTTTATTTTAGCTCTGAAATGACGACACTCAGTTTTTGGTGAGTTTATGCCTCCCAGGGAAGCTCCAATTTCATACAAGGAAGAAGTGCTTGTTAAACATCCTTAATGAATTTGCTTGCAGTTACATTACAGAACATTGCTTTAGACTCTCAACTCCAGTTTATTCACCATGTAGTCATAACTAGAGTCAAACATTCATTTGACCTACCACATCAGGTTGTATCACCAGCACTTGAGCCCCAATTACTTACCAATCTCATATACGCACATTAGATTAAGAAAATAAACCTGGTTGCAGGATACAGATGGTGACTCGGTTAATCCAGAGATGCGTATGCTTGAATTTTGCCAGGGTAGGGAGAGGTAGAAAGGAGAGCAATATCTCACCCCACACTATGAGAGTGCAGCTTCAAAATGCTAAAGCTGCCTTCATCCATTGCAAACTGATCAACTGCCAAGATGCAAGTAGTAAACATTTCAGTTACTGTTCCTTGTTAACTACTCCGGAATATTTTACACAACAGGCAAAGAATAGTGGATTTTTAACCTGAGAATGGAGTAGCTGTGATGCTAATCCAGCGCTAGGGACCGACACTTCCACTCAAACAGAGCCGCATTATCTTCAGGTCTGTTGAAGCACTAAAGCTCTTCTCAGACCACTTTGCAAACTGAGTGGGAAGGAGCAAGGGTAAGAGCCACATTCTGTCCTTAGGGACCCCTATTAAATCAGATTCTCAACATCAGCCACTTCCTCTTTGTTTTCCTCAAGCCATATGGCTTCCTGACAAAATCTGTATAAACAATAAATCCATTAATCAAGCCACTGCTGGAGGAAAAGGGACTTTTTTTTTCCCCTTCCCTTCATCAATCCAGACATTTTAATAGGGATGTTTTATGTATTTTATTTTATGGAAAATACTAAAGTCGTCTTTGTTCTCACACTGCAGCCTTGTAGACTGGAGCCCCAATTCCAGTACGTACTTGCAGAAGGAGATCCCGACACATTAAAATGCAAAAAGATACAGGAGGAGAGAAAAGTCAGTCAAGCCAACAAGGAGTCCAGCCTTACTGAATCTGTTATAGGGATACAGAATAAATTGCCGCCTAGGCTCCCTAGGATACTGAGTCAAGAAACAAAATAACAAAAACTTTTTTTTATATTAATAGAAGTAGGTAGAACAAGAGAAGCATTAAAAGTCACTTCTATTCCTACTAGGCTCTGAGAAGTTGCACACATGCAAATGCCAGAAGCAGGCCACGAGCAGCTGAAAGGAAGAGCTTCTTTTAACAGATGCCACAATAAAGGCCTTCCCCCAGAGGCCAGATTTCTTAGCAAGGTGAACCAAGATGACCAATTCCACACAATATTCTACATAATTGTTTTGGTGTCTCCAAACTGGTAAAATCATGCAAGTGACCATGTTATTCTCAGATCATGAGGAAGTAAACGCTGCACATGCAAAGAACTCTATGGTAGCAAGGAAGCACAGAAAGAAGAATAAGATTTCTAGCTCTTGTAGGTGGGGAAACTCCCTTTCTTGCAGGTGGGAAGATCTCCTCCTGTGGGAGAGGGGAGAAGACAAATAAAACCAAACCTAGGCAGGCTCTTTGCTTCACCAAACAAACCAAACTTGAGAGACTGCTCAGCTTCAGTTCTGCTGCTCAGTGGGCACAGGAGTATGCCAGCTTCACGCTGCTGCAGGGTAAAATTCTGTTCATAAAGAATATATACACACTGTTGGGGAAGCACATAAAGAAAAAGTGAAAGTATGGTAAAGCATTCCCTTTCTTCCTACTCAATCAATAGGCTCAAAGAGGGTATGAGGTTGAGAATTCAAAAGCACAGAAAAGATAAAAGAAAAAGACAGACGTAATTGCAACAGCTTTTTTGCATCTGACCATTCTTGTACTCTCAGATGTCACTTTGAGACACACATGGAGTCTATGTTATCCCTGTCTATCCCAAGCAACTATTTGCATCACACCTTGCAGCCTACTCAGTAAAGAAGAAAGGGGTTCCTAGTGATGATGGAAGAAGGGAGAACCAAAAACAATTCAACATCTGAGTACACGATGGCATTACCAACAAAAGCAAACTGAACAAGGTTGACATGTCAGTCACCACTTTAGAGAATATGAAAATGCAGAATGTCTGTTCTGAGGATCTGTTCACACTGATGTTTTTTTTCCAAAGCTTCTTTGACTAAACTTTTATTACTCAATAGTCTGCAGGGCAGGATCATTAGGAAGAACAAGAAATTACTTTCAAACTCAGGTGGTCTGTTTCAGTAACACATTTCTAAAGCAACTGTGACCCTTCCACTCACATGGAAGGAAGACAGGACTGGCATGGTAACAAGTCTTTTTATGTTAAATCATGTTTTATTTCCTTCACAGTTGTTCTATTGCTTACTGGATGACGAAATCTACGTCCCAATTTACGAGAACCAAAGTAATCCTCTGTTGAAATGAAGTTCAGGAGAAACATGAAGTAGTTCATGACAGTGAAAAAGACCTTATGGAGAAACAGCATTAAAAAAGGAATGAAGCTGGCTTTTCAAAAGTTTCCCCCCCCCCTTTTTTTTTTCCTTAATACAGGAAAGCAGCATCCTTGATTACAAGCAGGAAATCTTTAAAATGAAAGCCCTTTCTGTCTTTGTTGAAGTAGCAATTAGCCACAAAGGAAAAAATATACAGAAAGAGTAATCTCAGAAGACTGAGTCATTATCTCCAAGGAGACACGTCTGTAGTTTTAACAAGGTCAGAATGTTTTGGTCAGTTCTTTGGGGTAATGGGAGGTACACGATGTTAGCTTATGTTTCTATCAAGGTAATGACAATTCTGAAATACCGCAGACATCACATGGAGCCTACCACTATGAATTATTAGCCCTGAGGTCACAATCTAGAAGAGATACACCATCATATCCAAAGTACGGATGTAAATGCCTTGAGGTAGTGGTGAAAGGTATGTTTGTTTTGGACAGAGTAGTGAGGAAGATCAGGTGCTGCAAGCTTCCACCACATCTGGGTCAGATGGTCCCAATTATCTTCTCATCACAGTTAATCAAAAGTTATCCTTCAGCAGCTATATAATGACATACATAAAAACACATCCAGAATTGGTGTTTGACTCCTAGCAAGAAAAAAGCTTCCCTGTCGCAAACCAGTGAGTGCAAAGCAGCATCCTTGCTTGGAGTCTCATTAAAAAGCCTGTGGCATGAAGGTGTGCAGGTGCGAGACAGTGTCTTCACATCAAGTGTCAAAATGGAATAAAGGTTGACAAGAAAAATTTAGGGGTATACTAGTGGAGAGGAGAAGGCAGTTCTCCCTCCTGCTAGCTCACTATTCTGTCCTTTCTGACCCTATCAATAAACAAAAGTAACAGCATCTGTATCATATCAGCCTATTTTGGCTACCGCTCTTACCTATGGGCAGAAGACTGATCCAAACTGGAAGCAAGACACATTATTAGGAGAATATAAGGAGCATCAACCTGTTTAGGTCTTCACTGACTGTAGTCACTTGTTCATGTCTTCACTTGACTGTAGAAGTGACTGTGACTAGTCACAGTAAGATCAAAAAAGTTTATCCCCCCTCTTCCCCCAGACCAACATAACATGTTAAACAGACCTGACAGAGGAATCGTACAGCCCTGACTTCACTGCATCAGTCAGTCCCATGTCTGCTTGTGTCCATTTTGTCTGCAGCACTCATCTCAAGTCCTGCCTGCGTTACCACTAGCCTGCGGTCACATCTCAGTGAGCAGCCTACATCAGTGATTCCCACAGTTTTCTGTGTGTTTGTTTTTTAAACCATATCCTGCGTTAGCAGGAGCAACAGCATTAACATCGCTTTCTGTACCAGTCAGAAAAGAAGTTGCCTCTTTCTTACTACTATTTAGCTCTTCCCAGGAAGAGAAAAAAATTGGATAATAACCTCTTCAAATCCAACCCTAAATTACTCCCTCTTCACCCCACAAACATGGTATCCTGGTTCTTTAAGCTCTACTGAAGTGTTGAAAAGCAAGTGCTACAAAAGTCACGGTGATGCATAAAACAAAAAGAATGAAATGAAAATTATAAGGCAGCTTGATGTAAAAAGTGTCTTGACCACAATCTGAAGAGTTCTGCCTGTCAGTTTTCTCCTTGCAAGTATGTAAAGGGGATTTCCTTTCCACAGTTTGCTTTTCAGGAACAACAGGCTTGAATTAAATAATTTACTACAGTTTTAAACCTTTAGAGTTCCAGTCGTTGAGAAAAGGGAAAGAAAACCAAAGAGATTTATTTTCTTTTTGATTAAACAAGATATCCAAGAGAGCCCCAGCATATAAACTAAGAGGACATCATCACGTAAAGTAAAACACTTACGGGTACACTTACGGGTAGGGCATGTTGTTTTCTCTTCCTCCAAACTACTACCATTTCACTTGGCAACGCCTGTCATTAAAGCCCACTGTAACAACTACCCCACAATCAAAAGGGCATGCTGATACAAACACAGAGCCATCAAGACTCATCCGTGGACTGTGCACATACTACACAACTCCCTCAGCTCCTCGCCCGTTCTGCGCAACTCCATTTGGAAGTATACTAGGGTAACAGTACAGAAACCGGTAGTTTTTTCTTCTCCTCGGCAGCAGGTTTTTTCTTAAGACAGCAGGCATTGCAACGTTACACTCACTGAGAGGAGGCATGCTTTCCTCTGCTTCCTTCAGCACTCCTAGAAGCGCGAAGGTTCCTGCAGACTGCTGATCAGAGACCTCCCTTAAACACCGCCTTGGCTATACTGCGGTAGTTGGGACGTATTCAGGCTCACTTCACAAGGTAATCATCCAACATAGTAGTAGAGAAGATGTGAAGTCATAGCAAGAATTTGCTTTGTTGTTGAAAATTTCTTTTTTCCCCCAATAGTCTTTTTTGCTCCCAATCAACCGAAGTCTGCTCTATAGATTTAAAGTACAACGAGCATTACACAAGTGTACAATTTCACCCTTGACTATTAATTCTTCAAACACAGCGTCAAACTCTTGCCATGCCTACATATGACTAAATATTTTGTACTGAATCTCAGAAAAGCATGTATGAGAAAGCATATTTGAAGAAAAAGAGAACGAGTCTGAGGTAATCCAGTCAAGTGTCATTTAGCAGAAATTGGGATTAGGTCTGTGTATTCACATATCCACTAGCCTGTTCAGGTTGTAGGTCACCAGGAAGCGAGTTGAGTTGTCTACTGTTATTCCCAGCAGTTAGAACCATAGCAAAGCATCTGAAAATAACAATTCGAGTTAAAACATGCATGTCATTAACCAGGCACATCTCTGAAAAAGTATAGTTGGACAAGTCATCTAGGTATTTAGGTGACATAAAAGTGGTAGCACATTGGTAGCATATAAAAATGGTAGCACAGTGATGTGGCATTTGCTTTAATTTCTTTCTTTAAGGATAAGTCTGATTGACAGTAACTGAAAAAAAAAAAAGACTAGAACGAGATTCTGGTTTATCTGCATTAGTGTAGTTAAGAACACTCATGCGTGCAAAACTAGTGAAAGAATAAAATCAGATTTCCCTTCCTTTGCCACTCACTGAGCCTGTGTCCCTGCCAGTGTAACAACTAGAGGCAAAGCAGCAGTTTAGCGTGCAGCCCGTGTTTGCAATACTCACAGAATCCAGCAGTCCCTTCAGTTCATTCAAATAGTTGATATTACAAATCTTGAGGAAACAATTATTCACTTTTTCAGCACTGCCAGACAATTTCTATTTCTACATCGTAGCAATTTATTGATCTGAAGATCCTGTTCTATTTTAAAAAATCCCGAAAGACTGTTGTCATCTTTGCAAAGGCCATTCTTTTCTGCTTCCGTAGGCTGTTTACACAGCATCATTTTGTAATGATGATTTAGCCTGTTTTAATATGAGCACTGAGGTAAGACAGTGTGCAGAATCCTCATGGGGAACAGAAAATAGTTAAGATATCAGAATTAAACAGTCACTGCAAGTTATTTGTAAATTCAAATTGTTTCAGTTAAGCATTAACTCAAACCAACAGCAAAACAACAACAAAAAAATCCAGTTTCAAGTCAGTCTTTAACACTAGCAGGAAACATCAGACATCGCTCTGTGTTTCCAACTAACCCTTTCAATACAAGAAAGTTCTCATCCAAAATTGTGATTTCCCAGAGGGTTTAAGGGTTAACTTCAATTACCCTTCCTTGGAAAAAAAAAGAGTTATAAGCCACTCTTAAAAACACCCCAATTCCAGCCTTAGAATTTCACAGGGCAAAGTGAAGCACTGAAGTAAAGACAGTGCTCAGCAGTGGCAAAAACTGGCAGAGAGAAAACCTGCCCCTTTTCTAAAGGCCTGCAGTGCTTTCTTTTGTGACTGCCATCTTGCATGCAGTGTGCCACAGCCTTCACCTTTGATTCCACAAAGGCATCTTTTCCCTCTTTCAAATGCACATAGTTCCATTCACACTTGAAAGCAGAAGTCAGCTCTGCATCAAAAAATTGCACCATTCTCCCTGCCCGCTCCCATTTCTTCCTGTCCCACACGGCATCCTTCAATTTATAGTGAACTATAATGGGTCAGGAATCAAATCCAGATTTATAAGAGCTAAAAGCTTGCAAACTAAGTGTCCAGCAAAACACACGAGCCAATGAAACCCCAGTGGCAAGCTATTTGGTATGGCTCACCACTGCTAAGAGGATAAAAAGAGCCAGTGAATTCCTCTGCAGATGAACACAAGCCAGTGTTCATCTACAAGGAAAGGACTGCACCGAGACAAAAATTTCCAGTCATGTAAGACACCAGAAAGCCCCACCTCTTGGCTGTGTCTTCTGAAGATGCGGCAAAGTTAGAGTGCTCAAGGGCCAAAGAGAATTTGTATGCTATCACTGATTTATCTCTACGTTATCGATAAAGTCTTTACTTCAAAAATGTTTTGGAAAAAATCATCAGTTCAGTTTCCTTATGCTGATGCACACACACAAAAAAAAAAAAAAGAAGTCGACACATCATATGTCGGAACACTCAAACTAACTCAATTGCAGTATAATACAGCAAGTTCGGTTAAGTAGCAGTCTCTTTCAGGTAACTCGTGTCTGCAAATAGCCAGCTTCTACAAAATGAACTTCAAATGTCTCTAACTGAAAGCACACACTGGATAATAATAATAGATAAAATACTGAAGTACACAGCTGCTATGCATTTCATGGTTGTAACAACAGTCACAGGTGGCACCTGCAGAGACTCAGGTTGGGCCTGAAAGCTTGCAGATTTCCAGCTTTGTCCACAACCATTTGTCCTGGCTGAAAATGCACATCCTCCATCAGACCTCCAACCAACATCTGCGTGTCTGTTGTCATATCCCCTCCATCCTAAGTATTTGGGGAAACGTTATTAGTGGGATTGTAACACACAGTTTCTTAATTGTTACTGATCAAAGGAATAAACAGTTTGTAACGGCTACTGCTATTATATAAATCACAGCTTTCTTTTTCTTTGGAGCTTTAATTACTTACTTCGTTATGTAGTCAACTGAAGCCAAACTACCTTTTTCTTTCCTTGCAATTAGCAATGAGTCAGTGGAAGACAAGCAGAAAACTGACTTTTGCCAGTTTTACTGCACTTCTGTGATAGAAGTTTAATCAATCCTCTGGAAGCAATCCTTCCAGTGGAAGGAATTTCAAGTATGCTTGGACCTGGCTTAGGTGCAAGACAAATGTGAGAGATGGAGAAAAATTTCCCTATCACAAGCCATTACCTCCATCTCAAACAGCCTTAAGTAAAGCCATAACGTGTATTTCAGTAAAGATATTAGCTTAGGAGAAACCTTGTAGAAAGCAATCAGGAATTCCGCAACAGTTTCACAAGTAACGATGATCTCTACTTAGACACGTAATGGGAGTTAATTATCACCTGGCAGAACCAGGGCCAACTAAGCACCAGCTACCAGGAAGTGGCAACTGATGCCATTAAAGTCCTTTCAATTTATTTATTTGATAGTATAAAGGTAAATAGCAATAGCAAGTTTTTGCTTCATCTACTACAAAACTTAATTTGTGTTTTGGCAACATAAGTCAATATTTAAAAGGCCACTTGTAACCAAGAAGAAAGTGACACTTTGCAGTCCAAGATTACATTAGGTTTACCATGAACGAAAACCTGTCTGGAATTTAGTTCATAGTCATCCTGTTGGTGCAAACTATGTCTTTAAATCTCTTAGGATGACAATTACATCTTAACTCACTCGGGGGGGGGGGGGGGGGGGGGGGGGGGGAGAACAACAAACAAAAAATCCAACCAAACACAGGGCTCATTTTAAATATCCTAACTCAAAAGCACGGAAAAATCAAATCTGTTCAGTAATTGACTACGGAAAGTGTCAGGCCGCTCATCTCAGAAAGGCAAAGAGAGAGACGACTCTCAAGACATTCTGCCTACCATGGAGGGGGAAGAACCCAAATCTGAATATACTTCTGCAAAGCTAAACAAACTCTAAATCTATGTACACAGCACTAATTGAAGCAAAAGTTTAAGATGGATCACAAGTTGCTATATTGTTTATAACATCACTATGACAAAACAAAACCAAACCTGACAGATTATTAAGCTCGCTGTTTCTGCTCTCCTGTAAGAGGTCCTACGGTTCAGCTTATGATATGGGCTGGTGCTGTCACTTTTAAATCAATGTCTTCACATCTCAGATCACTGTGGTTGCTAAATGCAAATACCTAGTTTTGGCTATAATGAAAATGCGAAAAGCAAGTTTTCTTACACAAACATGACGCCTACCATTCAGTACTTTAATTGTCTCTGAAAAAGGTAAAAAAAAAAAATCAATGGATATACACTTTTGGTTAAATGCAAGATATGGGATGGGAGACAGGGAGAAGCTATTTTTAGATGACTGTTCAGGCTTACCATGTCAAAAAAAAAAAAATAACAGAGAAAGAAGAAAGTAACCACACAAAAAGATATGTTGCAATAAAGACGACAACGGTTTGGTCAGAAAGTATGCTGTATAGCAAAGTGAAAATAAATGCCAGCCAGACTTTCCCAGCATTTTTACAATGGAAAGAGAGACAACCTTCTTTGTATCTCCAAGGCCTGGTCTTCATGAGAACTTCAAGTCAGGAAATCCGTTCTTTTTTTAAGTTTTTCTAATTGACCAATGAAGTCCTCACACTAACTCTAGAGTCAGGCCAAAGCAGAAGTCACCACTTAGATTCAAAGGCTTTTCCTTACAGTCGAACAACCATTTACTTTTTTTTTTTTTGTAGGGGACCATCAGACTCTCTACTTAGTTTTAAGTGCTCAACATAGGCCAGAGGAAATGGAAAGCTTTTCTTCGAAGTTCAAAAGCAGGATTCAGATCCTGCTGCCATTAACAGAACAAACGAAAAACAAATCAAGATAAAGAGAATAGCAGCAATAAAGCCTATCAGGTCTGTTGTGCTGGTTTCAGAATTCTTTGGAAACATCTCTCTTGATTTAGAGCACTGGCCAGCAAACCCCCCAAATTCCCTTTGAAAAGGTTGCATGCACTGCAACAACATGTGGGAGGTACACGCGCACTACAGCTGTTAGTCAAAATTCAGCAGTTCAAAGCCAAAAAACTGCAAATGCTCATGAGGAAGGCATGCTGGTAAGATGTACTGCAATGTTAATGCTCCAACATGTAAATACCAGTAGATGGGAAGTTTTACTCCTTCACCACAGGAACGCATGAGGCTTCAGCAGGAGTTGGCCACTTCCCAGGAGAAGCATGAAGACCCTTAGAGGGGGGCGAAAGACGCACTCCCATATTTGCGTTGGGATCTGACAACCCTCACCAGCTTCAGAATACTGCTCAGTCAAGGGAGACCTTAAGTGGCCAAAAAAAATATGCTGTGCGGATCTGCTATTATATGAAAATAAGTCTGCTTGTTTTGATGAGTCACTACTTTGCCAGCTTTTTAATTTTATTTTTTTTAATCAAAGCTCTTTTTTCAACTACATCTAGACAGTTTAATAAATTCCTCTCCCCTCTCCTCCCCAAGCCTAGTTATTTGTTTTCAAATTGCAAACGTTTTTGTTAAGTTATTACAAATCTAATTCCTCCTCAACCAGCATACAGCTGAGAGGAACAGACCAGAAGAAAAATGGAATTAGTATCCCCAGATTTGGAGATGTTTTAAGTTAACACTGATCCAGATTCCATGCAGATTACACTAATTCTGATTAGCCCTCATTTGCAATTCCCAGTCTTCAATCAAAGCCAAGAAATAACTAATTAGGATGGCTTCTTCCCTGAGGGCAAATGCAACCCATCCACATACAAAACATTCAAATAGTCAATGGCAAAGTGCGCATATTTTCAAAACCAACATTCCCAACCAATGGAACAGTTTTTGAAATGGCAAGTATCAGAGACAAGAGGCTGAACAGGATGTTTTGACCCTCTTAAAGTGACAAAGACTATAGGAAGAGTTAAAAGGCTTTTAGAGCATGAGATGCACAGCTTGTTTCTAGAAAAAGAACAGCATAATCCCAACCCGTTTTAAAAAAAAAACCTATCTTGCTACTACATTCAAGCAGTAGCACTATGAATACACAAGATGGTCATGCCATAGAAATAATCAAACTATGAGTAGAAGAGTTTTGTAGTGACCAAACTCATCGCCTATGCCTGCAGTACAAGTGCTACCTCTCCGCAAATTATTTGAGAAAAGTGTGTATTTTCCCCCCCGTTATTCTTGATATGATTTAACGAAAGGATCTTAAGTGACCAAGTGCAAACAAGTGAAATTACTTGAACAAAAGAGATACCCCAGACCTGAGCTATCCCATGACAAGACTGCTCTCCCATGACTGCCAGCTCAAATATTTCATTATAAGCAAGACGTACACTAGCATTTGGTACTGCAAAACTTTGGAAATAAATCCCTAGTAAATATACAACTTCCCTCCCATGTCCCCCACCAAAACAAGACACATACAGCTATAGTATCTCTTATATCAGTAAGTGTTGAATGCTTGGGCTTACCTCTACTGACAAGTCTTTGGAGGTCTTCAAATTGGAAGAGAGAGACAGGGTCTATTCCCACTTCACTAGGTAAACCTCATACTTAACCCAGAAGATTCCAACAATGAAGAGAAGATAAAGATGTACCTATCACTTAGGAAACGTTTTATCTAGCTTTACTACTTTAAATAGAGTCAATATCTTCCTTCAATACGCTCCAAGCATTTTTATCTAATAGCAGCAGCATCAATGATCCAATTCATTGTTCCCTTGTTCACCTCCCATCTGTTACTCAAAACACTCATCCCTATCTCGTTGCGCTTTGTCTTTCTCTTCTCTTTTAGAAAGGAGTCTTTGATACTGTATGTGGCCATACAAGATGCTGGTCTCGCTCCAACTGAAAGCAATGAGAACTGGACAGGTGAAGAATTTAACTGAAGTCACAAATATAATTCCCGTTAACGGTAATACGCAATTGAGCTTTGTACCGGTGCTTCAACCAGCACTGGTCTGAAGCCAGAGTACTTCAACTATCCCTGGCCTAAAGGTTTCAAGATAGAAGTTAAGAGAGGAGCTCTACCTTACACGCTCACTGATGACTTCTTCTGGTAATGACACCAAAAAAAAAATCCACGCACAAAGGTTTTTATATTTACTCAAGAAACATACTGAATGTGAATTTGCAGTTCCTTCTTCCCTATGCTGATTCCCACAGTGACATAAGACCCTTCAAAAAGATCAGCAAAAAACACTAATTATCCCTTTGATAGCATCCACTTCCAAATCAAGCAGGGAGCCCTAATACCCACAAAGAGCCTCAATAACACCTCAATAAGTGGACAGTATTTCACGTATTAGGTCCTTATGGAAATGCCATATGGGCACCTAAACTTCCATTGGGAAGAAAGAGTACAGATATCCGCAAAAGGTCTGTATTTGTTTTTCTTCTGTTGTGTGCTTTCTTATTGCCCTATCAAGTGAAAAGTCTATACTGCTTCCTCCTCAAATAAATGCTTTGTGAAAAAACACAGCTACAACTCAGTTATCAATACTAAGGATTAAGTATTATGTTAAGAATGCACCAACTCATTTAACTTCGTATTAGCGTGGTTACGATTTAAAACTATCAAAAGCTTTAAAGTACACTTACACAGTTTCTAAGATTAACTAAATATTAAGCAGAAATACCACTTTACAGACAGAAAGTGGCCCACTTCAATAAATTAATTGTTTGAGTTAAAACCAACATTCAAACGTCTTTACTGGCTATTACTGTTTATAATCACTGGAAGATGTCCAAGTTCACACAATCTCTTCACAGCTGGAAAGAAGAAATACATCTATAGCAATGAAAATTTCATTCAGTTCCACAAAAGAATCAACCTATATCTCTTTTTATAATATAATACACCAGTTGCACACAATATTAAATTTGGCTGCGGGGATTAGGCATTGTCTTTGCAGACAGAAGCACAAAAAATGATTGATTTTTCACTCTATCGACTACAGCTAAATAATTCTATGTTGTAGAATGAAAGGTGATTTTCTGCCATAGCACCAACTGCCTGCGTTGAGACTTCTCTCTATTTCCAATACCTGAGTTTAATTGAAAGTACTGCTGATTAGATGATTTTTGGAGTCAAGTTCTACAAACCATCTCCAAGGGCAGCAACACTATTTAATAATCTTGACTTGCCAAGTGGCTGCCCTATGCTAAAGAAAGCACGGGTAACACTGCTGGGCAGAAACACTCCTAACTTGCAACCTGTGCTGGTTTTGGGTGGGGTAAAGTTAATTTTCTTCATAGCAGCTAGTCTGGGGCTGTGTTTTGGATTTAGTATGAGAATAATGTCAATAACACATATTGTTTTAGTTGTTGCTAAGTAATGCTTGTATTAAGTCAAAGACTTTTTCAGCTTCCCATAGAAGCCGAGAGGGAGCATAGACAGGACAAGCCGGCCAAAGGAATAATATTCCATACCACAAATGTCATGCTCAGTATATAAATGGGGGTTGGCCAGGGGGCAGGAATCCGTGATCTCTGCTGGAGATAGGCTGGGCAACTGATCATTGGTGGTGAGGGCAACTTGTGTTCTATCACTTTATTTTGTATATTCTTTTACCGTTATTATTTTCTTTTCCATTAGTCTGCTTTTCAATTGTCTTTATTTCAACCCATGAGGGTTTTTTTCACTTTTCCCCCCGCCCTTCTCCATATCCTACTGGAGGGGTGCCGGGAGTGAACGAACAGCTGCGTGGTCCTAGTTACCAGCTGGGGTTAAACCACAACACCACTAATGTGTATCATTTGACATAAAAGACATATTTTGCTCCCAAAAATCTAACAGCTAAGGTCAATACTAGCTTCCTTCGCCAAATTTCTTTCCAGAACCCTGTAGCTAATTGTTCTTTGTGTTAATCCAGATCTGCGAGGCTGGCATGACTACTAAAAAAAATAGAAATATAAAGGCTAAGTAAGTAATTTTCAAATAATTCTGTATGTATGACATGATTATCCCAGGAAAGCTAATAATTCTTGCAAAATGACTAGAAAAATGTAGTTGACAAAGCATTCAATACAATTTTATAAGCTTTCACAGGAGGCATTCAGAAATTAAATGAGGGGAAAAAACAAAGACCACTGGCTTTCAAACCTGTGCTACACAGAAGTCAAATATGACTGCATTCACTGCTTAAAGCATAGCCTTTTATCAGCATTTTCAGTAGCAAGTCTTGCCACAAGTAATAGACTGCTAGAATTGATAGAGAAATCTAATAAGTTGCACACAGCTTTTACAACACTGCACCAAAAAATAAAACCACCCCAAACTTAAGAAGATTTTACATAGCATGTGGAGAGCACGCTACTTCAGAGATTAAGATACCTCCTCACCCCACTGTGCTGGTGGTATTTGCAAAAGGCAGAAACTAGCTTTTCTTCCAGCGCTCACCAGGCGGATGCGAGAGCCCAGCACCGTCGGGCACCAGGAGAGACGGCGCAGAAGCGATGCGCTCCCTGGCTAGAGCCGAGGAGTTCGCCTAGACAGCAAAGCGTTATACAACCTCGAACAACATTCCAAGTGATGGTAAGAAGAGATGTTTTTGAAATCTAGGTCTTTAGCTCCTTCAGTACTTCAGGAGTCCCACCCTCCCCGTGCACTGGATGCATGCTCATACTCGCTGTGCCTTCTCCACTAGAAGACAGAAGGGGCTGTCTGCAGCCTCCCAGGCAATAGCAGTTAAACGGAGAAACTTTCAGAAGAGGAGAGAAAGTTTAAGCAGTCCAAATCTTTAGAAGAGGTAGGTAAATTTTTAAGGCTATGTCCAACTTGATGAGGATTAGGAGCAACAAGATTTATCTGTATTTGATGTGCAGCAGAGAAAAAAAAAAAAACCCACCAGCATTAATAGGCCCAGAGACCCTTATTATTCACTTTAATTTCTCAGATACATTTCAGAAACTACATTCCTTGGTTTTTTTGCATTTGAAAATATACATCTTATTTCCCTACTCTTTATTCCAGTCATTTTTGTCCTTCTTCCCCTTGAGATAAATTTGATGTAGGAAAGCACATACTTTGCATAGGACATAATACCCCGTATGAGCGCAATTATCAGATTTCATACAAAGTGACCAGGCATCATCATGCAATTATTTCTTTGTTACACAAAATATTTTTAAGATGGAAGTAAGATAGGACAAAACCATTGGTTCAGTCACCTCCAAAAGAACTCTTTATAATTAAAAAAAAGAATATACAGGTAAGACATTTCACTAATTTATCGTATTCACAAAAAAAACCCAATCAAAACAACACAAAAATATACAACCCAAATCCCATATTCTTAATATTTGATTCTAAGAAACAAAATTTAAAAATAAAAAACACACCAATTTTTAGAGTGAAGCCACACAAGCTACCAACACTGCAGTGTTAATAAATAATTGTTGATATGTTGTTACGTAATTGTTAATAAGTAAGTTTTTAAAATGCATTAAAATCCAAATCAGCATTTTCTTGGCAGCTTGCCATTAACAGATCAACAATTATTTCATTTTTGCACTAGTACTGCCAGCACAGAAAGCTGGTAGCAATCCAACTGGAAAGTTATTCTGTTTCAAGCTTTTTTCCTATCCAACATTAATTGAAATTGCTTTACATTATTTGACTACTGCAATAAAAGCAAGACTGCTGTCACTTGACTATAAAGGTACATCATCCATTGGATAGCTGAACTACAATTTATAGGTACATACAAAACTTCCACAATATTCAATACTGTAGCATCCTACATCCTAGAAAAGCACCGGATCATAGCAGCAGGTTTGCCATAGTCTGAGGCAGTTCCCTTACAGGGAAACCTGAAGGGTAAAACACACCTACATCATCATTTCCTCTTGCAAATATCTGCTTTCATTGCATTATTCAGAATTGGAAGTTCATTCATCAAAATAAAGCAATGTATCCAGAAAAGAAATCTCTCCTGTGCGTGTTTTATCCAAAAAGTAACACTAAAATTAGACTGAATGCAGAGTTCAGAAAGTTCCCCATATACAAAGATCACCACTTATTCTCATTTAAAATTGAAGCAATAATACATACCTACAAAAAACCTTACCCAAAACCAAACTGAGAACTTGCAATGTTCTAGAAAAAGTCACAGAAGTTGGAAGATACAGGAAAGTGCTGCTATTCTCTTACTGGAGAGGTCAACAGGGACCAAGCTGGAGAAGGTAACTGAAGTGTTTGTCACCAAATACGCCTCACCCCTCCTAAGTGCCTGGACACAGATCTCCGTGACTACTACTGAAATTGCAAAAACAGTTCATTCTTAACTTGCAGAGTTGCCCTTCACAGACAGCAACGTGAGTCTTCAAGGCCATACAACTGAGGCGTCATTGACCAGCACACATAGCCCTCCCCATAGCTACTCCATTCTGGAATACCTTCCAGGATATGCTGAAGTGATATTTTGAAGTGTTCTTCAAAATAAAGAACAAATCATTAAACCTAAGCCACGTGCAAAATACTGGGCAGCGTGTAGAATTACAGTACTCCTTTTTCTAAACAAAATGTTAGCCATCTCAAAAACATTAAAGGTGCGGCAATTGGTATGCTGTAGCCAAATGGCTCACTGGATAAACCACGAATTAGGAGAGCAGCATGGTGAGGTAGTTCTCAAGGCAGTTTTCAAGTTTGATTACAAGGCCAAGGTCTGTTCATCATCATTCACCCTATTTTAGTTGTTGTTGCTGCCGAAGGGGGAAGGTGAAATATTTTATTTCCCTTTGCAGCAGAAAGAAGCACTGAACTGGATTGCATGTGGATTACTTGCATTAGGTACACATCAAATCAGCCATCCCTTGAAAGTACAGAATCAACATTGTTAGCCCTTGGTCTGCTACATCATGTGAAAGCAAATACAAAAGTACCTCATAAGGCAAGTTACAATGCAGCTACAGGAGAGAAAATCCCAGGTCTGTATGGCCTATGAAGGAGAAGAACAGACTAAGCAGTGACTTGACATCAATATTAAGCTCTAAGAATGTCTCACATTAAAAACATAACAGGACACAATACCTCAGAATAGCTATGAGAACAGCAGAAGGAATCATCGTTTGGGGCACAGAGATTGATTCTGTTAGCTAACCACACTAATTAAATACATATTGCCTAAAATAAACCTGGAACTACACACATAGAGGCATACATTGTAATAAAGGGGTGCAGGGGAAATCCATCAGTTTAAGAGGTACACTCATAAACCAACGACGATTACTACTCTATGGACTTCAGAATTGGCTTCTTACGTATATTAGTTGAAAAGCCAACCAAAAGCTATTTCCATAGCATGGTTTATGGTCTAGATAAGTCTTAGAAACATAAGATTTAGAGCTAAGTCTCCGAGACAAAACCAGTTTTTTAGTCCACGGTGTGAATGAATCGGTGTTATTGTCTTTAGCAAAAGGAGCTTTTCATCTCTTTAAGATGAGACTTAGAATCATTGAATCACCTAGGTTGGAAGGGACCTTTGAGATCATCTAGTCCAACTGTCAACCTATTTCTGACAAAACCATCACTAAGCCATATCTCTAAGCACTATATCTACCCGTCTTCTAAATACCTCCAGGGATGGTGCCTCAACCACTTCCCTGGGCAGCCTGTTCCAATGCTTAATAACCCTTTCAGTGTAAAAATTTTTCCTAATACCCAGTCTAAACCTCCCTGGCACAACTTGAGGCCGTTTCCTCTTGTCGTTATCACCTGTTACTTGGGAGAAGAGACCGACCCCATCTCTCTACAACCTCCTTTCAGGTATTTGTAGAGCGTGATAAGGTCCCCCCTCAGCCTCCTTTTCTCCAGGCTAAAACAACCCCAGCTCCCTCAGCTGCTCCTCATAAGACTTGTTCTCCAGACCCCTCACCAGCTTCGTTGCCCTTCTCTGGACCTGCTCCAGCAGCTCAGTGTCTTTCTTGTGGTGAGGGGCCCAAGACTGGACACAATACTCGAGGTGGGGCCTCACCAGTGCCAAGTACAGGGGGACGATCACTTCCCTAGTCCTGCTGGCCACACTGTTCCTGATACAGGCCAGGGTGCTGTTGGCTTTCTTCTTCTGAAAGCAAATACAACTGCAGGTCTGCCACTACTAATATTTGCATGTGTTCAAGAGAAATGCAAGAGGCATGAAAGAGCTTTTTAATTTTGTCTGCTTTCACTGACAGCATAGTACATGAAGTGCTCATACAAAAATAAAACCAGTTACAGCCAAGTACAGGCCCCTATCTGCTTTAGGGATGGAAGGCCAAATGTTTACAAACCAGAGCAGCTTGAGTGCTTTCCTTTCCATTCAGCTGTGTTACAAGACTATGAAATGCTGCTAGTTTTTTCTGTGTTTGTGATTCATAACAAGCGATGGTTCTGGGGAAAACATGTATATTCCCAGTCCTAATGAGGTTTTTCTTTAATACCATTACAAGCCATTTGACCAGGACTGAGTATGTGCTAGATAATGGATCAGATCACTCTTCACAGTAATTCAATTACAACATAACTCCTGGAGCCTTCTAAAAATAAGTAGTATAATGTAAGTAGCGTGACTATTGGTAAGCAAATTACGTCCAAGAATGACGTGAATGAGAATCTTAGCTCTTAGATTCTGGGTGGAGGAAATAGCTACTTACAGGTATCAACAAGTGACTAATTGCACCAGAAACCTGATTACCTTATTGATTATGTTTATATATGATTATGTTTATGCCTATTATCTAGACATATTATCTTGAGGTGGAAAAAAAGGAAAAAAGTTCTGCTTTTTTGTATTTCTGTCATTGTTTACCTGCTGGTTAAGATACCTGTTTGTCTTAACTTTCCACATACACTGAACAAAGCATAAACAACAAAATCCCTGGTAAACATCACCTGTTATGCTCAAACAGCATGACCATTGTACAACATGGACAGAACACCATTTTCAGCAAGAACAACGTGAGATTATTCCCACTTGTGGGGGGAAGGAAAACCCACAAGACTTTGAATCAGTCAGTTATGATACACTTGCATCACACAAGGCTTTTACACAGTAATACTCATCTTTTCCATTGTCGGTGGTGGTGTTTTATTTTCTTTAAGTCTGTAACCTATATAAGTGGAGGGAAATCAAGTAATCATGGGAGAACTGAACACCAGGAACGAAACAAGCAGCTGAACAGCTTCTTCACTGAGGTAAGCAGCAGCTGAATAATTGCCCAACCGGGCACAAAGATATTCTCCCTTGGCCCTTGAAATAACACCTGCTGCACACGAAGAGAAGTTGTGCCTTCAGTTTACTTGAGGTTTTCATATTTTTTCATTTAAATTCATGTGCAAGATAAGAAACACCAGCAGGAGGAAAGGACTTTTGTATGTTAAAGCACCTCTTCAAGTAACGTTTTTCAGGAAGATGAGAAGCTCCATTGGGTTACTATTTCTGCATTTAGCTGCAGGTAGTTTGGGAGTATTTTCCTCAAGTAAAGGTTTACCTTGTACAGGTACCTTCTTAAAACTTGTCTTTAGCTTTTAGACTTACTGACTGCTGGAACAGAGAACAAAAATCACTGCCAAAAAAAATCATTATGTCAACACCTTTCAAACATAAGGCAAACTTCTTACTACAAACAAACAAGTTTCTTGGCTACACCTAGTCTTTAAAGGTATAGCCAGAAATAACCATAATTGAGTAATTCTGTTGCATTCTCCCCCAACCCTGTATCTATGTTCAGAGAGAAATGCACACGGCCAGCTCCTGGTTTTACATTGGCAAATTCCAATTGAATTCCAGCCATCACAGCAGAGGAAGAGTCCCCCATATATTTTAGAATGAACCTGGAACCTCCCACCTCAAGAGATGACGGACAAGACCATCTCAGCAGCGATGCTGCAGGTTCCCAAGACAACCTCCCCTTAAACAAGCCGGCTACACTGCACCTAAACAACCAAGCACAGTGAACTTCGGAACTGAAAAAAGGAATCTAGACAGGAAGACAGATCTCCACAAGATTTCAGCTCATGACAGAAGAGTATGTCCAAATCAAACTATTCGCCTTTTTCATTCCTGATACTACTTAGTTTACTGACTTCATGATCATTAAAGAAAAAATATGCTAATGAACAAACTGATATTCTGTCAGATAAAAGAAACCGTAAAATGCACAAAATTATATCTAAGTTCTTAATTGCAAACAAATTTTCCTTAGATGTTTGAGAGACATATTTGCTGAGCCAAGATCTCAGGCACTGCTTTAGAACCACCTTCCTCATTTTTTTTCAAATCAAAAAGACACCTTGCTATAGCTTATTTACAAAGCTGAAAGTCTTAAGTTCTCCTTTATTTTAAAAGTAGTACTTATTTACCCACCAAAACAGTTTATCTTCTTTCAAACTGCCATATTACTGCACAAAAAAAAAAAAATGAGGGAAGCTCTTTTTGCATCCTTGTTTTTGTTCATACACATCCAGGACAGCCCACATGCCAGTTGTGCTCTCAGAATACATCACCTACTCGGAAGAAGGTCACTCACCTGCCCCGACTGACAATTGAATGTTTTAATTCTCAAATACCTACCCACAGAGAAGAGGGCTTGAAGTTTAGTGCACCTGGTGAACGTCAAACTGGGATCAGTGTTTCTGGTGAAGCTGTTCTACATGCAGAACCAGGACCCAAACATACAGGGTTAATAGCCCACACAGGCACTACCACACTACTATTTGACACCAAAGAAAGACTAAGCGAACACATTTCCGGCTATAAATCTCTAACATAATCTCGTTTCCCCATACACTCAATATACTTTTACTGTGTCATGTTCTTCTACATTAAAGTGAATGGTACAAGTTACAGAAATACAGAAGTGCCAATCCATAAAGAGTACTTGCTTTCAAATAGTAATTGCAGTGATTATAATGCTCCCCGAAGCAGCTCTAAGTGAAAGCGGAACACTGATAAAGTATGTCTAAGTTACTGGGAAAAACAAGTTTCACTTAACCAGCCAAAGCTTCAAGAACAGAAAAGTTACCTTCTCACAATAAAGAACACTTAGTGATCAAGCAAAGGATTGCAAGTATCTCCTGTCAACTCGTCTTGAACACAACATAGCAGTACATTCTTTATATTCTCCGTGATCTTAGGATGAGGAGGAGAAGGGAGAGCCATGGGTTCCTTCAGGGCTTCTTCCAGGAAGTTAAGCCTTCACTTACTTCCCCCCTGCCCCCCGCCCCGCGTTTGGCATAGCCATTATGCCATTACAAATTTCACACAGACCAGGCCTGGGAGCTCTGTCTTGCTGGCAAGAGCATAACCAGAACGTCAAAAGTTTTCATAACGAGATGGTGCAGTTGAGCCCCTGAGTCACTTAGAGTGCAGGTTCACCATGTCTTTAGGTGTAAGCTGTTGCTGCAGCTCATGCATGCACAGCACTCCACAGCTGGTACAAAGCAAGGGAGGACACCTGCATTACTGCACAGTAAGCTAATAAAAGAACTGGGTTTGCTTCATAATCTGTAAAACTACACCATAATGAAGAAACTACCCTTATCAGGAAAGAAAACTATGATCTTACGCATTATGTACATGACAATTCAACAATTAGATAACCTGGCATGAGCTGTGAACATTTAGATCTCTGATCTGTAAGCAGTTGAAGTTAAGCATCTCTCAGAAATTACATGCATTAAATAACTCTAGGTATAATTTCTCAGTCTCCACAAAATATGTGGCACTAATAGACCAACACGACTCTTGATTTTGAAAGGTTTAGTGTAAGGGAACAATTCAGTCTCCCCAAAGCCAGCAGCTGAAGTTGACATGCGAGAGTACTAAACTTCCAGTTTCCATGGAAATGGAATTTGGATCAGTACAGAGATTTCAGAATCTCAAACCAAACACTCTCCATCTTACACACTCTACTCCAACATTTATTTTCCTAGGAAACAAGGATTCAAGAGAGACACAGATGCCATACACATTAGTGATCCAGTAACTCATCCTGCCTTGTGGCTCCTCATTTTCATTTAGAGGTAGCCATCCCCTTATAAACCATGCACCACAGTGGTCAACTTAGTGGCAGCCAGACAGACACAATTTATAAATGTGACAGTATCCCAAAATTGTGCTTTCAGGAGGACAGATTGGTTACTAGTTACACAATGGTAATACATATTCAGCCCAACACTGAACCATTAAAACAGGAAAGTTGTACCATATAATGCAACCACAAGGAACAATCAGTGAAAAAAATCCTATCTTCATTGTTGAAATGACCCACCAGAATAGCACAGCAACAGAACTGTGGGATTTTTAAACTGTAAAAATCCATTGTCTTTAGGCAAGAAGCAAAAAGGTTTATTTTATCACCACTAATGCAACGCTTCCGCAGCAGCCGCTGCCCAGCACTGCAAGGGAGAATTCCGACTTGTTGATTACAACTGCAGGATGCTCACTGGCAGCGAAAACAATTTGCCAATGGTATTTATGGCTCCTGTTCCTTGTGTTTGGCAAGAGCAGAGGAAGAGCAATTTTCTGGAAGTATTTACATTGATTTTGCAACTGATGACAACACTCCATCTGTTCTCAGACACTTTGGTGCCTCTGCCAATTTCTTCCCTAACGCATTGCTTTCTCCAAGCTTTGCCAAAATTTCTCTAGTTCCTGAACTTTGCTCTTTCACCAGGTTTGAAGGGGCCATTTCAAGTTGTAAGCAAGAACTTGAGGTATGAACATCTAACCCCATGCCCTAATCACAGATCAGCAGACAAATAGATGGTATTTCAAATGACCTCCTCTTGCAAAACCATCACCGCCAGAAGCCTGAGGATATGACTGATAGCTTCAACAGAGCTAACCCTCTGAAATAAAAGGGTCTTGAGGCCCATTAGGGGAAGCAGAATTTTAGAAGAACCAAAACTAACTTTTTTCTAAGAAAAACCCAAAAGCCCCAAGGACATCAAGACTTCATCTAGCATTTCAAAATGCAGCCAAGTAAAGCAGTGTCCTCTGTACAGCAAATAGTGGGCTACTCCACAAAAGTTTGACATTTGAGATTCTTACACAGCAAGCCCAATTCTACGCATAAAACTTGTGGTGTAAATCACACAGATGTAAGGATTCTATTTCCACCTGTTCGCCTGATACCTTTCATACACGGACTTAAACATTAAAAGAACCAGCAAAGGCAAATAAAGATTTGCAAGCCTGAAATTTTTTTAGCTTTAAGGCATTTATCAAGGCAGAAGCATACACAAATAACTTCACTGTTTTCTCCAACTTTTATACAACGATCAAGCTATCTTGAATCATAACGCATGACAAAGATAAAGTATTCCTAAAAAATGTAATAGCTCATCTTACAGCATAACGTAAGTGAAAAATAACCCCCTAAAAGCCACATACAGAACTCTTTTTAAGATCAAATACTCAATCCACCATAGAAAAATGGATTGCAAGACAGAGACTCCTGAAAAGCGACTACAACTTCCAGCAGCTCATGGACGAATCATAAGCATTTAAACCTTAAGGGCTGAGATAAACAGCACCAGTCTGCTCATCTGTTTCATTTGAAAGTAGGAAAGTAGGTTAGTGTGAAACAGCCTCCCTAAGAAATAATCCCAACAGGATGAACGCAGAAAATAAATGCTTTAATCCCTTGGTATCAGTACACATGTGTGTAGATTCATTTACTATTAGGCTTAGTCCAGAGATAACTGGGATCTGTGGTGTGCAGGTCGGATTAGATGATCTAAAGGTTTCTTCTGGCACAACACCTGTCTCAAATTATCTATCCTATTTGTTAACAACAAGAGAAGGAATTTTCCTGTAAACACAGTAATCCTTTCTTCTAACAAGTTGTTCTTTTCTTCTTATTTCCCTGACCACCTAAATAGAAGAAAAATGCAAATCACGGCAAGTTAAAAAATCAGGTGCCAGTCTTATTCCACTGCTGTATTTTGTCTTCTATTACTTTTAAAACCCAGGACCACAGTGTTAAACCCAGAAAAAAACAATGGACTTGAAATAAGCCTTTTTCTCTTCCCGGAGTCCTACAATATGTAAGCAACTTTCTGCTTCAAGTTACAGGTTCTGAGAAATTAAAAGATGAAAAAAATTTGAAGTTATCAACCTCTTTGCATTTAAGCATTAGACTGAGGTTTGCCTTTGTACCAAATAAAAGGCCAATTCAGCAGCTACACCAAATACAGCAGCTTGTTTTGGCAACCTCATTTTTAGGAGATCAGATTTAGCTACTCAGCTTTAATACTCTTTGTTTTTGAATTAGCCATCTGTTCTGTAACATTCAGACAGACCTAGTAAAGTAGGATGTCAGTCTCAGGGGTCTTGGGGCTAGAACACACATATATACATGCCCACAACACACAGACAGAGCCCATCAAGATAATAAGCAGCCTTCCTAACAAGGAAGTTGTACTGTTGATTTTTGTATGTAGTCTGTGGTTTCATTATATCCAATTAGCAGGAGGAACTCGGGCCAACACAGTACATATTTTAATCAATTAACACAAGAAGGGAACAACTTTAAAAGGCTTTATAACAAAAAGACTTCTATTTACAACAGCTGTAGGTCAGAGATCTTAATCTAGGCCCTTTTAAGAAGATTGGCAAAAATACAGCGTGCTGTTCCACTGTAAATTGTCGCTGTAAAGAAAGTGCAAAATTCTTATGTCCAAAGACGCAGTTAGAAAGCACTCCACAGGCAATGCTAAGTATTTTTAAAGTACAGTTGCTGTAGAAGTACGGAAGCTTCTTCTTCCCCTTTCAAGAAGATATATACAAGCACACAAATGCTCTGATATTTAAAGTCACATCAAAAGAAGCCAGGATTTATAGGTGGCGTTTGTTAACAAAGTTCACTAGTTAAGCAATTTAATCAATTGATCCCTTTAAAAGAAGCATGCCGTGTTTCTTCAGACTACCAGCACGAGTGGCTAAAAGATGGCCAAAGTATGCTAGAGAAACATCGGACAAGCCCAGAGTTCCCAGACCTTTAAACATCCCTTGCCATCAAAAAACTGTTTCCAATAATATCAGCGCATTTCCACGCACATTGCTGCCGACATCGTGAATACTGTGGTTTGCGCCTGATGCTACTACGGTAGGCTCTCCATGATCTACTATGTCCTACTTCCACAACACGGTCAGTAATAAGGGTTTACTGGTCCCAGGCAGACACTTAACTGACCTCCAAGACCTTCTTACGAAAGCCGGCACAACTGCCTTTACAACAGCTCTGGCAACGAGCCTGCATATTATTGTAAGGCTGGTAGCACTGAAGTACTACAATGTTTATTTCAACTCTAAATGAAAGCATTGCATCTACACATGCCTATAGATGCGGAGCCCACTACAATTAACTCTTCTATTCCCATGATATAACTAAACAATCAGCAGAGGATGCCAGAATATACTGCTACCCTGAGATTTCCCTTTAAACCTCCCCCCGACTCATAGTGTAGGTTCTATTAAATTAACTCTTAACTTACTGATTTGTAAATAAGAAACTCAAGATTTTAAAATTCAGGGGCCTATACGTAAGTAGCTAAACACATACTGCGATGCTCAGGTATTTGCCAAACTTTCTAAGAATTGATGCTGTAGTTGCTGAGTATTTTCACACAAGTGACCATTTAGTGAGACTCCTTTGTGTTCTTACTCTTGTAAAGTTTCATCCATCTCTATTCCATTTACTATTGCCTTCTCCCAAGATTACTTTTAATAAAATAGTGAAGAATTAACTTTCCTCCCTTTCTCTTGATAGCATGTTCTAGCATTGTTTTACCAGGAAAAAAAAAATAACCTGATAACTGAAAGGAAAAAGTAAGGTTTCCATGAAAACAGTACACCAAGCAACCTACTCAGCATCTTACCAACTGTATAAAATTTGTCCATTGGTACCTGAATCAAAGGGGGAGACCTTTCCCTCAACACAAAGTGACAGTAAAATGGTCTGATCAAGGATTTAATTTCAAGAAGTTCCAATGATGTAGCACCCAATGAAACACGGGGTATTAATCGCTTATTCCCCCGCAACTTCATTAAAGTCTGTTCTTCTGCTTCCACTTCAAAGCTCGTAGCTGAAAGCTTGATTTATCATGTTGTACTAGGAGCGAGATGTTTCTGTAAGCCTCAGTTATCATCAGTGTGTTACAGGCTTGTCTGCGGCACAGGTTGCACAAGTTTAAACACAGAAAGGAACACCCACTCTACTATTCCTTTCACAAAGGAAGTGGTGCGTGAAAAAGCAGACCTGAAATTCTGGATCTGTTGTTAGGCATATGTTTTTTCCATATGCACCTTACTCAAGTACACATGCACACCAATTAAGAGACAGATCTCATTGCTCCTTTCCTTTAGTAAAGTCTGTATTTTTATAGGTCTCATCACATGTGTGTATAAATCAAGCTTTGTTAGAAGTACCCCGAATAAAAGTTTTCTTCCTCTAAGTCAATACATTTTCCATTAACATCTCTAATGTTCACTATGCTTATAGTAATTGGGTTTTTTTCATTAAATAATTCATAGGGAATTTCAATATACTATACATCTGCGACAAGTCTCCCTAAAGCACAGTTTGTCTGCTGCATTCAAACACCGAATCATTAGATACCATATAAAATTCAGATTCTGGAAAGATGAGAACTTACCCTAGGATTTAGAGTAAGGTCATATCAACTTGCCCTACTCCACCTCTTTAAACAAAGATTCTGCAGAAATTTTTATTTCTGCAGAAAATAAAAAGCCAGAAAAAAAGATGCAGAGAAAGTCCTAGATATTCTGCATTTATGCAGCAGAAGTGCTATGAAGGTAAGCAAAAAAGTGTTATTAAAAATACTTGAGAACAAGGATTTATTTTCACCTCTGGTTTAATTGCTGGGAGTATCGGCAAGGCAATCCCACTACAATTGATGACGGTTGTGTGATACAAACCCCTCTTAAAAAGAAAATAAACAACATGATAGAATCCTTCAAGTGAGCTGCAGCAGCCCAGCCTCCTGCTGGAAGGAAGGCCAACACAATTCAGACCAGGTTGCTTTCACCAGCTGGGTTTTTTTTGAAAAAGACTGACTCAAAGGATGAAGATGCTTCTCTAGATAATGAAAGCCTCTGATTCTTTACATATCATCATTATTAATGACACCGTTCAGATCATTCACTCCGACTAGCCTTAAGCCAGGGACAAATCTTTATCTTCTTCTTCATTAAATACCTTTACAGTTAACGAAGTTCAGAGCTACTGAGTTACTCCAGTTTCCAAAACATTTGAAAAAGCTTTTCTTAAAGTGCAAACAACATCCCCTGATACTAATGCTTAATCCATTTTTAATCAAGTCACATTCACTTACAAGTGACTCATGAATAAATCTATATCGGCAGAGTTCAAGTAGAGTCTCAGAAGACAACTAGTATTGGCTCATGAAAAAAAGCAACTGGGTTTCTCACAGCCTGGGACCAGTGTCTTTAAGTAGACTAAGTCAACTTGAATTTCATATGAATGGCATATGTAAATAAGTTCGCACATTAGCTTTTAATCTGAACTGTCACAATTCCATCGCTTTCCCCCAATCCAAGACACAAGATAAATCAGTTACCACAGACAAACCCAAATAGGAAAACACACAAAAGCAAAACTTACACAAGTGATTTGTGTCACAATTATTTGTTTGGGGATGACAGTTTAAATTAACTTGCACCAAATCACTGTTTACCTCGCTCAGTACCAACTACGTTTCTGACACTTCAAATAAGCTTCAGCATTTATTAACTGAGCACAGGAACTTCTCACGTGAAGACCGATACATTTATTCTTACATATATTGTATATTACTTTAATAGCATAACCTGACATACATTTTTACAGGCCTAGATAGATCCATACTTTAAGCTTCCCCCCCCCCCAAATAAAGTGTATCTATCTTTGAGTGTTAGCCCATAATAACAAACTGGATCTCGTCTTCCAGGCCTGCTGTCAAGACCAAACCAGAAAAGGCAACGGCATCAGAGGCAGGCAGCCTGGTACCAAGACATCCCTCCAACAGCAGCACAGAAGGCCAGAAGACAGGTTTCTTTCCTGAGGGCTTCTTACAGCACAGGAGACTGCAGAGAGATCCTTGTGCTCCCATCAACGAGTACTAAGGACGTGCCCTGGGTAAGGGAATCCAGTTTAGCCAGAGAAGAATGTTTTGCTCACTTCCTAAGGATGATTCTTCCTCAAAGTCTCCCAGCAACTCGTGCTGTTGAAGCTTGTGCAAAGATTCACCACCTATCTTCACAGTCCTCAAAGAAAGTTCATTTTGGATTAAGGTATTATATTCCACGTCAGCAGAGTCATGAACAGAAGTCTTAAACAAGAGTAAGCACTTTAATAAAATGGTAGAAGTTTTGAAATAACTGAGAACTCAACCAAAAAAACCTGAAATCTACAAAAGGAGATGCAAATGTAGACACAAGTCACAAATTCAGACATATTCAAGGTCTGCCTAAGGTTCACACATTGTAAAATTGGTCTGAGCAAGTAAGTACTAGCAGTGCAAACTATTGTTACAGACAAATTTCACAGACATGCTTGGCCTTCATTTTAGTGAAATTAGATCACATGAACACCACACAGAAAGAACATATCTCAATACATCCACAGGGTTCAGTGTGGATAATGCTTTTGAGATGAACACAAACTATTTGCATCTCAAGAGTGCTAAAGAGCACAGGGTAACCAGTCAGACACCCTGATGATGGGCTCACCGTAGCAAAACAGAACCTAAAGTTCTCCTTATAACATCAACAGGTAAAGAATTTATCAAAGGACACTCCCATCAATTTGCTACTAAATGGATTTTAAAAAACAAACAGTAAAAGCTTGCGAATTGATATTGTCAGTTCTTTACTTTGTGACCCTTTTGAAAGTCTGTACTAATTCTCAACATCAGGAATAAAGTCACTGCAGGAAATCATACGACCAAGACAGGTTTTTATTTATTTATTTTTAAAAGAGGCCTATAAAAAAGGCACAAAAGTCAAGCTACTCACTAGATTTGCCGTGGCTTTAATGTCTCACTTAAACATCAAGTCTACTAGAAAGGATCCATGTTGGGCCATATAGCTATTTCCATTTTTCTAATGGCACTTCAACAAGCACAGGACTGACTTTATTAAAACAGGTTGCAGAAGTCAGAGGGGGAAAAGACAACACAGAGCAAGATGAAAACAGTGGATACACAGCAAGGTTATTTTGAAATTCCATCGGGCGCAAGAACACACAAACACTCATAAAAAGCTCTGTATGCTCTACCAGTATTAGAGCACTGGTCATTACAGCTACAATTTTGCAAGAAAAGCTAAAGTAGAAGTGGCAGGAAGAGATGCTGTAAGAGTAGCCAGTAGTTTGACACACAGCGTCAACTCTTAGATTACACTTTACATACACACTTCGCAACTACTAGAATCAACAAGGTAAGCTAACAATTCACCTCTGCCTCTGAAACTAATTAACAAGCTCGTAACAAATACTAACTCTTCCAGTTAGCACTTTTGACATAACTGTGTCCACTTACAAGATGAACAAGTGTCAAAGGAGAGGTTCCTTAAAACATCATTCATAAAGTACTGTTGTTAAGTATGCCGTAAGAACATTATGTTTTAGATATCTCTCTGCATGAGCTTCTTGCCAGCAGAGACGCTGTAGTTTAGCTGCGTGCATTGCACTCCAAGTGCTAGGTAAATCAGTTAGCTTAACATGTTTTCCGGAAGTTTCCTGTGACCTCTGACAGCCACAGGACATAGGCACTAATAGTTACAAGGGCTCGTAGGTGGCATCTTGTTTGACAATCGTAGCTTTCCATCTGTGCCTTTGCAACTTCAGAATAGCATCCTGCTGTTAAGCATTTCAAAATACTGACGGAATTGGTCACATTGAAATAAAGTTAATCTAGTACCTGTTTGCAGAGCAGGACTTCATTACAGTGACATTTTGCCGAGATTGCCAACAGTATCCCTGACTCAGGATGGGACTTACACATATCAACTGATGGTTTAAGGTCTAATTAGTCATCTAGTAGCTATACCTTTTATATTTTCATGAAAAAAAAAAGATGCTGAGAAGTAGTGGTTGGATATCCAAAGGAAGTTTGTCCTGTAATCTTGTCTTAAGGTTTGTACTATGAATGAAGCATCTCAGATAGCTCCCTTCTCAGTATTAAAACCAAACCAGAGGTATTCTCATCTGTCCAGTCCTCGAAATCCCAGCAAGTAAGAACTTCAACACTACTGCTACACATCATCACATCACACTTTTTATGGTCATCACAAGGGATGCAAATAACACCATCCACTGGTCTAAAAAACAGCCCTTTTCCTTTTTTTCCATGAGGTTCCAATTTCAGATGGTGTCCAGACTTCTGTTAGCTCCACTTCCTAATTGCAGGGCTCAGAAGCCAACCTCTTCTTGTAAGCCCCAGACCTGAAACAGAAGTCCTGTTGGGCTTGAGACTCCACATGGGTCATGGTGGATAGGAGGGAAGCACTGTCTATTCACAGAAGCCTCCTGCCCATGTCACTCTATTGAAGAATAGGATCCATTCGCAGAACTGGGGGATGACAAGATATATCCCATCTGATGGAAAGATGGGAAGCCATTACCCACCTTTTCATGTTAAGAGAATTTTACAGCAGAAGGGTAGGGAGAACATTTCAGATACTACAGCACAATCTTCCCTCCAGTTTCATTTTGCACTCTATTACAGCAAAACTGTTTTATGCCTACCACATGCTTTATGTTCATACGAGGAAGAAAAAAAAAGGGTACTTTTAAAAACAGTATATACATTGAATGCTATCCTCATTCATACTAGTGAAGATGAAGATAATGGAGGTTAATTTGATATGTTGTCTTCCAAAAATAAAATACAGTTTGTCCAGAGATCATTATGGACTATTAAAGTTATGGTCAGAAAGCATAGAGATTTCGAATTATTTAGGTTTCTGCATATGCATTCAGAATGACAAGCATGAAGGACACTACAAAATAGGAAAAAATATCCCTGTGGCATATGTTTTCATAAATCCAGTCATCCTCTTCTCTGCTACCCACAGTTAAAGCAAATATGTTTTTACAAAAGTTGAGGTAAATCATTTAAGTCTTTTAAAACAAAATAATACTGTCTAGAGGTGACAGAGCATTTCTCAAGCAGTTAGGAAGCCATAAGCCTAAAACAGGAAAGTACATTTCCCACCTCCTTCTATTTATGTTACATTTTAATCCTACAGTGCATAAATATGTTTTAAAAGTCATTAACTTTTTCTATACAAAACAAAGTTTCAACTTACATGCCCTTACCACAGTAGTGGTTTATACTCAGGGAGGGAAACACAGGGCTCTTACAACAGGTAATATTGATATACTGTAATATCGAAATATAGCCAGTGCAGTTCCTTACCCTCTGCTGAGGATAGATATTTTTGTCATGACAAGTAGTGTACATAGAAAATATTTACCTGTCATAGGCATTTTAGTTTAAGAGTCCAGCTAAACAAAAAACACTGAGGAATTTGACTGTATTTGACAGTCTAAACATCTGCAATGGTTAATGTTTCTAAGCAGCTCCTCAAAAAATAATCAAAGCTGAAGAGTGAAGGGAAAAGCAGCAGATAAGTGAAACTAACAATCTTGTCAAGAAAGATAGAAGTGTGGTTAGAGGTCAGTGAAGGACAAGGGGAGGGAGGGGAAGAATTCTAGAAAATTCCTGGCTTGGGTTTCCTATAAGCATAAGGCAGAGAGCTGCCAGCAACAAACACTCTGTCTCCTGAGGAGCAAGGGGAATAAGTACTGACAGGATGTCAGGATCACAACAGGACAGGTGCTCTGCCTAAGTTAAGCCCAACTGCAGGATAAGGAAACAGCAAAGCAAGTGTCCCCCGCCCCTGGCTCCAAACAGCTCAGCAGCAGAGGAATGCCTCTATCTGCAGCTGCAAGATATAAAGAAAAGAAAGTCCCAGTATCTTTCCCTCCTATCAAAAAGGAAAAGCTGTGCTGCAACCAAAGGAACACCTAGAAAGCCACCAGTTCATGAACAAGTATTTAGGAGGCCTTACTGCAGAGCAGAAAGAAGTGGTAGCGCTGTCAGACATAGAGAGCACATGAGCAATTCACTAATTGAAAGTGCTATCAGAATGACAGCAGGTGCAGTGGGAAACCAGCAACATCAGGTGGAGAAAGAGACCCGTATTTCAAAAGGCACACTGCAAATTCAACAGGCAAGTCAGACCAGGAGTGGATGTCCTGGACTACAGAGACACCCGCAGCAGCTGACACAGTGACTGAGGGTGCCTCTGAGCAGGACGCTGGTCTGGAAGGCAACAGACCCACACGGCGTTTCCAGCTCACTCCTGCCGTGCCTGGGGGCAGGTCAACGCCAACGCTGTCACCAGCTGTCCATTCCAGCCATGACAGGAGGCCAGCACTCCTCTCGCTGGCACCTGCACAAAGCCTAGCAGTGGAGGTCAGGATCTCATTCAAGGTCTCCGAATGGTAGAGTAACAAATCACTGCTGCATCACAAAGAGGAGACCAACAAGTCCCAAGAGACCAGACACCCTAAAAAACTTCTCTCTTGCCAGAAGTTTAAGTAAACTAAAACCACCACTTCGAGTGCTTTTTGAAGTGTGATTCTTGGCTGCTGGTGAGAGCCCACCTCCTTCCTACGCCACCAAGGAAAGCTGAGCCTCCTTCCCTTCACTTCTGCTGCACAACATGACCCATTGCGAACCCCAGTTCACCGACAGGAAACTTAGAATGAAATCTCCTCCCATAAACACACATCGCCTCTTGAAGGTGTGCTCCTTTTACCTTCTAGCCTTGCCTGCAGGGACTGTGAGTTCCTCTGCTTAAGTAAAAACACAAAGAAGGCAAGCAGTCAGCTTTTCCTGCTAGTAAGCAGCAGGCCTGAAGTAGAATGTTACCGTAATTCTTGAGTTACGAGGTCAGACTGAGTTTTCTTGCACCAGATCACCCTTGCATATGTCCATCCTACTTGTATTAAAAGGCCTCTAAAGAGAGTTCTCTGCAGTCTCACACAGACTAGCTTAATCCCACGTACCACTGCTGTATTCTATATCAAGTTGGTGCCTTCTGGTGTGCTCTTGGGAAACAAAGGAACAGTCACATACCGTATTTGTTATGTCAACTTTGCACATATTTCATTTTGTCATCCCCTTAAGTCTTCAATTCTTGTAAGAAGAAGAAACGCCCAAATGCTTTTTATTTCTACCTCAGTTTGAAACCAGCTAAGTTTACAGGCCATGAGATGAGCAGGTAAACTGGTAAGCAAATATAGGAACTGCAGTGAAAGAATACTGGCAGTAAAACAGAAAATTACTTTTCTATTCAGACTATTTTGTAAATTCTTGTTAATTCAGTCATTTTCTGACAGATCTTGTTCACTAGAATGAGTTCTGAGGAAAGATTTTACCATGCTATTTACCAACTCATTCAAAAAAAAAGAAAAACCCCATCAATGTTCCCCTGTATGATAAATAGCCTTTGTTATCTCTTTGGAGTATCAGGTTACCCATTCCAATCCCATTAATAGCATGAAAGCATTGCATTGTATTCAGCGACTGTTAGACCTGTTGCTCATCAGCGCAGATTCCACTATTTGAAGTACATAGTCTTAAACACACAGCTTATTCATTAGAAGTTTCTGTCCTTGCTCCCAATGAAACCAGTGCATAGGCTTTGATCGACTTGGAGCCATGGATGAAGCCCAAAGCAAGCACACATACAACACTGAGGGAGCAGTTCTGATGACTGAGAACGTGTTTTAAAAAGCCACACAATCACTTTCTGATGGAAAAGGACAAGGGCATTCCACTACTGCCGTACGTTTCTCTCCAGATGCCAGTTACTCCAGGCAGCAGTGCTAGTTAACACTGCCAACCATACAGCTGCAAAGGCACATTTAAGCATTTGGTACCTTAATTCCCAATATCAACTTTTAAATATTATTAGCTGGGGCATCTTCCTACTTTATTCTCCAGGAAGAGTTTGACATGGGCAGACATCTGAGCTCCTCACTCTTTCTTTCCTCCACATGTCACATTGAAGCAGAAGCAAACAAGGATCTACAAGGATCCTAGAAGTCTTGAAGCGGTATTGGCCAAAAAAAGGTGCAATCTGAGTTTAAGAGTACTCTCCCCTCTGTTTGCATTGGAAACTGTTTTCTTTATATTGTTCACTTAATGCCACACCAGTCAGAGTTAATGTTAGTATCAATCTACTGCAGAACAGCTATAAATTCACTAATTGGCAAGTTACATGCAGCTTTTCTATGTCTTTAAGCTTAATATTAAGAAACACAAACTGACAACAAAAATATCTACTTTTTAGAAAGCAACAAAGAATGCTGTGCTCTCAGTCTACTTAAAAGGAGGTGATCACAATCAGTACAGGCATGGCAGGAGGGAGGGGAAGGGAGAGGACAGAAAGCAGATACGATCTGTTGAAGATCCCCAAACAGTCCAGTGACAAGAACAGCAGACTCTCCAACTCCTAAAGCCACACTGTCTCTCCACTTTGGCACAGACGCAAAACATCTGGCCGCTTAGTGGAATTACAGCCTTTTCTTATCCGTGCTCATGAAACTGCTGACTGATGATAAAACAAAGTTTCAAAAGGTTGCTCTGGAAACTCCAAACCCCCTTTGAATAATGGCTCGGAAACATTGACAAACACTTCAGGAGTCCAGAAAGATCTTTTAGCAAAAACCTCTTCAGTTCAGTAGAAAAAAAAGGAAGTTACAGCTCTTCAAAGGGAAGCATCCAATAAAAAGAACGCACCAACACTGCCTCGCCATTTTAAAACTAGAGGATCTAGAGACACAGCAAGGTGCATGCTGGAAAACATGTCAGGTACTGTTGCAGTAAGGGACATAAGATGCAAGGTTACACCTAGTACAGCTTTCAAAGCAAGTAAATGAATTCAAACTACAACATCAGCCCTGGAGCAAGGGCAGAAGCTGGATGGAAGTCAGTTACATTATGCATTTCTAGAAGTCTCCCTCCCCTTTCCTTTCAAAGTTAGTAAGGCATTAAGATCTGATGTCTGAAAATACCAAAAAAAACTATCACAACTGCTGGCTCTTGGAAAAAGATCTCTCTCTTCAAATGTCGCATTACAGTACAAAGGCAGGAGTAATACTACAGCAGAGGACAACATTCAAGCTTACCTTTAGACTTGTGCTGCTTGTTTGCAGGTGAGAAACAAATCCTAGAGTGCCTCGCAGTTTTTCAAAGCTCAAATATCCTCTTAGTGCATCTGCATGATCACTCTCCATTCATAAAGAAGGTTAAACCCTCTTAACTGAAACACACATTACTCTATCCACAGTACCCATCCCAATCCTCAAAACGAATGTCAGTCTCACACAGGAAAAACTTCAAGGATCCTTACAGGTTATCAATAGTTTACTTGTAGTAATATTCCCTTCTGGCTTTCGCTATAGAGAGTTCCAGACTATAGAAAGCACATAGGCCATGATTTGAAGATTCAGTCGGCAACCACAAGTTGAGACCTGTCTTGCACAGTGGACTTCAATAGCAGAGTTTAAGTAAAAACATAAATTATAATACTTCAAATTGGCAGTGTCTTCACGTATCATAATGCAAGAGTACCCAGGTTTTTTTCATTTGTTACTGTGGATTAAGTTGTGGGGTGTTTCCTCAAACTCAGTCTGAAATAACACAACGTAATTAGCTCCACATTACCTTACTAGTGATGTTTTGGAACTAAAACTAATTCAGTAATGCATATTGCTACCTTTGCAGACACTTGAGTGATCTGTTAACTATCCCACATGTTTTGGGAAACAAAAAGAAGAATTCACTATTATTTTTTTTAAGAAGTATTTACTCATTTGAATTACAGACCTGGTTTGTTACACACAAATAGGAGACCACAGAGATGACCTTCTGTCCTCATTACCATTCTTCCCTTCTTGTGCTAAAGATAGCATAGGGAGTAAAAATAAATAAATCCTCAATAGCATTAGGAATTAGACAATGTCATGTTGAAAGATACCCTAAATGATGAGCCTTATCTCTCCTCGCTGGCTGGGATGGCAGGGGGGCTCTGACCCATGGAGGGGAGGTAGCATTTAAGCCTTTGCTAGGTGGTCTCTTTGCAGTAGGCTCCATTCCCAGCTGTAATTGCTTGTCAGCCCTAACTGGATGCCTGAGCACTCTGGAATAGTTCAGCAAAGTATTTAAACAGATGGATGGTACAGGCCACTGGAACAAAACTCATTTTTTTCTCTGGCCATGGCTGTCTTTCAGCACATTCCTTTGAAGTCTGTGCCACTGAGGAATCAACAACAGCTGAGAAACATGTGTTATCATACAACATTGAGCACAGCAACAATATTGCACAGCAAGACGCTTTTGTTCAATAATCCTGGACTATAGAAAGCATTACAATGTCTTTTGTTGTGGGTAAGCCCTTTTTCCAAGCACGACAAGAGAGTAAACAGATTCCTCCCCCCTTTGAGGAGTAACTCAAAAGTAAAAAGGTGAATTAAGTGGATTTCTGAAGTGCCGCCCATCTGAAAGCTCACAATACCTATCTCCTCAAGTCCTCTCAGATATATTCAATGTTCTCCATATATTTACAATATCACAGAGACCACTAGATGCTTATGGAGATGCGAGTGAAGTAACAGCCTGGAGGGCCCCAGGCTGCAGATGTGACAAGCCCCTATAAGCTACAGTTCAAATCCACCGTCTATTCCCAAGCAGGACAAGTTCTGTGATCTCAGCTTCACGGGAAACAAACCGGAGACAGTGAAAACAGCACGGCACTGCTCGGCACACACTGGCCAGTCTTCCTCCTCCCCATATTTTATCAGTACACAGAAAGATGACACAAGAGTCCTCAGAAGAGTAACGGGAGAGAACATCATGAACATCCTCTCATCAGCCAGGAAAACTATTCTTGTCAAAGCGGTGAGATTACCATACACTTTGAAGGGGGTTAGGAAGGATAGCAAGAATTAGTTATTTATGAAACGGAATTTGAAACTAGACTAACTGTCCAGATTCAGAAGCACAGAGCTAGCTACGTGCATATGCAAGAGGGCAGTTAAGTTATAACCCAAAGCTGTTGCAGCTGCCTAATAGCAAGTTTCAACAGAATCAAGTCTCTCATTTTCACCGAGAAGAGAGAACTACCTGCAACAGGGTAGAGCTTTGTATTTACAAAGTCTACAAGTCTCAAACACCACAGGAAGACAGGCATTGAGATTATAATACATCCCATTATGCCGTAAAGTCGCAACCCCAGCATGAAAAGAATTACAAGAAAACCTGAGCTTTCAAAAAAGCCCTAGAAAACCACACAACATTCACATTTAATTTCAAGATAGAGATCTTAAAGACTCAAAAATCCAAGAAAAAAAACCCTAAAATTAGAAAGCAAACAAAAACCCCACATGTGCTAAGCCAATCTCATAATTACAGAGCTCACCAGAAAAAAAAAAAAAATACCGGGAACTCCACGAATCACACTGAGGGGGGTCCTCAGCCCAGACCCCACAAGACAGTTTTCCACCCTGCAATTCAATTTAATAGAGTTTCTTTCTGGAGAGGCCAGCAATGCCCTTCAAATTCAGCTTGGGGCAGACTGTTAAGGTACCACAGAAGAAGCATACGTGGGTATTGTCAGAGATATACAGCGGCTAAACGTAACTCTAGTCTCAAAACCATTACAGCAATGCAAAAAAATCTTACGCCACTTAAAAAATAAATGGTGATGATCAAGAGTTGTTCTTTACAACTTTCAAAGAATGAATATTAGCACAAGCAAAACTACCATCTGATCAGCATTTAAAACCGCAAGTAAACAAGGAGTGATACATTTACACGTAATTATTCTTAAAATCATGTGTAAAAGCCCTTAGCAGGGATTCAGGAAAATCTCCCTATGCTATGAGGCACAGGCAGGAAGGCAGCTTAGGCAGAGGTCATACTGCCATGCGATGGCAGAAGCTGGAACAGAACCCACCATCCTCAGTGCTCAGCTCTGCACTTCAGCAATTCAATCTCCTCCTTTCTTTTTCACATGTTCCTTTTCAGGGCTTCCCTCAAAAGGATTTTAAAAAGTGATGCTAATCAACTTAATTTGGCTCTTTAGAATTATTGGTGGTGTTTTCCAGAAACGGTTCAAGGTACAGTTTTAAAAGACTTAAACTTCTTGCTAATATGACTTGTTATTTTTCTGCTTATATTTCCCCCTATCCCCAAGTTTTTCATCTCCAGGGAAGATTAAAAAAGAGGATTAATTCAAACAACTGATCAAATTCAGTTGGGCTTTGGGGGGGGGGAAGAGAAGGATGGAGTGATTTCTTAAGTGTAAGAAGTAAACTACCTTAATTCTCTCAGTTGTCTCAGAGTAAAGGGCATACCACTAAACACTAGGACTGCCAAGCAGTCGTTTCAGTTCCCTCAGCAACTGAGCACACATCAAATCATTTTTTGCTATAAGACACAAAAAGAGAAATACTTCTGGTTTGAAGTCTAGCCTACTTTCTAATTAGATATGATCAAACAAAATTCAATCTGAAATAGTAATTTTCTCTCCTCCTTAAAGAAAGGGGGGAAAAAAAGTAGGGCTTACTTAATTTGCAATTTAGCCACCTAACCTTGCGGTCCTTCTGGAATGGTATTATCAAAAGAGGTAACACAACCAAGATCCACGCTGCTTCCTTCTGACATAAAAAGTTGACATTTTATTCATGAACTATGTATTCTCTAGTGAAAAAACACATGGCGCTCTACTTTTACAACATCTCACACAATCACACCACTACCAAACACAATTAACTGGGAGCTTGAAAACCCTTAAACAGGTGTCTTTGCAGAACTCATTAGGCAATTGATTTACTTGCTCTCCACAGCCCAGCGCATACTTAATTTAAATGTGCGATGCAGATTAGAGCTGAGGCTTATGAGGTCCGAACCAGACTTCATAAACCACACGACGGCACTTTTTGACACGGAGGTCAGCATTTTCCAGGAATTTTGTTAATGTGTCAACCTCCGATACTTCTGCAGTTTGGGGATGGAAAGCGTGACAGGTGTAATTCTAAAGGGGACGCTGAAATCTGTACCCTTTCCCCGCTTCTGATTTTCCACACTGATGAGATCCACAAGCGACACTGAACCACAATTTAGCACACCACTCTGCTGGCATATTCAAATGCTGCTTTGCTGAACAGAAGAAAGGTTGGCACACGCTGGACTACTCCAACCCCAAACCGGACCCTGGACCAGACCTTCTCACCAATAGTTTAAAGCTGCATAAACCAAGGAGCAGAATCCATTTTCTTACCCTTTAAAGTTCATCTCACTGTATTGTTCTACAGTACTGTATTTGCTGAAGCTTTTCTCATCAAGTCTCCCACTCTCCCCCATAAAAAAAAAAGAACAAGTCTCATACATTCCCTGCTGGCAAAACAGATTTTCTTTTAATCTTTTTTTTTTTTACTGGGGGAGAAAGAAAGAGGGAAGGTCTGGGGCAGGAACGAGAGAGATTAATCGTAAAACAAATCGGCACTGTTTGGGGGGGGGGGGGGGGGGTGTGTGACAAAAAACAAACAGTCCACGTCGAAATAGGAAAAAAAAAAAGGAAAGAAAAAAACAGATTTAGTTTTCTTTTACGGGACAGTAAGAAGGAGTAGAATAAAAAAAAAACCTACTACAAAGATTTCCCTGCATAAGAAAAGTAGCTTCTGAACTCCCTTTCCCAAGGACACAGAGAAATAGCCCTTACTTTTCCGCACGATGCCCGAAGGAAGGAAAAAGACAAAATGCCAGAATGCCAGGAGAGAGGAAGAGCTGGCGGGAGCTGGGGAAGTAGCGAACGGAGAAGCGAAAGGACGGGAACCAGTGGGAGCGGGCAGGGGAGACGCGTCGGGGAACGGGAGAGACGAAAACACAAAAAGAAAAAAAATAAAGAAGAAAAAAAAAAAACCACACCAACCCCAAAATTGAAAATCCAAGAGGAAGTGGGAAACGGGCAACACGGACGGGAAAGTTGGCGAGTGCCGGCAGCGGGGAGAAGGGGGCGAGGCGGCAGAGAAGGGTCACAAATCCCGCAGCGGGGACGAGCCGGGGAGGAGAAGAGACCGGGGCGGGACGCGGAGCCGGGTGGGCTGCGGGAGAAGGAGGGAGAGAACGAGGAGGGCGGCGGGGCAGCCGCAACCGGGGAAGGAAAGAAGGGGAGGAGGGCGGGCTCCGGCGGGACGAGACCGCGCCGGAGTTGGCCGCGCACTTACCGCTCGGCCGGCGGCTGCTGGGCGTCCGTCCCGCGGCGGCTCCCCGGGCAGCGCCAACGGCCCCAACGGCCGCCGGCTCCGCCTCACGCCCCGCGGAGTCGGGGGGGAGGGAGGGGAGGGGGGGGCGCGGCCGGCCCGCGGCGCAGCCCAGCGCCCGGGGGCTCGGCTCGGCCCAACCCGGCCCAGCCCTCCGGGGCGCCCCGCTGCTCCACCCCCCGGCCCCGCCGAGCGGCCGCCACCGCTTCTCCGGCGTCCTCCGCCCCGCCTTCCTACCTCTCCCTCGGTCCCCTTCAGCGGGAGAGACATGTAACGGAACTGGGACGCCAGCACGGCATTGTGGGAGCTCTTAAAGCCGCAGCCGCCCGCCGCCAGCCCTGCCGCTGCTCCCCGCCGCCGGCCCGGGGGAGGGCGCCGCCGCCTCCCCCTCTTTCCCCGCCGCCGCCGCCGGGCGGGCAGCGGCGGCATCAGCCTTTTAAAGGAGAGGCGCTACTGCCTTGCCTAAATATACACACCCCCGGCGGAGTCCCTGGGACCGACCGACCGGCCGATAAGGCGTGCGGGGGCAGCGGGAGTTCGGGACGGGCGGCGGGGTCGGTGCCGGTGAGAGCGGGGCAGTCCGCACCCCGGGAGGCGGGCAGGGAGCCGGGGATCCCGCTGGAGGGAGGGCTGCCGGAGACCTCCGGACCCGAAGGAGGAAGAATAGCGAGAGCCCCTGGCGGGGGCATAGGCACGGGGTTTTGAGTGGTTGGGGTTTGGGGTGTTTTGTTTTGTTGGGTTTTTTTCCCTGAGATTTTTCTGTTGTTTCTGGAAGAAGCAAGAATGCCGTTGATGCTTATTTTTTCAACCGAAATGTGGAAAGGCGGCAGGCAGTGTTTTCTATTGTTTCTGCTTTGGGTTTTGACGATGGAAAATTCCCCGGAAAAAAAAAAACATTCCAAAAACAACTCGGAGGAGCAAAGACTCCTAAGCGGGGCGGCTTTTTGTGGCAGAAAGTTTTGAATAAGAAGTTTTAATCAGTTTTGTGTTTCTGCAACTTGGAATAGGAAAAATGACCATTTCTAAAAAAAAAAAGAAAAAAGAAACCCCAAACCTATTTGAAAATGAACTTCAGGCATTTTCCCCTGCGTTGTTCCCTGTCTGCGAACGTTTGCGCTGGGTCTGCTCTCAGTTACCAGTAGCAGAAGGCAGTAGTCATTCTCTGGGCTGGTGGCCTTTCCAAAACTGGCTATGCACCGTGTTCAGAGATCAGGACATGCTTGTCACTTGAAGAATCTCATCAAGAGAACTTTTTTTTGGTTATTTGTGTTATCACCATTTTAACACTATTTCCGTACCATTCCTCTTAACGGGCTTTTGGGTGTAGCATGCTTTCTTTTTTTGATATTTGGTGGGATTTTTAAGTCCTGATCCTTTAGAGGAGAGCAGTATTTTGCTTCCACGTGACCCGGCCTTGATGCTACATGAAGAACATTTTCAAGAGCATGCACATCCTTCAATTTAAATATAAGCATATATATGTTTGCAAGATTTGTGTTTGGGGATGTTTCTGCAAATCCTTCTAGTTGGTCTGGATCTTGGGTTATGACCACATCTTCCTTCATGGCTTTATACCCTGTTTTTTGTAAGCACATCTGGCAAGATGTAAAGTCCCTGCTGGAAAAGTCTTCTGGACACATAAGGGCATCGCTTCTAGTCCTGACCTGCATCTCTGCCTTTTTATGCTCTTTTAGACAGGAAGAGGTGCTAAGCAGTCTGTGAGAAAGACTTGAAGCATAACATGAAATTAGGTAAGGTTAGGAAGAAATTGCAAAGATCAGGTGAATCTGTTGGGGAGCAAGTGGTTTACGTGGTCAGCTACACACATACCTTCACCTTAGGAAGCTGAAAAAACCCAAGACGGGAGGGATACCTCCAGGAGAAAGGAACGGTGCTGATGACCGTTTCTCCTGCAGTCTACTGGATGAGATTTGTTTGCACCCAGTATTTTTTACTGTGACTTTCAAGAGTGTTGGCAGAACAGGCAGAAAAAAGGGATGTGTTTTCCAGGTAGATTGATTGCTACAAATATTTAACCAAATATTCCCATGAAGATCCCAAGAAGTACTGTGCTCGGAATACCACTGCTTCCTTTTTTCACGATGCATGTAAACACACCCAGAGCTGTAAAATTCATGGGAGATCCTTTCTCAAAATCCAGGCTCCTCAGGGGCTCTTATGAAGAAAGGCGAGTGATCTGGGAAACTATTGAAACTATATGACCTGAGAAGTTATTGCTAGAAGGAGAAAAGCCTTTTTCAGGGAGTTAATGGTTTACTGAAAACAAGTACTTGATAAGTCATTGAGTTTGTATTGTTTACCACTCCAGGTGTTCAGCAGAACTGGGAGCCAGAACATCAAACATCACATTTTCTGTTGAAAGCTAGCTCACTGATTAGTTTCGCAAACGCAGAAATAATTTCTATACGCTTGCTATATAATTTCCTGTTAGAAAGTTTACATTGGTGCATGAAAAACACCCTTTTATAGAGGAGAAATTAATGGCCACAATTAAGACATTTCTGGTTGAAGATGTTGAGAACATGCATAACAAGGCATAAAATGTTTATGCTCACTATTGGTGTGATATTTCACTTGCTGGCTGTGACAGAGCTTTTGTAGCTAGAAAGAGCATTGGCATTTTAATATTCCAATGTCTTCTTTTTCCTATTTCCCTTTTGTAATGCAGTTATGAAGGCACCAAAGATAACACATTTCTCCTGCTTCAAAATAATGTTAATGAAATTTTCAGGGTAATTTTTGCCCAGGTTGATAAGCCAGTATGTCCAGGGAGGGCATCAAATACATTTTTCAGAGTGATTTTTCACGTAAAAAAATGAATTCTTTGGGAAGGTGAGGTGGTGGCAAAAAGAGAAAATCAAATCTCTGTATTGCTAGGATTGCATAAACATGTAGAATTTGACCAAGGCTATCTCCAACAGGGAAGAGGACGTGGCCATTTAAGCAAAAAATGGGGGAAATTAGCCTCAAATCCAGCCATAAAATAGGGCTAAAATTGTACAAATACACCCTCTATTTAATCTAGCAGCCTGGTTGCTCTTTGAACTATATTGAAAGAACAAGGTGCCTTGTTTCCCCAGAAAATTTGTTAGGAAGATGTTACAGAGTGATGCTAAATCGTACCAGCCAAGGACACGACTTTGTGCCATTGTGGGATGTCTCTGCTGTGGCAGTCAGTTCCTTGCTCGTAGTGCCCACCCCAGTCGCTTCCTAACTCAGTTACGTCATGTGTAATCCTAAACAAGTTGTGTTTTATTTATTCATCTTCAGTCAGTCCTTCCTTCGCACGTTGCTGGAGAAGGGTAGGGACCGTAGTTCAGTAAAACATTTAAGCACATCCTTACATGTCTGTGGCAATCCTGAGACTCTAGCCAGAGATGTTTTAAGATCTGTGTCACTGGTTGATGTTTGGGGAGGAAGATTTCCCAGAAAGATCCTGCTTCAGTTTTGCCAAAGAGGTAATTAAGTATCCCGGGAAAGGAGTAAGACGTCCTTTTGGTGCTAGCGCCCAGCGTTGCACAGGGAATCCCTTACACCACACAGCCACACACACACACACACACAGAGTCTTACACATATGTTCTTAATGAGGAGAAAAAGGAGAAAATAGGCCCACAAGCCCTTTTGGTTATGTAAGTTTTCCAAGAATTATGCCTTTTTGACCAAAACCAGGAAGAGAATGTTTCTGAGGTTCCTTAATTTCCTCCTCTCCTTGATCTGTCTTCAGCTACTGCTGCCCTTTCCACTGTCATTTCACCTTGAGAAATCCAATGTCTCAGTGGGGTCTTTAAATATAAGCCAGACTATAAAATCGGGTTCCCTGAGAACAGAAAGAGCTCTGTGTGACCAGTTACAAGTCATCGACGCAGCTTTCGGTATCGTGTATTTGCAGTAAACTCTTCATGATCGGAATAAAACAACTCTGTCTCTGCAAACACTTTCCTGAGAAAAAAATAAAGTAGGTCTGGATTCAGCAAATTATTTAACTGTGTACATATATTCAAGCATGTGAATAGTCTCAATGGGACTGCTTGCATGATCAAAGTTATGCATGTGCTTAAGTACTTTGTTGAATTTGGTCCATAGCGAATAAATCTGAACTGATACTCAACAAGCAGAAAAACAAGCTAATTTGGAGTGGGGTTAATTTATGTCCTGCAGTGTATTTGCTTAGCTGTAAAATGAACATTTCAAGAGCCTGGTTTTTGTTTTTTTTTTTAAATAGAGCTGCTGTCTGAAATTCAGGGGAAGCAAACAAACATCAGATTAGAATTTAAGTTAAGTGCATTCTTCAGGCTCTTTCTTCTTAGTTCTGTTATTCTCTCCAGTTAATATTTATTTCTTGGAGCCTGAAGAGCAATAATTCCTGGTTGTTTCTCCTCCGAGTTTTCTAGATCTCGCCTCATTATTTGCTGTTTATTGAGTATGAGGGACATGCTGTGTTAGAGATATAGAAAAATGCAATCTCCGTCTTAAAACAGTTGAAATCCAAACGACTGATATTCCAAGATGTGAAATATGTTCGATTTTCATTTCTCACAGCGGATTCTGGATGCTCCCAGAGACTTACAGGTTTCAAGACTCAGTTCCATGGAAGAAATACAAATTAGCTCAAACAAACGAATCCCAACCAAATTCCTCCCCGTTCTTCCTGACCAGGCCACATATGTTAACTCATTTTAATTGGGGATCTAGCCTGGAATAAGTAACCAGGGCGATCCTATGCTCTTCTCTTTGTTGTCAGCGCCAGAAGTAATAGCTGGTATCTCTCCCAGTTCGTGGTTCCTGCCTAAGCACAGTATGAAAATATTCAGGAATAGTTACAGTTCTGGCAGGCAGGATATTCATCACTCATGACTGAGGCTCTTCTGTTTAACGCACAGGAATGGGAACCAGGTAAGCCTGGTTCTACCTGTTAATCAATAAATGGCTTTTCTTCTGTTTATTATTCTGTTTCTATTATTATTCTGTATTATTTTTATTATTCTGTTTCTATTGATTAATAGAAAGTCATCTCCTGCCTTCAGAGAGAGCTCAGTTCACTCAAGTTCGAGGAATACCTTGAAATCTAGGCTGGGGAGTGTTTTCAGAGGAGTGAAGACATTACTAATGGATCTAACCCCTGTGCCTTAGCCATAAGATTATAAGATCTGGATGAATACTTATAAACCAGGTTTTAAGTTTTCACTGGCCTGTTTAAATCAATAGTTATCTGGCATGGTCAGTTGTAAAACATAATTTTTGAAGTGTTTTTCTTAAAAGTTCTGTCTTCCGTAGATCATTGCACTAGAGTCCAGACCTTCATTAGGAAAAAAAGTAAGTTTGTAGTTGCCGTGGTTACAAAGAAACGCGAGAAAGGTGTGAACCTTGACAGTTTCAAAACCGAACAGGTGTACTCTTCGCTGGGTAAGAAACTGGCTGGATGGCCGTGCCCAGAGAGTGGTGGTAAATGGAGTTAAATCCAGTTGGTGTCCGGTCACAAGTGGTGTCCCCCAGGGCTCGGTGCTGGGGCCAGTTCTCTTTAATATCTTTATCAATGATCTGGATGAAGGGATCGAATGCACCCTCAGTAAGTTCGCAGATGACACTAAGCTGGGCGGGCGTGTTAATCTGCTTGAGGGTAGGTTGGCTCTGCAGGGGGATCTGGACAGGCTGGACCAATGGGCTGAGGCCAATGGTATGAGGTTCAACAAGGCCAAGTGCTGGGTCCTGCACTTGGGTCACAACCCCATGCAGCGCTACAGGATTGTGGCGGAGTGGCTTGAAAGCAGCCCGGCAGAAAAGGACCTGGGGGTGTTGGTGGACAGCCGGCTGAATATGAGCCAGCAGTGTGCCCAGGTGGCCAAGAAGGCCAACAGCATGCTGGCCTGTATCAGGAACAGTGTGGTGAGCCGGACTAGGGAAGTGATCATCCCCCTGTACTCGGCACTGGTGAGGCCCCACCTCGAGTACTGCGTTCAGTTTTGGGCCCCTCGCTACAAGAGGGACATTGAGGTGTTGGAGCGTGTCCAGAGAAGGCCTACAAAGCTGGTGAGGGGTCTGGAGGACAAACCTTATGAAGAACGACTGAGGGAGCTGGGGTTGTTTAGCTTGGAGAAGAGGAGGCTGAGGGGAGACCTTATCACCCTCTACAACTTCCTGAAAGGAGGTTGTAGAGAGATGGGGGCTGACCTCTTCTCCCTGGTGACAAGTGATAGGACAAGAGGAAATGGGTTCAAGTTACGTCAGGGGAGGTTTAGATTGGATATTAGGAAACATTTTTTCACTGAAAGGGTTATTAAACATTGGAATAGGCTGCCCAGGGAGGTGGTGGATTCACCATCCCTGGAGGTGTTTAAAAAAAGGGTAGATGGGGCACTGAGGGACATGGTTTAGAAGTGGCTTTTGTCAGGGTAGGTTAAAGGTTGGACTCGATGATCTTAAAGGTCCCTTCCAACCTCGGCAATTCTATGATTCTATGATTCTATGAAATGCAAATAAGAGGAAATCTAAATGACATATGATATTGGGGGAGAAGTTACTGATATTAGTCTTTAGACATTTAATTTTAATGTGAATGACAGCAAAATGCTTTGCCTATTAAGTTTTACGCAAATACTTCGCATCATCTTTTTGACAAATCCTGACAAGAGGTATCAGTATAAATCTCAAGCAACTTAGAAGAGAGAAAATTACTTACTATAGCTCTGATAAAAGTATGGGCAAACATCAGCTAAAACAAACAAACATCCCTATAGGAACTTGCATCCATCTTCCCTAGAGAAGCTAAATGGTGACAGTACCACTATGCTAACCAAGGACTGAGAAACCATCTGAAGATCAAGCTACCTAAAAATGAGTCTTCTGTTGAAGAGTTGGTTTAGTATAGAAAAAATCTCACACCTTAAAAAAAAAATCCAATGACAGGGACAAAAGTAGCTAGCTAGGAGTGAATGACAAGAAAAAGATTTTCATTTGGAAACCTGGAAATGTGCACTCGAAACAGGTGTGATATTTAATATAGGAGTTAATTTGCCTCATACCTGGAAATCTCTGATCAAGGACACTTAGACAATAATATTCTTTTGTAATGCACAGAAAGGCTGTAAAATCTTCATGATTTGAATGTTTGTTTGTTTGTTTTTCCTGTAAAACATAGAGGGATCCTCTCTCTCTCCAGATGCGATACAAAGCTTTACGATACTAGGATGTCCCTCTATGAAACTCACAAATCAGCAATATTTGAAGGGCCTATCATGGTAATATTGCTTATTACCATGCTTATTACCAATACAATTAGCACAATTATAATTTCCAGTGTAAGATTTGGCTCTATGAGCAATATATTTAAATACATTTAAATAAATTTATAGCTATATTCACTTTCAGTTTATAAATCACGGTTTTGTTATTCTTCCATAAAGCTGGCAAACATATGCCAAAAGACATGCCTACTTTTTATTATGCACAGATTTCTATCATGCACATAAAAAGAAATACTAAACCCCTTTCATA